>NC_135406.1:5505120-5847620 GCF_051989625.1 Stigmatopora argus
TTGGAGAAGAAGCTGGACACGTCCACAAAAGATGCAGATGAGCGTGTGGAAAAGATCCAGACCAAGCTGGACAAGAACTTAGACTTGCTGAAGAAAAAGGAGAAGTGAGATGTTCCTCCAGTCCGCTCGCGCACTCTATAGCTCACCCGGTTATTTCCCGCAGGGAATTTGAGGAGACGATGGATGCTTTGCAAGCCGACATCGACCAGCTGGAAGCGGAGAAAGCTGAGCTGAAACAGCGGATCAATAATCAATCCAAGATGACCATCGAGGGTTTGCGTGGTGCGCCTGCTTCCGGTATGGCTTCCCTTGGACCTGCAGGAGGTATATTGAGCTTTGTTATAGAGTGGTACCTCTACTTACAAAATTAATTGGTTCCAGAGCTTTTTTTTGTAACTTGGATTTTTTTTTTTGTAAGTAGAGCAGTACTTTATCTGTAAATTATGTAATTCGGTTTATGGTTCTCAAAAAAATGATCAAGTAAAAATTATCAGTTTCTCACAAAGAAGATAAAAACATAATTTATTCATGTATTAAAGTGACTAACAAGTACAGTAAGGATGAAGTTAACACATAAAAACACAACTGAACAACTTTGAATTATGATTTTAAAACAACTTAGCATTAAATAGAATGATACAGGGTCGTTTTTAAGGAAAAAAAGCGTTACTACACGGTCATTTTTAAGGCAAAAAAGCCTTACTATAAATGGTAGTTTTTTCGGAAAAAAAAGACTTACTATAAATGGTTTTTTTTTTAGGAAAAAAGCCTTACTATACATGGTCGTTGTTAAGGAAAAAAAGTGTTACTATAAATGATAGTTTTTTAGGAAAAAAAGACTTGCTATAAATGGTATTTTTTTTAGGAAAAAAGCCTTACTATACATGGTCATTTTTAAAGAAAAAAACGCCTTACTATACATGTTCGTTTTTAAGGGAAAAAGCCTGTAAAAATGTTGATGTACGCTAAATAGTCATTTTTTAGGAAAAAAGCCTTACTATAATGGTCGTTTTTAAGAAAAAAAGCCTTACTATGCATGGTCATTTTTTAAGAAATAAAAGCCTTACTATACATCATCGTTTTTTGAGGGAAAAAAGCCTTACTATACTGTTGTTTTTTTGAGAAAAAAGCCTTAGTATACATGGTGTTTTTTTGAGAAAAAACCCTTACTAAACATGGTGGTTTTTTGAGAAAAAATGCCTTACTATACTATGTCGTTTTTTAAGAAAAAAGCCTTACTATACTGTTGTTTTTTTTAAAAGAAAAAAGCCTTACTATACTATGTCGTTTTTAAGAAAAAAAAGCCTTACTATAATGGTCATGTTTTAAGAAAAAAAAGCCTTACTATACATCATCGTTTTTTGAGGAAAAAAAGCCTCACTATACTATGTCGTTTTTTGAGAAAAAAAGCTTTACTATACATGGTGGTTTTTTTTGAGAAAAAAGCCTTACTAAACATGGTCGTTTTTTGAGAAAAAATGCCTTACTATACATCATTGTTTTTAAGAAAAAAAGCCTTACTATAATGGTCATTTTTTTAAAGAAAAAAAGCCTTACTATACATGGTCACTTTTAAGAAAAAAAAGCCTTTCTATACATAGTCGTTTTTTAAGAAAATGTTTTATTGATGATTTAATTCGCAGCAATTATTTTAAATAAAAAAAACTGACGACAAATGGCGGTCAAAATAGAGTTGTTGTTGTGGAAGAAGTAAAGCAGGCCGCAATGTTACCGGGACAATTTCAAAATAAAATAACGGATACATTTACGTTTTGGGAATTTCGTAACTTGGATCTCGTCTTTGTATGTTGGGAGGGTCATTCGCATATGAAAGGGTTTCATAACCTGAAATTTTTGGACCTAGAGGCATTCGTAAGTAGAGGTACGACTATTCATGTGACAGCTGTAGTCTGATTTGTATCCTCCTCCCAGCAGGTTTGCCCTCATCCCTGACAGGACAAATGCAGGTGGTGGACTCGCCGCTTCTCCGGCAGCAGATTGAAGTTCAGAGACTGGCCATCAAACGCCTCAAGACGGAAAACATCCGACTTAAGGTGTCCTGGACATCTCATTCGCGACATTCCTTCTGTTGGCTAGATTCATTAGAACTCTTTGTCATTTAGGCGGAGAAAATGAGTGCCCAGCTGGCCTCCTTGCCTCCACTCTGCCCTGCCAAACTACCCCAGCTGTCCAAGGAGACCTCAACGCCAGCTGAGGGACTCAACACGGGTATCTACCGGCGGACAGACCAGATGCTGACCGCTCTTCTCAAGCTGAGCGCCGGAGTCAAAGTAGTGGACATCACCGGGAAGACACCCGGTGCGTAGATGCAGATTCGGACCCGATTTTTTTTTTTTTTTAATTACAGTGGTACTTTGACATACGATCTTAATCCGTTCCGGGACTGAGATCGTATGTTGAGCTTTTCGTAACTCGAGTGGACGTTTCCCATTGAAATGAACTAAAAACAAATGAATTTGTTCCAACCCTCTGAAAAAACACCAAAAACAGGATATTGGATTGGAAGAAATGTTTAATTTCTTCTAATTCGCCATCTAACAAAGCAACACATAACTAGTGAAAAAGCCTATACTATGTCTTTTTTTTTTAAAGAAAAAAGCCTTACTATACAATGTTGTTTTTTAAGAAAAAAGTCTTACTATACAATGTCATTTTGTTAAGAAAAAAAGCCTTACTATACTGTTGTTTTTTAAAGAAAAAAAGCCTTACTATACTATGTCATTTTTAAGAAAAAAGCCTTTCTATTCTATGTCGTCTTTTTAAAGAAAATAGCCTTACTATACTAAGTTGTTTTTAAAGAAAAAAGCCTTACAATACGATGTCGTTTGTTAAGAAAAAAGCCTTACTATACTATGTCGTTTTTTAAGGCAAAAAAGCCTTACTATACTGTCATTTTTTAAGAAAAAAAGCCTTACTATACTATGTTGTTTTTTTAAGAAAAAAAGCCTTACTGTACTGTCGTTTTTTTTAAGAAAAAAGCCTTACTATACTATGTCGTTTTTTAAAGAAAAAAACCTTACTATACTATGCCGTTTTTTAAGAAAATAGCCTTACTATACTAAGTCGTTTTTTAAAGAAAAAAGCCTTACTATACTGTCTTTTTTTTTAAGAAAAAAACCTTACTATACTATGTCGTTTTTTTAAGAAAAAAGCCTTACTATACGATGTCGTTTTTTAAGAAAAGATCAATCTTTATACATGCGTGATGTGAATCTCATGCTATTATTGTATCCAGAGACTCGGACACTGCTGGTCACGTGACTTCCTTTTTGAATTTGTCTACATGTGATGATTTTTTGTAAGATTTTCCCTACAAAGTAACATATTTGTACCCCATGAATATGGAGATAAAAATTGTGAATCTGGGGCCGGCTTATATGAGGGAAATTGTCAAATTCAACGATTTTAAGGCAATTTTAAGAGTGCGGCTTATACTCGAAGGCGGCTAATATGCGAGAAAATATGATTTTTTTTTTTTTTAAATCATTGTCCATCATTGGTTCCATTCTTGTCCTCTAGTCAGCGCCAGCGCTCAGCTGCTGGAGCAGACCGCCCGACTGCACAACCTCAGCGAAGCTCTCGGGAAACTCAAGGTGGACACATTTGGACGAGAACCAATTGGAATTTGAGACTGAAGCCAAGTTCTTTTTCTTCCCCAGGGTGAAGTAGCTGAGCATGTCGTGTCTTCTCAACCCGGAGCCAAAGCCGTTTCCGACTTTGCGACCTTCCCGGTCAATTCTTTCGTCAAGGTGAACACTGTGAGGGAGAGTGGGGTTGCTCGTCAGAATTTTTATTTACCGTATTTTCACGACTATACGGTGCATCGTATTTTTAGCCGCAGTGTCAATAACGAGTGCTATTTCTGTATTTTACACACAAAGGACGCACCGTTTTATAGACGCAGCCAGGCATGGCAAAACATACACTAGCTTAAACATACGGACACACGCTAAAAACACGTTTTTAAAAAGGCAACAGAAGCAAAACTGAGTTTGATTGTACTTTATTTAGCCATTTTACAATGTACTCACGTCATCATCACCCACAAATCCATCAAAGTCCTCATTTTCTGTGTCCGAATTGAACAATTGTCCAAATGAGTCATAAAAAACACTGAGTTTTATACGTTTGCCCAGGCGGCCACAATCCATTCGCAAATAGTAGCTAGCTAGTAGCTAGCGTCCATGCTTCGTAAAGCTGTGTTGATGTCGATCGCCAGGCCACAATCCATTCGTAAATAGTAGATAATAGATTTATTTTATTTTATCGTGATAACAATTTTAGTATTGGTCCATATATAAGGCGCACTGGATTATAAGGCGCCCTGTCTATTTTGGAGAAAATTTAAGACTTATGTGCGCATTATAGTCGTGAAAATACGGTATTTGTTTGAAACAATTGGTTCTCTGGTTGCAGGCAAAGGAGAAGAACGAGGGGACAGTGTTTGTGGGCCGGGTTGCCGTTCCTTGCGTCCGTGGACAAGAACAAGTTCACCGCCTAATCCTGTCGCAGCAGCAACTGCAACATGTGCATTGCCTTCTCATGGGGTGAGGGTGCATATGACTTGTTTACCCCTCGTCCAATTTCATTTTTTCAATTTTTTAAAGTATGAAGGAGTCAAAGACATTGAAGAAGTGATGTTTTCAAATTTTTCGTTTCTGTGAACGGCGTTCGTTCAAATGAAAAGATCCAAAAATTGAATAGTCGAAAGCCTCAAAATTGGTTTTTGTTTTGGATTAGGTGAAATTTAAACTAAAATGGACTCAAATTGGGATGGATTTTGGAATATTGGCAATATTGTTCACTTCTTGAATCGTCACAGTTTAAATTTCCAGGGAAAATTGAGTTATTTATACTGTACTTACACCAAATACACTTCTTTTTATGTACAATTCATCTAATAAAAGCAACTACATATAAATAAAATCACTTAATGATTGGTTTTTAATGACTTATTGTCTTTATTATGGTTGCTGTTTAAATAGGACCACCAGACTAATGATAAATATTGTATTATTGTTTTTCAGAATGAAATCAGACATGAATTTAGTATTTTTATTCACAAGTTTATTTTTAAAGCGAATTTAAGAAACAAAGCTCTATTTAATTACAGGAAACGTTAGACGGATTTGTTTGGCGCGTTTTCTTTTGTTTGTAAACTTCTAATGGCGCTTTATCGCATGATCTAAATGGGGGAATTTCGGTAAAAAAACAACCAGGTCACTTTTGATGGATTACACTAACAGTTGTCCACATGAAGTTTTTTTCCCAGATTTTTTGATACTTTTTTTCATGAGATGGAGGCTGTGCAACGGATGTCACGAATAAGGTAAGCAAAAAAGCCTTACTATACGATGTCGTTTAAGAAAACGAACCTTACTATACTATGTCGTTTTTAAGCAAAAAAAGCCTTACTATATTATGTTGTTTTTAAGGAAAAAAAGCCTTCATATACTATGTCGTTATTTAAGAAAAAAAGCCTCGATATACTATGTCGTTTTTTTAAAGGAAAAAAGCCTTAGTATACTGTCGTTTTTTAAGGAAAAAAGCCTTACTATACTATTGTTGTTTTTTAAGAAAAAAGCCTTACTATGTAGTTTTTTTAAGAAAAAAGCCTTACTATACTATGTCGTTTTTTTAAAAGAAAAAAGCCTTACTATACTATGTCGTTATTTTAAAGAAAAAAGCCTTACTATACTATGTCGTTATTTGAGAAAAAAAGCCTTACTATACTATGTTGTTTTTTGAGAAAAAAGCCTTACTATACATGGTCGTTTTTAAGAGAAAAAGCCTTACTATACATGGTCATTTTTTAAAGAAAAAAAGCCTTACTATACTATGTCGTTTTTTAAGAAAAAGCCTTAATATACTATTTCGTTTTTTTAAAGAAAAAAGCCTTACTATACTATGTCGTTTTGTCAATATTGTTACGCTGTTGCGAATCAATGAATACCAAACATTGGATGCAGGGACAGTTACAATGTTGATTTAGACTCAAAGACTTGAAATATCTTGAAAATCAGATAGTGTTTATGTGCTATATGTGAATAAATCTGTGCTAATTTGAGTTAATGGTCTTACCAAGGCCCATCAACAGGGCCACATGGTCAAGGTGGATTGGCCGGATCGGCTGACCTTCAGGGAGATTGAGATGATCAACGAGGTGAGTTTTGGACACGGTGTCGTCGTGGTGATGATTTTGCCGAGTGTTTGGTGTTTTTGCAGAGTGAGAAGCGCAGCTCCAATATGATGTATTAGATGGTGGAATTTCCTGGAGTCCAATCCCACGATAAGGAGTACTGCGTCGTCTACTACGAAAAGGTAAAGAAGTGACAGGTATGTGCTCGTTGGAGTTATAGTTTGGTTTCTGCGATGGATATTGTTTGAAATCAGATGAGTGTAAATTTAGTGTATAATTTGGAAGTTGGAAGAAGAAATACAGTAATCCCTTTATTATCATGGCTAATGTTAGCTTTAGCCTAAGGGTAGTAATTAGATGTTTAGCCAACAGTTCCTGCTTTTTGTGAAACAACAACATCAATTGATGCTCGTTATTAGTTTTCAAAACTGTAAGAAAGTTGTCAAAATTAGTATAACTAGTGCTGCTTCCCCGCCCATGCTAAAAAAGGTCATGTTAACATAGTAGGAGTTACATTGTGTGAATAATAATTGATGTTTGAAATATTTTTAGTATAAACAACTAATTTTGCCCGCAGTTCCAAAATGCAATGAAACCAAACTTATGCTCCCACCCCATGTTTTATATTCTATATGTAAATTCAATTTCTACTGTCTTTTGAGATTCAATGTGAAAATAATAGCATTTGAGGGCCCTTTTTAAAAACTGTTGTTTTTTTTAACTTTATTCTTGATCTTAACCAAAGTACATTGACTCCCAAATTTCAAATCTGACAGTTTACAACCTAAAATGTCCCACATAAATGACAATTAGTGAAATAGGGACACCGCAATTTGAAAAGAAAAATGTCTATGAAGCGTCACATTTGTATGAATTTGTCAAACAAAATAGAAAGGACCACCCAAAAGTGTTCCTTACAACAACACAATGTAGTGAAGCTGTGAAAGTAGAAGTTGTGATATTTAAGGAATGACTGTAGTGTATAATGTATGGTCCTAAGTTTTACTGTTACTGAATTTGAGTGTAATCTGATTGGACCTGACAGGGTCATGTGATGTGTACACTTGGCTTTTTGACTGACTGTGGTGGCATGACCCCAATTCGAATGGGCCATTCACAAACACGTTAGCTTAAATGTGTAAAGACAAACTGTAGTATAAAGTCAGGTGGTTCTTCACGCTTCTGTGAATTTAAATGTTTGTTTCAATCTAAATCCGAGTACGGAGAGATAATCCTTTCCGTTGGCCTGAAAATTATCCTGTACTTATCCGTAACGACTTGGCTCCTTCGCTTCCCATACCGAACAGGAGTCCGCGTCAAACCGAGTCCGGCGTAGACGGCGAGTTGAGGAATCTGAAAATTCCAGAGACGCACGTGTCAAATCTTTAAGGCGTCGCCGGCAGTTAGCGGGACGTCGCCCGTCGGCATCTCGAAGGTGGCGGTCTTCCCGGAGCCGTTGATTCCCAGCAGGCCTAAACACTGTAAGAGATCATTTTAGCAAAAGTGGCTTTTTGCCAAATGGTGGTTGTGAATGAATTGTTGTTTCCACTGACAGGGAAAGATGTTCAATCCATTTGTGAGCTCTGGAGGAGGAAGAAGTGAAAGTGGAAGTGGGTGTGGTGAGAGCAGTGCTGATGCTAAAATAGTGAGTTATTTGTAATCATGTGTTGGAATTATTTTATATAAGTTATCCTGATTCTGGTATGACTGTCGAAATGTTAGTTAATAGAATTGGGGATGTCTTGGGCCCTGGGAAGTTTCACCTTATTCAACAAAGAGGAACTACCCAGGGGGGCCGACGCCTGTCTGAACTATTGTGTGAGAGTTGCAGGATATCGGGAAGGAGACTATAAAGAGGTTTTGTCGAAGGGGCATATGGTCATGATCAAAGAACCTTTTGCAACTGGGAGAGATCTCTCTCTCCTTTGATCAGCTTGAAACTTCCTGTAACTTGGACACTCCCAAAACACAATAAGAGACTTTGCAGGAGGAGATTTTCTTCAGAGTGTGTCGACGGGCTGAGACGCGAACGGTCCGAGACCCTCTCATATTTAAATAGAATAACCTCAATTCTTTGTGTTCCTACTTTTTTCAGATTGGTGATACAAATGTCTGGTGTTTAAACCCAACATCATGTAATGTCCAAACCCAATAACTTCTAACTGCTATTGTGACTGTCTTTCAGAACTGGATTTGGTTTGACATGGGACGCTTTTTTCCCGGTTTCTAACTTGTGGCCGCGTCTCGTCAGATGAAGTCACAGCGAAGGTAAGAAAATCACCTCTTTTCAATAGTAATATTAGCAAATGTCTAATAATACTTGTAACTGGGCATTACAAATAGTTACGCTCGATTATCGTGTGTTTGTCGGTTAGATTTAATCATTGGGTGCGTCAAAGTAGTTTCTCTTCAATGTAATTGGGATGAGCTTGGATGGGGAATTTTTGAATATCGTGAGCTAATTGTAAGTGATAATCAAGTGATATTTTTGCACCCTCCAAAAGGAAACATTGCTTTAGTTTTAAAGTGGTGTATTTTGAATGTGGGTAGAAATGAGTGCCCAGAGAAAACCCATGTAGAACTGGGTAGTCTTTGCATGTATATTTTTAATGTGGTTTGAAATTGGAGTACCTGGAGTAAACACACGCAGGGATGGGGCAACCATGCGTATTCCAAACAAGTGGAGACACCTAGTTTTGAACCTAGGTCGTCCAACCTCCGCAGGTCTTTGATGTCAATGTGTAATAATCTATTTTTCTCGTCTTACCTAGGCACGCACGACGAGTTCCTCGTAGACGTTCTCCACGATCTTCAGACGACACACTGTCATTGGTGGTGGTGAGTTGAGTCATTAAAAGTAAATGTAGGGTGATTGATAATGGCTGGTAGTGTCATGACGAAATGTTCTCATCTTGTCGTAGGTCAAGTAGTTTGACGGCGTCGTTTCACGGAGAAAGAATCGTCGCATTCGGATGTCGTTCCACTCGGCGTCCTGTTGTCAAAGTATGTACATTATTATGATTGAGTCTAAACTTTACCCTAAAATCCAGACATTTCAGATTGGAGTAATTGGCATGTAGTTGGCAACTGTTCTTAAAAAAGACCAAAGTGTACTGAGGTGATTTTGTCTTCAAATAATGATGAAGTGTAGTAAGGCTTTGTTTCTTCCAAAACGACCATGTATTGTAAGGTTTTAGTCTTAAAAAAGGACTAAGTCTAGAGTAAGGATAGTTTTCCTAAGAAATGATGAAGTGTACACAAGGTCATTGTATTAAGAAAAAGAGTCTTTCTATACATGGTCATTTGTAAGAGAAAAGTCTGTACGATGTGTTCATTTGTTTATAGGCAAAAGCCTTACTCTACGTAACATATACTTATGTTTATCGAAAGAAAACCTGTACTAGATAGTTTATCTTAAAAAATTGATTAAGTATGGTAAGAATTTTGTCTTCCAAATGGACAAAGGGTTTTTTAAAAAAAGTGACCATGTGTAGTATGGCTTTTGTGTCTTAAAAAAGGACTATGTATACATTTTAGTTTTATGAAGACAGAGTCATTCTATACATGGTGACTTTTTCAAATATAGCCTTTTAAGTACATGATCATTTGGAAAGCAAAATTCTTTACTCTAGTTGCTCTTTGTTTTTAAGAGAGAGCACTAAGTATCTAATGTAACCCCCAAATTAGCAACCATCTCTCGTCCTAAAAATTGTCAATGTATAGTACGGTTGTTTTTTCTTAAATAGACCATGTGTAGCAAGGTTGATTATTTTGCTTACAGATGACCATGTAAGGCTGCCACCGTAGAAAAAAAAGAATAAGTGCAGTAAGGCTATTAGTTATAAAAATGATTATGTATAGTAAGGCATGTTATTTTAGGAAAATGACCATGTAGACACAGATGTACACTTGTCATTTTGAAAGCCAAAAAGCCTTGCTATACATAGTTATTCTGTAAGAAAAGTAAAGCATTACCACACTTAGTCTTTTGTTCCTAAATGGTGATGATAGACTTACTATACATGGTTATCGGTAAGTCCAAAAAACGCCTTGCCTATACATGCTCAGTTTTTTAACAAAGAAAAGCCTTAATGACCATGTTCATTTGTTAAGAAAAAAACAACCGTACTATACTTTGGTCTTCATGTATTGTTTTTGAAAGAGTTCAATGAGCATTAGTTCCTAAAGTGCAAAGGCTATTTGTTTCCCCAAAAAGTCCATGTAGACTAAAACATATAGTGGGGAAGTATTTTTCAATGTAAATAGCAAGTGTATGTACGTATTTGTGATCAATACTGTTTGTTGATGTGATCATGAATTGTTTAATTTCTTTTTTGTTTTTGTGAAGGAGAGACCAAGGTATGACCAGTGGAGTGGACAAACTTCCAAGAGTCAGATGGCCTAGTTGGTTAAGTGAGTATGTCCTCACCCAGAGAGAGAGGGTTTGAGTCCTGAGAGGCAAGCAAGCTTTAATTAAATAGTTCAGGTAGTTCTAGGTTGGTAGTTATAGTTCAAATAAAAAAAAATCGAAGTGAGAAGCAGAATTGTGTCTTTTTGTAATTAGATGAAATCCATGATGTTGATTTGGGAAAATGTGCATTGGGCTATTTGAGGAGTGGAGTTGGCCATTGTGTTTTAGAAAACACTTCAACATAGTCCTTATAGCTACTTCCCTTTCCCTTTGAGAAAATTAGGCGACGGGCATTAGTTTTGTATCAAAATGGTTGAAGATGTTGATTACTTCTCTGCTCTTGCTCTTATTTTCTGAGTATGAGATATGGGGCTATTTTTGTTAACTTGAACACCCAAAGCACCCAGAATGAAGATTCAATCATATTTGTGTTGTCACACGAGGGGGCTTAAAGAGGGGCCATTTAATCTAAGCTAGGTTATAAATCTATATATATATACTGGACAGCTATGGATAGGTTATTAGAGAGTATGATTATGGGTCCTGTACAGATCTTATGGCCTAAGGTGGGTGTGTCCAGCATGGGTCACATGCTGATCACTTGGTTTAAAATAAGGATGGATGCCATGTGTGGGGGGGGTGTGGTAAGGCTAACCTCCAAGGATGTATTTACTTAGGGGGTGGGGATGTTCAAGATCTTCATGATTGTTGTGGTCACACAAATGGCTTAAACAAGGGGGCCTAGGGGTTAAATCTTTTTACTGACATGGGGGTTAAAACAACCACTCAAGGGGGTAGGGGGGGATGTGTTCATGTAGCCCCTAAAATAAGGGGTGTTATGATGTTTGGGTCCAGGGGCCATGGGGGCATGGGCCAGGGGGGGTAAGGGGTGAAATCCATTGTAGGGACTTCAACATGTGAACTGTTTGCACATATTAGTATTCTTGTGTTCACACCACTTGGAATAATTGCACCAAAAAGTAGTTAGTAATGTTTATTTATTTCTATGCCACTCTGTTGTCATCTTCTGTCTGCTGTCTGCCTGCGCCTGTCGCCTCTCTCCTCTCGAATCTTGGTTGGGGTGGGCGGCCTTCTGTAGGGTAAGACATCCCCCACAGGGTTGGGAACTGGCTCACTTTGGGGTGAAGGTGCAGTGGGCCTTAAAACCAGTGCCATGAATAAACACACTACTGGCTCCAAACTTGTAGTATTGATCCCCACACCACTTAATAACACTAACTGTACAACCAAAAACTAATGAAAGGGACAGCACCATAGACAGTTTTGGCACAAGACATTTTCGACTGCTGCACTTGTACATATTCAATCTCACCCCATTATACCCCACTAATCACAATTGCTTTGAACCCCCCCTCATTTGCCTATACTATAAAATTGACTACCACCAATATCAAATGGGAGCAGCAGCACCACCACACCCACAACTCAGAAAGTACACCACATTGAGGAGCCCTTAACCCTAGCGAGGCTTCCAATGACCATCTCAACATTTAGCATCCCCCAACTATAGTGGTTTTAGATGACTTGGACAGTAACACCAAAAAGCTTGGAGCATGACTCTCTTATATTCTCTAATCTGTGGGGGAAAATAACACTTCCTACATCTCCACCCCACTATTTAACAAATACATACACTTTCAAAGCAGTGAAATGATTGGGATTGGATAACTTTTATTCATCCCGTATTCGGGAAATTTCGTTGTTCCAGTGGCAAGAGGGTGAGGATGCAGGAATAGGAAAGGCATTTTAGATAGGTAATAAGTAGGTCAAGAAATAAATACATGAATAAATATATAATTAAATAAGCGTGTTGCTTAGGACATATATACATACATACATACACATAAATGTACACGCATGCATACGGTAGGTCTTAACACACAGCCATTTTTTTGTTAAAGAGCCTGACAGCTGATGGGAGGAAGGATCTGCGGAAGCGCTCCTTCCTGCAATGAGGGTGCCGCAGTCTATTGCTGTTATGGATATTTAACAGTTATATAAACTGCAAAGTTATTACACCAGGTACTAACATTCTCCACGATTTCAATGTCTGTACCTGGATGTTCACCTGAGTGGTCTGTTGAGGATTCCTCCCAAAATCGATGACCATTTTCCTTGGTCTTACTGGTGTTGATGTACAGGTGGTTTTGCCTACACCAGTCAACAGAGGCTGTGATGACTCCCCTGTACTCCAGGTCGTTCCCGTCCGTCACTCGTCCAACGATAGCGGTGTCGTCGGAGAACTTCTGGAGGTGGCAGGTGTCTGCATTATGTTTAAAGTCCAATGTGTAGAGGGAGAAGAGGAGTGGAGAGAGCACTGTGCCTTGTGGGGCCCCCGTGCTGCAAGCTACCACATCAGATGTACAGTCCTGGAGTCTCACATATTGTGGTCTGTCAGTGAGGAAGTAAATGATACTATTATCTAGTACATTTACTCCATTCCAACCAGTCTGATCTAGAATATTAACTATGGTCCAAAACTATTGGGACCTTTACACAATTGTAAAATTATTCTCTTTCTTTTTCAAATGACATTACTTTAAAACACTTCAAAGAATCCATTAACTAAAGAGGTTCTTAGCCTGAGGACTAGGCATACAACCTTAAAGGGGGAAGAACCAAAACAAAACAACTAGGACTTTATTTACTACCCAATCTTTAAACTAGACCACATGAAATACCCAAGACTTTGATACCTATTGAAAAATATCATCATAGACAGTCAACAATTCACTTGAAATAACAACAATCAATAAATTTCTGCTAAAAACCACCTATTTAGACATGTACATCATCATAGCTATTTCTTTACAAAACCACCATTGCATTTTTAAGGTGACTGATATAACATACATTACTAACACCAAGATATTTCTAATCTAATTCTGCCCTATGCAGTCTTTAAATACTCCCCCAAAAAGGTGTATTGCTTTACTACGAATAAAGCTAAACTGTACCAGACAGAGTACAGTTTAGCTTTATTCGTCACATCGGGCAGCGAGCAAATGTCGTTTTCAGGGTGTTCGCTGTCTCCGATGCTCCCATCTGGAGTGGTCCGCTCGTAGTGCTCTTCGGACAGGGTCAAGGGTCCCATGCGAGGGCCAGATGACGACTTGCTGCTGGGGGTCTCGGATTCTTCCAGACCGCTGTCATAGTAAATGTGCTGAGAGTTATCCTGCAGGTCCTGCACGGGGTTGGCGGTGGAGAAGGTCACTCGCCGATGGGGGTGCTGTTTGTTGTACTTGGGTTGACTGGTCTTGTAGCTGTTATCAGAGTACTGGTCTGGGCCAGTGGAGTGGTCATCTCCTCCAGTGCCTACAAAGGTGTTGGTAGCTGGAAGGTCTTGGACCACCGGATGTTTTTGTGTACCGGAGGGAGACTGGGCCTGCAGCTGAATGGAGGGCAACGGCGAGTTGGAGCGGTAGTGTCGGCCTATGTCGGGGCTTTCCGGCGAGTATGTCAGGGGCAGATGTATCCTCGGGCTATCGTTGACTTCATCGAGGTTGAACTTCAGGCTTTTTGGAAGGCCGACTTCCTCGTCTTCCGAGTGGTTTGGGAGATTTTGGAGGTTTTCCCTTTCTGCCTCGTTTGCCTTTGGCATTTTTTGTTGGCGGTTTGGGTGCGTACAAGTCCTTTGTTTCCACATTGAAAGTGACCTATTTTAGAATCAATTATTACCAAACTTCATTACATTTTGCATTTGTCTAAAGATTAGTGCTCCCTCATGTGAAAACCATTTTAACTGCTACATTCAAGCTTCTACTTGCACAACAGTCAAATACTGTTATCCTTCCATACATCAACTAGTTTGAAACTTCTCTTTTACCTCTAATTAAGAATCTACTCTTTGATTTTTGATTTTAAGTCTTACAATTTTAGTTGGCATTTGATAAAAATTAGATTTAACCTTAGATTCAAGGTTTTCTAAATTTAAAAATTAGTTTTTAAACATCCCTAAAATAATTTAAACTATTACAGTACCAATAATTTCGATTGATTACAAACCACTGAAAGTATCATTTGTCAGTTCTTTATTCCAAATATACAACCCAGACATTGAAATAGTGAACAATGGTTTTTCACATGGATGATCAAACACTTCATTAACCTAACATCAAAGACTACTTTTGGCCAAATACAAGATGCTAAGCTAAAACATGTCCCTTCAAAACCATTAAAAATCTATCTCTTCTTATCCTACTAATTAACCCCTGTGTACTTTCTATATTGCATTTATACTAACATTTAACAGTATACTACATAACCAAAATCAAACACCTACTTTTAAAATCTATCTAGGATTTGTTTTTTTTTACAACTCTAATCCTATTCTGTCTATTAATTATTTAAGAAATGCTTAGTTAGTTATCTATACTATTTATATTAGCCCCATTAGGAACCAAAGCGGCCACCATCGACACGCATATGCATTCTTTCAATTTGATAGGAGTGTGGGGCCCTCACACCCCCTGACAAACTGACGTCTTGCACATGACACATCTTTGATAAACCACTTTGGCATTGAATCTATCATTACATATTACAATTATTTTATATTACCATTATTTTATCTTTTAATATATAAAATCTCAATACAGACAGTACACAGTGCTTCTCAAATGAACCCCCTTATCAAAACCCCGAAACTACCATGCTAGTTTAGCGAACATTCTGGACTTGGCCAAAAAACTGTTCTAACTTAACACATACCTTCCTACATTACATGACAAAGTAGTCCGTCTCCGTGGGGTGGGAATTGTAGTAGTCAGTCTCCGTGGGGTGGGAATTGTAGTAGTCCGTCTCCGTGGGGTGGGAATTGTAGTAGTCCGTCTCCGTGGGGTGGGAATTGTAGTAGTCCGTCTCCGTGGGGTGGGAATTGCAGTCCGTCCCCGTGACGGAATCCAAGGGGGAAAGTGTCCACTCCCACGACGACCGTCGGCGCTATCGCATCATCGTGGCAGTTCCAGCCAGGTAGACCAAGGAGAAAGGGTCCGGCGATGTCCTCCTCCTCCGGGAGCACCGCAAAGATGGCACCTGTGAAAACACACAATTTGAATACATTGTCCCTTCAACCAAAAATGGAGAACACAGCCATGGAACATTTCATCTTGCCTTCCAAAGGCAAACTACACCTAAATCTTCAATCAATGAACCTATGTTAGCTGCACTATTTTTCCACCTGCCAAGCATTCTTTGAGTCTACAGATTTAACATTTCTACTATTCTAACAAAATTGACATACTTTGAAGTCCGGGTGGAGAGTCCGACCAGCATCCGGATGAGACCCGCTTTTCCGCGAGAGGCTCCACTCTGGACACTGCATTGTTTTACCTACAAAAATGACACATCTTTTAGTATTTGCCCACTAAAAAAAAACATCCACACGAGTTTACATTATCTACTAACCATTAGCACTTGCATCCAGTCCTTTTGGGCTCCTACACCAATCCCAGCTGCAAACACGCAGTCAATAACATTCAATCCTTTCAATTAAATGCCAAAATGTTAACATTGGAATGAAACCGTACCTGGACTTGGGGCCTCTCTCTTTCCCCACCAATCATCATGACATGACACACCCTCACTCTTCACCAACTGCTTCCTCAGGGGTAACAAACAACCTAGCAACACATTAAAATTTAGACTATTATCCACCCAATTGAAAATCACTCCAATCCAAACTAAAGCTTCACCTTCATTTGACACCATCGTTGCCTTCTACACAACCACCATCTTGACAGGCTCATCCATTGGCTACCTTTGAAAAATATATTTAAAAATAACATTAGTCATACAAAAGTCTCATAACATTTACCATCAGACTTTTCTAACCTTAGCCAGCAAACACTAAACTCTTCATGCGCTGTCAACAATCCTGCACTCATTGTTCTCCAGATGGCCTTCCAATCACCTTGACACTGTACAAATAAAATATAAATAACCACCAACAACAACAACTACTACTACATCTTTAAACCAGACCTTTACATTACTTTTAACATTACCCATGCACTCTTCTAATACTACAATAATCCAGACTAATTTGCAATATCTCATGTGTACAAAAACTCAACACAAGTCAATTTTGCATTTCTACAAACACCACTTCTTTTTTTTAACGGACTACATCTACAAAACAACTAACACCGGCTATACAAATAAACTTGCCAACTCCAAAGTCATGAGTCCCACAGCATTGTCCAATGTCAGTCCAGGGCTGTCACCAGATGTTGACACTTCAGGTGAAGATTGTAGCATCCTGCCAGAATGTAGACAACAAACCACCTACAAAAACAAATACACATTGTAATAGCCACCCTAGGTCTTTATTAAATAAGTTGGATAAACACCTGTCAATCAGGACCCCAATAGGCACAGACTAATCCATGAAACTCCTTCTTCCAAAGGCAATCATCACCTTATGTCCATACTGCAAGAAGTAGAATTCAACATAACGTTATCAAAAGTCATCACTCTCTAAAGGAGTTTGGACTTTACTTACAAATCTATTAGCCATGGCAGCCACCAATTTCCAATCAGTTGACCTGGCCAGAGACTCATCAAAATCGATCACAAATAAATCCAACATGGTTAAACATGACATTTGATGCCCCCAATTTGATTAGAAACCTCCAACACACCATTGACAGCACTCAAAATCCAAGCAATTGATCTAGCCAGAGATTTACGATCATCTGCACTTGGAGATCAATTTCTGTCAATTTAATATAATCAAACATGCACATAAATGAGCAAACATCTTTGTTCTTATATTGTCTATATCATATATATAAACTAGTGCCAGCACCCGTTGTCCAAGCAATAGATCTAGCCAGAGATTTAGGATCATCTGGACTTGGATAACAAGTACCATCACATTAAATCATTTACATCAACAAACTTCAAAGTCTATATTAACTCAGGTCAGTTTAAATAACAAAATCACATTTCATCAATGTCACCTCTCAATGGCCAAACACTTGGGATACTCTTCTGTTGGAAATCCACTACTGTGAAAAATACAACAATATACTAAACATGGTTAGACAAGCACCTAACATTAGCCAACTATTCCTTTGCACTTAATAAAATATTTAGACAAATTTAGCCATTGGCAGCACTCAACATACAAGTGGCAGACCTAGCCAGAGATTTAGGATTGTCTTCACTTGGATATCCATTTCTGCCAATACAATAACTAATATTAGCTACATTTACATTACTTTTTGGAATTTCATCTCACAAATGCAGACAAACAATTAACTTATCCATTCGCGGAACTCAAAGACTGAACGGACGACGAGGCCAGACTCTTCCAATCATCTCCAGTCAGGGATCCAAACCTAAATAATTAAGACTCATATCAAAACAAATATCATTACACATGAACTACATTCCAGACACTTACATTCAAATCCAGTTGAAGATCAGGATCTGTCTAATAAATGAAATCAAACAGGGTTAGACATCCACATACCATTAACAAAGTTCTTCCACAATAAATTACTTCAGCGTAGTTGTGGTGCACGTGACAGAAAAAGCCCAGTGAAGAGTTCAGCCTTTGACATCCATAAAAGATATAATAAAAGCCATACAACCTGTCTTGGTCCACCAGATGGAACAAAGGTGTCATCTATAACAAAAAGCTCATACATAGGTCACAAAATACAACAACTACTTTATGGTATCTACATTTGCCCACAGGTCCTTTCACACATACAACAAAACAACCACCAAATTTGGATATTTTCTATTAACTTGGCCCTTTTTCGACCAAAATAGACTGGGCGAGCTGGCTAGCCCTCAGCCCAGTTAATCCAATTTGAACATTATAATTAATCATTTTTGGAAAGGAGCCTTTTGGTTTTACAGCTCTGGAAGACTATTTTGAGTCTTCCTCAATAGATTTAACGAATTAGGATTGTTTGCCATGTTTAAGGACACACTTGGAACAGCATTTAAATCAGTCAGGAATCAAAACAACTATCATACTTAACATGTTAAAGTTGAATCTGGGTTGAATAAAGTGACATCTGCAGCAAACAGTCCTTCAATGCAGAAAAGACAACAACATTAGGGGGCATGACCTCCATTTGCAAACAGGTCACATACAAACAATAGCATTTTTTATTTGGACCTAAATCATTTGCCACTATTCATTCATTAAATTGTCCATCGTTAGTGACCGGGCGAGCTGGCTAGCCCTCGTCCGGTAACACAAATTTGGGATTAAACTACTTGTAGTTTAAATTTGGGAAATGAGCCTTTTGGATTGACAGCTCTCAAAATCATGATTAGATTCTTCCTCATTACAAAAAGAGGGACAATTCGGAAATGTCACCACTAGGTTAAATGACTAAATTACTATAAAACAAAAAACACAATACCCAATTTACTTCTATAAACTTATTGGCCCACTTTACAAGACTGGGTGAGCTGGCTAACCCTTGCCCAGTAAGACCATTTTTTAGATGACATTTCCAATTTGGGAAATGAGAATTCATATTTGGACAGCACTACAGAAATTTGGATGAAACCTAGGTTTAATAACAATCTTTCAGCATTATGAAAGTATTCTGCTTAACTTGCTCCAAGAGCATCCAAGTAGTCATGGTCAGACCTGGCCAGACACTTCCAAACATCTCCAGTTGGGGATCCTAAACTATCAAAGAATAAAAAGACAAGTATCAAAACATAAATCATTTCACATGAACTCAATTCCAGACACTTACATTCAAATCCGGTCGAACATCAGGATCTGTCTAATCCATGAAATCAAACAGGATTAGACATCCACATAACATTAAGGAAGTTCTTGCACAATAAATAACTTCAGCAATGTTGTGGTGCACATGATAGACAAAGCCCAGTGAAAGTTCTGCCCTTGAAATCCATTAATGATAAAATGAAATACTACCTACCAGTCTTGGTCCACCAGATGGAACAAAGTATCATCTGTAAAAAAAAGCTCATACATAGGTGAAAACAAAAAGAACTACATGGTTCATCATCTCCATTTGGCAACACATCCTTTCACACTACAAAAAAACACCAATCTTGGCCATTTTCTATTAACTTGGCCATTTTAAGATCTAAATACACGACTGGGCGAGCTGGCTAGCCCTCAGCCCAGTTATATCCTATTTGAACATTAACTATTTTTGAAAGTGAGCCTTTTGGTTTTAGAGCTCTGGAACACTATTTTGAATCTTCCTCAATAGAATTAATAATTTATGATTATTTACCAGGTTTTATGACACACTTGGAATATTTAAGTCAGTAATATAAATAACAATTGTACTTGCCTTGTTACAGTTAAATCTTGGTGGAATACAGTGTCATCTGCAGCAAACAGGTCAGTCTTTAAAATGAGGAAAAGACACCAAAATTAGGGGGAATGACCTTCATTTGCAAACAGGTCACATACGAATAAATAACAATCAGTGTTCTTTTGGACCTCAATCATTTTGCACTATTGATAAATTTTACTGTCCATTGTTAGTGACCGGGCAAGCTGGCTAGCCCTTGCCCAGTAACAACACATTTGAAATTAATCATTATCAATTCATATTTGGGAAATGAGCTTTTTGGGTTGACGGCAGTCAAAATGATTTAATATTGGATTCTTCCTCATTATAAAAAGAGGCAGTTTTCTGAACTTACATCCCCTAGGTTAAATCACAAAATAAAAATCAACATTACCTTCATGACAATATATGACTTTGTAACTTGTTAGACTCAATCAAGGTCCTGTGGGTGATGTGCAGCAGTCGGGTCTTACCTAGGGAAATGAATATCAACATCAAACAAGATGGGAGTGGATCATTTCAATTTAAAAACATGAGAACTCGATTTCTTTAGACACTCAAACACAAAATCAACTAACATTACTTAAATCTACATATTGGCCCACTATACACGCCTGGGTGAGCTGGCTAGCCCTAGCCCAGTAATACCAAATTTCAGATGACATTTCCAATTTGGGAAATACAACATTCAGATTTGACAGCACAACACCATTTTGGATTGTTATTTTAATATGGATGAAACCAATGTTTAACATCCAAATACTTACATTCATATCCAGTTGTAAATCCTGATCTGTCCTATAAATGAAATCAAACAGGGTTAGACATCCACATACCATTAAGGAAGGTCTTGTACAATAAATCACTTCGGCAAAGTTGTGGTGCACGCGAAAGAAAAAGCCCTGTGAAATTTCTACCCTTGAAATCCATAGAAGATATAATGAAAACCATACAACCTGTCTTGGTACACCAGATGGAACAAAAAGGTGTCATCTATAACAAAAAGCTCATACATAGGTCAAAAAATATAACTACTTTATGGTATCTACATTTGCCCACAGGTCCTTTCACACATACAACAAAACAACCACCAAATTTGCATATTTTCTATTAACTTGGCCCTTTTTAGACCAAAATAGACTGGGCGAGCTGGCTAGCCCTCAGCCCAGTTAATCCAATTTGAACATTAAAATTAATAATTTTTGGGAAGGAGCCTTTTGGTTATAAAGCTCTGGAAGACTATTTTGAGTCTTCCTCGATAGATTTAACGAATTATGATTGGTTGCTATGTTTAATGACACACTTGGAACAGCTTTTTAATCAGTCAGGAATAAAAATAACTATCATACTTAACATGTTAAAGTTGAATCTGGGTTGAATAAAGTGACATCTGCAGCAAACAGTCCTTCAATGAAGAAAAGAGAACAACATTAGGGGGCATGACCTCCATTTGCAAACAGGTCACATGCAAACAATAGCTTTTTTGATTGGTTTGGACCTAAATCATTTGCCACTATTCATTCGTTAAATTGTCCATTGTTAGTGACCGGGCGAGCTGGCTAGCCCTCGTCCGGTAACACAAATTTGGGATTAAACAACTTGTAGTTTTAACTTGGGAAATGAGCCTTTTGGATTGACAGCTCTCAAAATAATAATTACATTCTTCCTCATTACAAGAGAGGGAGAATTCTGAAATGTCACCACTAGGTTAAATGACAAAATTACATCAACAAACACAATACCCAATTTACTTCAATAAACTTATTGGCCCACTTTACGCGACTGGGTGAGCTGGCTAACCCTTGCCCAGTAATACCATTTTTTAGATGACATTTCCTATTTGGGAAATGAGAATTCATATTTGGACAGCACTACAGAAATTTGGATGAAACCTATGTTTCATAACAATCTTTCAGCATTATGAAAGTATTCTGCTTAACTTGCTCCAAGAGCATCCAAGTAGTCATGGTCAGACCTGGCCAGACACTTCCAAACATCTCCAGTTGGGGATCCAAAACTATCAAATTATAAAAAGACAAATATCTAAAACATACATCATTTGACATGAACTCAATCCCAGACACTTACATTCAAATCCCGTTGAAGATCAGGATCTGTCTAATAAATGAAATCAAACAGGGTTAGACATCCACATATATCATTAAGGAACTTCTTGCACAATAAATCACTTCAGCAAAGTTGTGGTGCACGTGATAGAAAAAGCCCAGTGAAAGTTCTGCCCTTGAAATCCATAAAAGATATAATAAAAACCATACAACCTGCCTTGGTCCGCCAGATGGAACAAAGGTGTCATCTACAACAAAAAGCTCATACATAGGTGAAAACAAAAAGAACTACATTAAGGTATCTACATGGTCCTTTCACACAGCAAAAAATGGTGGATTCTTGGTTGTATTTTCTTCCATTTACGTGGCCATTGTTGGGCCAGAATACACGACCGGGCGAGCTGGCTAGCCCTCAGCCCAGTTAGTCCAATTTTCAAATTAAACAATTTCTATTTTTTTTTTTAATGAGCCTTTTGGTTTTAGAGCTCTCCAAGATAATTTGGATTCTTCCTCATTAGATTTGACCATTTTGGATTCTTTGCTATGTTTAATGACACTTGGAACATCTTTTAATCAGTCAGCAATAAGAAACTATTACACTTACCTTGTTCAACTGGCATCTGGGAGAATAAAGTGGCATCTGCAGCAAACTGGTCAGTCCTTAAATGAAGAATAGAGAACAAAATTAGGGGGAATAACCTCCATTTGCAAAAAGGTCACATACAAACAAATTTGATTCCCATTTTTGCTTTTTTTTGGACCCCAATCATTTGGCACTATTCATTATTTAAAATTGTCCATTGTTAGTGACCGGGCGAGCTGGCTAGCCCTCACCCAGTCAAATCTATTTTAGATTTATCATTTGCAATTTGGAAAAGGTGCCTTTTGGTTGAACAATTATCTCAAGAAGATTGGTCTTTCACATTCAAATGAGTCAATATGGATCTTTCCAATATTTACTGACACACCAACTACTGACTAAATTGATCAGCTTGATGAAACTATTATACTTAACTTGTTGAAGTAGAATCTGGGTGGACAAAAAGTCTCATCTCCAACAAACATGCCATGCCTAAGAGAAGAAAACAAGATTAGGGTGATTTCTGAACAAGTCCCTTGTCACATACAAACATAGCAACAATAATCAATGATTATTTTTTTGGACCCAAAGCAATTTGCACTGTTCTTAAATTAAATTGACCATTGTTAGTGACCGGGTGAGCTGGCTAGCCCTCACCCAGTAACACCAATTTTGTAATGTGACATTATCAATTCTAATTTGGGAAAGGAGCCTTTTGAGTTGACAGCTCTCTAAATTAAGAAATTATAAATTGATTAGTCCTCATTACAAAAGGACCATTTTTGATATTTCACAATAAGAATACCCTATTAAAAAAAATCTACATTACCTTCATGAAATTATTTACACTTAGTAACTTGTTAGAGTAAGTCTAGGTCCAGAAGGTGATGAGCAGCAGACAGGTCTTACCTAGAGGAAAAAAAAAAAGATGGGAGTGGATCATCTCAATTTAAAAACAATAATATTTCTTTAGACCCTAATAACACAAAATCAACAAACCCATTACCCACTTTACTTAAACTTATTGGCCCACTATACACGACTGGGTGAGCTGGCTAGCCCTCTCCCAGTCAAACCAAATGAATAATCATCTATTCCTATTTGGAAAAGGAGCCTTTTGGTTGGGTAGCTCTCTAAGGAACATTGGAGTCTTCCACATTACGATGAGTAAATATGGATTATGCCCATTTTTAATGACACTACAACATGTCAGCTTGATAAAACTATTAGACATAACTTGCTAATGTAGAATCTGGGTGGAAGAATGTGTCATCTCCAGCAAACAGGCCATGCCTAAGTGAACAAAACAGAAAACACGATTACGGTGAAGTCAGAATTCAGAGTACCTTCTCACATACAAACTAAGCTACAACAATCTAAGATTATTTTTTTTTGGGGGGGGGGGGGGGGGGGGGGGGGGGAGATCCAAAGCAATCACCTAACTATTTGCACCGTCCTTAACATTAAACTGACCGGGTGAGCTGGCTAGCCGTCACCCATTAACACTACATTTCAGATTAAACACTATCAATTCAAATTAGGAGAAATGAGCTTTTTGGGTTGACGGCAGTCAAAATGATTGAATATTGGATTCTTCATTATAAAAAGAGGGAGTTTTCTGAACTTACATCCCCTAGGTTAAATCAACATTACCTTCATGACAATATATTACTTTGTAATTTGTTAGATAGAGTCAATCAAGGTCCTGTGGGCAGTGTTCCCTCTAAGCTGCACACGTGCGCAATTGCGCACTACTCTCGTCTTCTCTGCGCAGCAGCAATCATATGGCGCGCAGTTAAAGATAAATAATAATCGGATTTTTTTTTTACCCCTTTCCCCATGATGGCGCCGTTTAAGCGGCAGCCAGTGGCAGTAGCTCTGTCCACTTATGATTTTCGTGTTTTACAGCATGTTTTACATGAAAAATTAGAGGGAACATTGACATGCACCTGCTTGAGGCAGGTGTGATACTGGTGTGCCCATAGCGAGCAATGATGATGTCGTGACCGGATGATTCGCCTAAAGACGTTTCGCCGACGGACGTTTGACAGACGGACAGGTCGCCGAATGGACGTTCCGCCGAACGTTCATTCGGCGACCTGCCCGTCTGTCAAATGTAGGTCGGCGAAACGCCTTTAGGCGAATCATCCGAGTACCGATGATGTCGCTCACACTGGTACTCGGTGCGCTCAGGGAGGTTGACTTTCTGCTCAGACCAACGAAAAATTAGAGGGAACATTGCCTGTGGGTGATGTGCAGCAGACAGGTCTTACCTAAGGAAATGAATATCAACATAAAACAAGATGGGTGTGGATAATTTCAATTTAAAAACATAACAATGTTTCTTTAGACCCTAATAACACATTACCCACTTTACTTCAATCTATATATTGGACCACTATACACACACCTGGGTGAGCTGGCTAGCCCTAGCCCAGTAATACCAAATTTCAGATGACATTTCCAATTTGGGAAATACAACATTCATATTTTGACAGCACAACACCATTTTGGATTGTTATTTTAATATGGATGAAACCAATGTTTAACAACACATCAAAACAAATATCATTAGACATGGAAAAACAATCCAAATACTTACATTCATATCCAGTTGTCAATCATGATCTGTCCTATAAATGAAATCAAAACAGGGTTAGACATCCACATACCATTAAGGAAGGTCTTGTACAATAAATCACTTCGGCAAAGTTGTGGTGCACGTGAAAGAAAAAGCCCTGTGAAATTTCTACCCTTGAAATCCATAGAAGATATAATGAAAACCATACAACCTGTCTTGAGCCACCAGATGGAACAAAAACACACATAGGTGAAAACAACTACAAAAATCTATGGTTATTCATCTCCATTTGGAAACAGGTCCTTTCACACACCCCCAAAAAACCCACCATTCACCCAAATTTGGCTCTTTTCTATTCACTTGGCCCTTTTTGGACCCAAATACACAACTGAGTGAGCTGGCTAGCCCTCAGCCCATTTGGTTTTAGTACTCAGGAAGACAATTTTGAGACTTCCTCAATAGAATTAACACATTAGGATTGTTTGCTATGCTTCATCACACACTTGGAACATCATTTAATCACTCAACAATAAGAAACTCTTGGACTTAACTTGTTAAAGTTACATCTGGGTGGAATAGAGTGGCATCTGCAGCAAACCAGTCACTCCTTCAATGATGAAAAGAAAACTAAATTAGGGGGAATGACCTCCATTTGCAAAAGGTCACATAAAAAAACCAATGACTATCCCATTTTGGATTTTTTTTGGGACCCAAATCCTTTTGCCAATTTCATTAATTACAATTGTCCAATCGTTAGTGATCGGGCAAGCTGGCTAGCCCTCACCCAGTCAAACCAATTTTAAATTTATCTATTGCAATTTGGAAAAGGTGCCTTTTTGTTGAACAATTCTCTCAAGATTGAGGTATTCCACAATAGGGATCAGTCCAATATTTCATGACACACTAAAATATGTCAGCTTGATAAAACTATTAGACGTAACTTGTTAATGTAGAATCGGGGTGAAAGAAAAATGTCATCTCCAGCAAACAGGCCATGCCTAAGTCAACAAAACAGAAAACAAGAACAAGGGTGAATTCTGAACAAGTCACTTGTCACAAACAAACAGCAACAATAATCAAAGATTTTTTTTTTTTGGAAGCTAAAGCATTTTTGCACTGTTCATAATTTAAATTGACCATTGTTAGTGACCGGGCGAGCTGGCTAGCCCTCACCCAGTAACACCAAATTTGAAATTCAACATTATCAATTCGAATTTGGGAAAGGAGCCATTTTGGTTGACAGCTCCCTAAATTAAGAATATAATAATAATAATAATAATAAGACATAGGCCCTGTCGTCATTATCACAACACAAAAGCCTACTTGTCATCACACGCAGAAACTGCATGTGACGAAATTGATGGTGCTTCTCCATAAGCTACGTTTAATCGGCAAAAGACCCAATAAGTGTAAGTTACGGACTTGTAATTTGTCATTCCGCTGTTGAGGATACAGGTCGCTTACCTCTCACTGTCTTCCACTTACCTTTCCTCAGTCAGCTAGTAGGAGGCAGATCACCAACCAAACATCTGTTCATATACCGCAGAGGGGAATGTGTGTTATGTTAGCGCGAGTTTAGATTTCTGATGGATGTGGGGAAAAAAACTGTCCTTAAGCCTATTTGTCCGTGCTTTGTGGGACCTATAGCGTCTGCCAGAGGGCAGCAGCTGGAACAGATTGTGACCAGGGTGGTAAGGGTCCCCTATGATGTTCTTGGCTCTGCTGAGGTAACGAGGGCTGGCAATGTCTTCAAGTGAGGGCAGAGAGCAGCCGACAATCCTCTGGGCAGTGTTAATCACTTTCTGCATGGCCTTTTTGTCTGCCGCTGTGCTTCCAGCGTACCACACTGTGATGCCGTATGCCAGGATGCTCTCTACAGTGGTTCTATAGAAGGTACAATATAAATTGATTATTCCTCATTACAAAAAGACCATTTTTGATATTTCTCCATAAGAATACACCATTCGTTACAAAACAACATTACCTTCATGTAAATATTTACACTTAGTAACTTGTTAGAGTAATTCAAGGTCCAGAGGGTGATGTGCAGCAGACAGGTCTTACCTAGGGAAAAATGAATATAAACACAAATGTTGGGAATGGATCATCTCTATTTAAAATCACGATAACAATATTTCTTTAGACCCTAATAAGACAAAAAAAACACATTACCCACTTTACTTAAATCTATATATTAGCCCACTATACACGCCTGGGTGAGCTGGCTAGCCCTCGCCCAGCAATACCGAATTTCAGATGACATTTCCAATTTGGGAAATGAGGAGTCTTATTTGACAGAACAGAAATTTGGAGTCTGCAATTAATATGTAGGAAACCTATGTTTAATAACACTGCAACTACTAACACAATCTTTCAGCATGATGAAAGTATTCTACTTAACTTGCTCCAAAAGCATCCAAGTAGACATCCTCAGACCTTGCCAGACACTTCCAGTAGTGTTGGTAGTTTTGGATCCCCTACTGGAGATGTCCAGTAGGGGATCCAAAACTACCAACAAATAAATACAGACGCTCCCCTACTTACGAACGTAATTGGTTCCGAGCGATTGTTCATAAGTTGAATTTGTTTGTAAGTTGATTCAGTGCTATATTTTGTATTATAATTTATGTTTAAGGCCTATATAAGTATATTGAAAGTTTATACAAGTGCATTTGTATATTTAAGGCTTGTATAAGTAACACGCATGGGTTTGTACTGAAAAAAACATTGAATAAAATGGAGAGAATATGTACAGTACTGTATAGAGAGAGAGATTTATGTATTAGAAACTGGCCGAAAGAAGCGATCTAACGACGATTGCACAGTTTTCTTCTTTTTTTTCATCATAAATGATGCGGTAGCACTGTATGGCATCATTCAATTGATTTGCAAACTTTGTGCAACGTTCAATATTTGGGTCCTGCTGCTCGATCTTTCTGTTTATAAATGGTACTGAATGTGCAACGCTCACCGCTCTCACGCGCATCAAGCTTCGTTATTATTGCCACTCGTTTCAAATGAAATGGCTTGCCTCTTCCTTGCAACTCCCTCAATAGAAGCCTTTAGCTTTTTACCAACCATATTCAATATTGGATGCATGAGATATTTAATGATACAAATGAAAAAGGTTCTTTGCGCACTGGAGATACATTCACGCACTTCCGCATTGCAACGAAGAAGAAGGTAGATGCTGGGTGAGCTGAGCTCTCACAGCGCCAGGCGTCGGTATTAGCGGCCGAAAGAAGTACTACTGCGAAAAAGGCGCGAAATACAAAATTGGACTTGCGAACATTTTTGGACTTAAACGCAATTTGCAGACATGTTCGTATGTACCGTTGTTCGTAAGTTGAATGATCGTAAGTAGGGGAGCGTCTGTACCAATATCAAAACAATCATTAAACTTGAACCAAATTCCAGACACCTACATTCATATCCAGTTGAAGATCAGGATCTGTCCAATACATGAAATCAAACAGGGTTAGCCATCTACATAACATTAACAAAGTGATTTGACACATAGTAACTTGAGAAAAGTTGTGGTGCACGTGATAGAAAAAGCCCAGTGAAAGTTCTGCCCTTGAAAACCATAAGAGATATAATGAAACCCATACAACGTGTCTTGGTCCACTGGATGGAACAAAGGGTCATCTGTAACAAAAATAATGACATTATGGTTCATCATCTCCATTTGGCAACAGATCTTTTCACACATACGACAAAAAACACCAATTTTGGCTATTTTCTTCTATTAACGTGGCCATTGTTGGGCCAAAATACACAACTGGGTGAGCTGGCTAGCCCTCATACCAGTTAATCCGTGTTGAACATTAAACATTATCTTTTTTGGATATGAGCCATTTGGTTGTTACAGCTCTGGATGACAATTTTGAGTCTTTCTCAATAGAATTAATCAACTATGATTATGCCATGTTTAAATGACACTAAAATCATCATTTATTCAGTCAGCAATAAGAAACTATTAAACTTATCTTATTAAAGTTGAATCTGGGTGAAATAGAGGGGCATCTGCAGCAACCAGTTCAGTCCTTAATGAAGAAAAGAGAACTAAATTAGGGAAAAATTGCCTTCATTTGCAAACAGGTCACATACAAACTACCGTAATTACTCGAATATAACACGCATATTTTTGCTATATAATTAATTCCAATAGTTGGGGGTGCGTGTTATAATCAATTACTAAAATCAATTACAAATTTTCGATCGAAAAAAGCATTGTCAAACTCACTTTGACGCACGGACATTGTGCAATTTCCAACTTTGAATTCAAAATACACGCATATTAAAGATCGTCAAGCCTCACAAACCTGCATTAATAAGCTGGAAAGTAGAATACTACATTGTAGTGTAGTACGTACTTGTATTTAGAAATATGTCCAGCGGGGGGCAGTACATTCCCTTGTTACATGTGATGGTCTTTTCCATTGTGCATATCTTCAAATCATTTATTTATTCAATTTGTATGTTCCTTTTCTGGTTTGAGAATGACAATAGATATTTGAATTAAAACATGGTATTGTCAATTGAAATGTAGTCAATGTTCAAGGAAGTCTAAAAGGTATTGCAACATAACATGTCTACATGATATGTTTGTCCACTCTGTGTATCATCTATTGCCCTAAAATTCAAACGCATAACTCCACCAACTGCACGACACTCGACACGCTCGTACCTGAAGATTTCTCTATCCGGTTTTGAACAAAACTATCGTGAAACGAAGGAAAAAAAGGTAAGATTTCTGATTTTCGTCAGCGGGAAGTTTTAGGTGCGCACTATATTCGAGTACTGCGTTTTTCCAGATTTTTTTGGCCCAAAATTACCTGCGTGTTATTTTCGAGTGCGCGTTATATTAGAGTAATTACGGTAATAACATTTTTGATTTTGGGGACCTAAATCATTTTGCACTATTCAGAAATTAAAAATTGTCCATTGTTAGTGACCGGGCAAGCTGGCTAGCCCTCGTCCAGTAACACTAAATAACTAGTCATTTACTTTTTGGAAAGAAGCCTTTTGGATTGACAGCTCTCTTAATAATTTTTCATTTAATTCTTCATCATCATCATCATCACAAAAAGGAAGATTTTGGATGTTTCACAACTAGGTTAAAGACAACATCTAAGCATCGTTACCTTCATGAAAATATATTACTTACAGTAATTACAGGTGAAGTGCAGTAGACAGGTCTTACCTAGAGAAAAAAAAAATAGAAACAAAAGACAAGATGGGAGTGGAGCATCTCCATTTAAAAACAACAATCACAATATTGCTTTAGACCAGGGGTCGGGAACCTTTTTGACGAAGAGAGCCACAAACAATTCCTATTTTCCAATGTTATTCCTTGGGAGCCATACCACAAATTTAAAAGTCAAAATACATACATGTAAACAAGTGCCTTTTCAATATTTTTTTGGTAATTTCACCATTTTTAAAGTGGAAAAAAGGAATATTTTTAAAATATTCTTATACTGTTGCTAATCAATGAGGATGCATTCCAGAAGAGTCTACTGCCAAAACAATGACGTTTAGCGCCAAAACAATGACGTTTAGCGCCAAAACAATGACGTTTAGCGCCAAAACAATGACGTTTAGCGCCAAAACAATGACGTTTAGCGCCAAAACAATGACGTTTAGCGCCAAAACAATGACGTTTAGCGCCAAAACAATGACGTTTAGCGCCAAAACAATGACGTTTAGCGCCAAAACAATGACGTTTAGCGCCAAAACAATGACGTTTAGCGCCAAAACAATGACGTTTAGCGCCAAAACAATGACGTTTAGCGCCAAAACAATGACGTTTAGCGCCAAAACAATGACGTTTAGCGCCAAAACAATGACGTTTAGCGCCAAAACAATGACGTTTAGCGCCAAAACAATGACGTTTAGCGCCAAAACAATGACGTTTAGCGCCAAAACAATGACGTTTAGCGCCAAAACAATGACGTTTAGCGCCAAAACAATGACGTTTAGCGCCAAAACAATGACGTTTAGCGCCAAAACAATGACGTTTAGCGCCAAAACAATGACGTTTAGCGCCAAAACAATGACGTTTAGCGCCAAAACAATGACGTTTAGCGCCAAAACAATGACGTTTAGCGCCAAAACAATGACGTTTAGCGCCAAAACAATGACGTTTAGCGCCAAAACAATGACGTTTAGCGCCAAAACAATGACGTTTAGCGCCAAAACAATGACGTTTAGCGCCAAAACAATGACGTTTAGCGCCAAAACAATGACGTTTAGCGCCAAAACAATGACGTTTAGCGCCAAAACAATGACGTTTAGCGCCAAAACAATGACGTTTAGCGCCAAAACAATGACGTTTAGCGCCAAAACAATGACGTTTAGCGCCAAAACAATGACGTTTAGCGCCAAAACAATGACGTTTAGCGCCAAAACAATGACGTTTAGCGCCAAAACAATGACGTTTAGCGCCAAAACAATGACGATTAGCGCCAAAACAATGAAGATTAGCGCCAAAACAATGAAGTAAAAAAAAAAAAGAGGATTAAAGCAAAAACATGAAGATTAAAGCAGTTCTAAATGTAATATCTCAGTTCTGTCAACAGCAATTTCCATATTTTTGCTCAAAAAGGCTCTGATTTCTTTTGACAACATTGTTATGTGGTGGCTTACAAAATCAGTATCAATGATATGCATGCAGAAGAGTCATAAAAAACAAAATTATGATTAAAATAGGGGTACAGGTATATCGACGCTGCAGTGACGCTCTTATTAGTGCGTTTGGGACTCATGATGTCCATTTTTGACCTCACAGGTTAGTGGAGAGCCATATGTACCCATGGAAAGAGCCACATATGGCTCCCGAGCCATATGTACCCATGGAAAGAGCCACATATGGCTCCCGAGCCATATGTACCCATGGAAAGAGCCACATATGGCTCCCGAGCCATATGTACCCATGGAAAGAGCCACATATGGCTCCCGAGCCATATGTACCCATGGAAAGAGCCACATATGGCTCCCGAGCCATATGTACCCATGGAAAGAGCCACATATGGCTCCCGAGCCATATGTACCCATGGAAAGAGCCACATATGGCTCCCGAGCCATATGTACCCATGGAAAGAGCCACATATGGCTCCCGAGCCATAGGTTCCCTACCCCTGCTTTAGACACTAACGCAAATCAAAACACATTACCCACTTTAATTTAAAACAAAAAAAAAAACTTATGGGCCCACTATATGCAACTGGGTGAGCTGGCTAGCCTTCCCAGTAAGACTGAGGTTAACATTAAAAAGATCATCCATTCCAAATTGGGAAGGAATTCGTCGAAATTTGGATTCTTCCTCATTGGAATCAATTAATAAAGATGGCTATGTTTAATAACACATTTCAACTACTAACATTCTTTCAACATTATGAAAGTATTCTACTTAACTTGCTCCAAGTAGACATCCTCAGTATCTTCTGCTCCAATCAGGTCATGCCTAGGTCAACAAAATAAACATTGGAGTGCTTAACTTCCATTTATGAACAAGTCATTTGACACATACAAAGAAATAAACTATTTACAGCTTCTATCTGAAGTTTTAAGTGATCAACAATTTTTTTGGGGCACTTTTCATCTATACATTTGGCTGGTGTTAACAACTAGGAGACCTGGCTAGCCTTCTCCCAGTCTGACCAAATTCCAAATCATCCATTGCAATTTGGGAAAGGTGCCTTTTAGTTGAACTATTATCTTAAGAAGATTAGAGTCTTCCACATTAGAGTAAACATGGATCATTCCAATAATTCAATGACACGACTGACAAAATATGTCAGCTTGATTTCATTAGACTTAGTGCTATCAATTTTGCACGGTTTTCTTTCATTTCATTCTTTTTGTACAATGCTCGTTAGGGGTTATTTATTTATGTCGACGATCAATTGCTGGTTTCTGACGACGCTCTTAAACTACAAATTAAACTAATGTTCAAATACTGCAATCATACTTAACTTGGTCGGGAACCTTTTTGACGAAGAGAGCCACAAACGATTCATATTTTCAAATGTTATTCCTTGTGAGCCATACAACGAATTTCAAAGTCAAAATGCATACATGTAAACGAGTGCCTTTTCAATTTTTTTGTAATTTCACCACTTTTAAAGTGGACAAAAACTGATTTTTTTTAATAAAGATTCTTATGCTGTTGCTAATTAATGAGAGGGTCCATTCCAGGAGTCTATTGCAAAAAAAAGGAGAAGATTAAAGCAGTTCTAAATGGAATATCTCAGTTCTCCATATTTTAGCTCACAGGTTAGCAAAGAGCCAGATGCACCCATCAAAAGAGCCACAGGTTCCCTAATCATCACTGATCATGCCTATATGAGGAAACACACAAATTAGCAGCAATCATTTACATTTTGTGGCAACGATCCATTCAATTAGGCCCTCAAACTATGCATTCCACGACTAAAACCGCGCTATTCATCTTAAAACTAACTCAACAGTTAATACATGTACGCGATTTTATTTTTTACAGACTTCAACAAGTGCGACAATCGAGTTAAACGCGACAAATATAACATTGCCAAAGACAAGGAAAGTGTAGAGAAAACACACACACATTTCTTACCTTTGTAGTAGCTTGTGAAGACGAATACAACTTCAGACAAAGCAACTAAGAATTCAAACAAATCTCGACTGGAGTTTCACAAAGGTGCCATAAGTGAGTGCGTTGCCAAAGACAAGTTGGTCGATGGCGATCGAATGTCAAGCAAGAAGAGCTCGAAACTTCGATGACCGACACTGGGACGCCAAAGCCTATAAATGCTCCAATTCCTAATTGCCCTGATTGAGCTAATTGATCATGTGACCTCCGGAATGGGACGGGCTAGGGAGGTCACGTGATTCTCAGGGAGAGGCAAGGCGTCGTACGTCACGGAAACGTCATCAACATGAGACGAAACCTACACAGAACGTCCCGTTTCTTGTAGAATGTTTGAAAATACACAGACCACGCATGCGCAGAAACACTATGGAAGGGTGCTACTTACCAACAAAACCCCAATAAAAGTTGTATTTTTTTTTTACAACTTATATTTCATTATTAAGAACTGCTTTTGAGTCTTGTTCCTATATGTTTTTCGGTCTACATCTCTGTCCGGTTGGTTTTTGATGACGTCACTCTCAAATTAATTACCTACACCAGGGGTAGGGAACCTATGGCTCGGGAGCCATATGTGGCTCTTTCCATGGGTACATATGGCTCTCTACTAACCTGTGAGGTAAAATATGGAAATCATTGGTGAGAGAACTGAGTCCCGAACACACTAATAAGAGCGTCACTGCGGTGTCGACACTACCTGTACCCCTACTTTAATCATAATTTTGTTTTTTATTACTCTTCTGCATGCATGACATCATTGATACTGATTTATTATCCACACAATAATACCGTTGTCAAAAGAATTCAGAGACTTTTTGTACGTTAACAGTGATGAAATAACAAAAACATAAAAAATCCCACTTTCATATATTTTTACTTTTCTATCCCGAGAATGGCTCTCAAGAAATATTAGAAAATATGAATTCTTTATGGGTCTCTCTGTCAAAAAGGTTCCCGACCCCTGACCTACACGAAAGCTACACGCAAAAGTGCAGTACAAAATAAGTTCTTCATTTTTTTAAATGGCATACAGTGATGCCACACACACTTTTATTTACACAATTTTGGGATAATTTACCACCAGTTAAATAAACCGTACAGTCAGGTAATAATAAACATCCTTGAGACAATGTTATTCGTTTAAGGATTTAAAATTATTACTATTTACTACTCTGGAAACATCAACAGTTTGTCACTGTGTTCATGCATTGACACGTTCACTCTTTCAAAAAAATGTCCTGCTTTCTGGCCTTTTCTGGTCTAATCACAGTAATAAAAACAAACAAATGAAATAAAATGTAACACTTTGGAACAGAAGCACTTTGGGAATGATACTGGGAGAGACTACTGTTAACGGGACACCAAAAACATTTCGTTCTGAGAAAACCTCACAATTCGAAAGTTACTACGTTGATTAGGACAAAGTGTAAACGACATTTGGATTTCCTGACCATTGTAAAATTAGATTTGAACCAGCAGGCGGCGCTACAAGCGCATTCGACTTCAGTTTGGAGCTTTACTATACCGATTGAATGGAAATGAGTCATGGAAGATCTACCGTGGTGGCAACATGACATGACGACGAAAGAAGCTTTGACCATGTTCCCATCTAGCAGCTAAACAAATAGACACTTCTGGGATTTTTTTTCTCGCTAGATCTCCGAAGACGACGAACAAAAGTCCGATTGGAAAACTCAAAAGTGCAAAGAAAACCAATCTGGCTCGACGCGGATTTTCGCTCGCTGTTGGAATAATGATTCAAACCTTTTAAATCATTATTAGTAATATTTATCGTAATTACTCGAATATAACGCGCACTCGAAAATAACACGCAGGTAATTTTGGGCCAAAAATATCTGGAAAAACGCAGTAATCGAATATAGTGCGCACCTAAAATTTCCCGCTGACGAAAATCAGAAATCTTACCTTTTTTTCTTCGTTTCACGATTGTTTTGTTCAAAACCGGATAGAGAAATCTTCAGGTACGAGCGTTTGAATTTTAGGGCAATAGATGATACACAGAGTGGACAAACATATCATGTAGACATGTTATGTTGCAATACCTTTTAGACTTCCTTGAACATTGACTACATTTCAATTGACAATACCATGTTTTAATTCAAATATCTATTGTCATTCTCAAACAAGAAAAGGCGCCGTCGGGGGCGGACGTGCTGATCTCGGGGAGGCCCGCCAGCCGGGGGTTGCTCAGGTGCACGTAGAAGTACTCGTCCTCCTCGAAGATGTCGTCGTCGATCACCCCCACCGTGATCTCTGCGGGGAAGGAAACAGATGAGAGAAATTGGAAAGGCTGCTTTTTTTCTTAAAAACGACATAGTATAGTAAGGATTTTTTCTTAAAAAACGACATAGTATAGTAAGGATTTTTTTCTTAAAAAATGACATAGTATAGTAAGGCTTTTTTTCTTTTAAAAAACGACATAGTATAGTAAGGCTTTTTTTCTTAAAAAAACGACATAGTATAGTAAGGATTTTTTTCTTAAAAAATGACATAGTATAGTAAGGCTTTTTTCTCAAAAAACGACATAGTATAGTAAGGCTTTTTTCTCAAACAACGACATAGTATAGTAAGGCTTTTTTCTCAAAAAACAACATAGTATAGTAAGGCTTTTTTTCTCAAAAAACGACATAGTATAGTAAGGCTTTTTTTCTTAAAAAACAACATAGTATAATAAGGCTTTTTTCTTAAAAAACGACATAGTATAGTAAGGCTTTTTTCTTAAAAAAACAACATAGTATAGTAAGGCTTATTTCTTAAAAAACGACATAGTATAGTAAGGCTTTTTTCTTAAAAAAAGACATAGTATAGTAAGGCTTTTTTTCTCAAAAAACGACATAGTATAGTAAGGCTTTTTTTCTTTAAAAACAACATAGTATAGTAAGGCTTTTTTCTTAAAAAACGACATAGTATAGTAAGGCTTTTTTTTCTTAAAAGACAACATAGTACAGTAAGGCTTTTTTCTCAAACAACGACATAGTATAGTAAGGCTTTTTTCTCAAAAAACAACATAGTATAGTAAGGCTTTTTTTCTCAAAAAACGACATAGTATAGTAAGGCTTTTTTTCTTAAAAAACAACATAGTATAATAAGGCTTTTTTCTTAAAAAACGACATAGTATAGTAAGGCTTTTTTCTTAAAAAAACAACATAGTATAGTAAGGCTTATTTCTTAAAAAACGACATAGTATAGTAAGGCTTTTTTCTTAAAAAACGACATAGTATAGTAAGGCTTTTTTTCTCAAAAAACGACATAGTATAGTAAGGCTTTTTTTCTTTAAAAACAACATAGTATAGTAAGGCTTTTTTCTTAAAAAACGACATAGTATAGTAAGGCTTTTTTTTCTTAAAAGACAACATAGTACAGTAAGGCTTTTTTCTTTAAAAAACGACATAGTATAGTAAGGCTTTTTTCTTTAAAAAAACGACATAGTATAGTAAGGCTTTTTTCTTAAAAAATGACATAGTATAGTAAGGCTTTTTTCTCAAAAAACGACATAGTATAGTAAGGCTTTTTTCTCAAAAAACGACATAGTATAGTAAGGCTTTTTTCTCAAAAAACAACATAGTATAGTAAGGCTTTTTTTCTCAAAAAACGACATAGTATAGTAAGGCTTTTTTTCTTAAAAAACAACATAGTATAGTAAGGCTTTTTTCTTAAAAAACGACATAGTATAGTAAGGCTTTTTTCTTTTAAAAAAACGACAGTATAGTAAGGCTTTTTTCTTAAAAAACGACATAGTATAGTAAGGCTTTTTTTCTTTAAAAAAACGACATAGTATAGTAAGGCTTTTTTCTTAAAAAACGACATAGTATAGTAAGGATTTTTTTCTTTAAAAAATGACCATGTATGGTAAGGCTTTTTCTCTTAAAAACGACCATGTATAGTAAGGCTTTTTTCTTAAAAAACGACATGGTATAGTAAGGCTTTTTTTTCTTTAAAAAAAACAGTATAATAAGGCTTTTTTCATAAAAAACAACATAGTAAAGTAAGGCTTTTTTTCGTAAAAAACGACATAGTATAGTAAGGATTTTTTTCTTAAAAAATGGCATATTATTGTAAGGCTTTTTTCTTAAAAAACCGACATAGTATAATAAGGCTTTTTTCTTTAAAAAAACGACATAGTAGAGTAAGGCTTTTTTCTTAAAAAATGACATAGTATAGTAAGGCTTTTTTCTTAAAAAACGACATAGTATAGCAAGGCTTTTTTCTCAAAAAACGACATAGTATAGTAAGGCTTTTTTTCTCAAAAAACGACATAGTATGGTAAGGCTTTTTTTCTTAAAAAACAACATAGTATAGTAAGGCTTTTTTTTCTTAAAAACGACATAGTATAGTAAGGCTTTTTTCTCAAAAAACAACATAGTATAGTAAGGCTTTTTTTCTTAAAAACAACATAGTATAGTAAAGCTTTTTTTCTTAAAAAAACGACATAGTATAGTAAGGCTTTTTTCTTAAAAAATGACATATTATAGTAAGGCTTTTTTTTCTTAAAAACGACATAGTATAGTAAGGCTTTTTTTCTTTTAAAAAAACGACATAGTATAGTAAGGCTTTTTTCTTAAAAAACGACATAGTATAGTAAGGCTTTTTTCTTAAAAAACAACATAGTATAGTAAGGCTTATTTCTTAAAAAACGACATAGTATAGTAAGGCTTTTTTCTTTTAAAAAAACGACAGTATAGTAAGGCTTTTTTCTTAAAAAACGACATAGTATAGTAAGGCTTTTTTTCTTTAAAAAAACGACATAGTATAGTAAGGCTTTTTTCTTAAAAAACGACATAGTATAGTAAGGATTTTTTTCTTTAAAAAATGACCATGTATGGTAAGGCTTTTTCTCTTAAAAACGACCATGTATAGTAAGGCTTTTTTCTTAAAAAATGACATGGTATAGTAAGGCTTTTTTTTCTTTAAAAAAACAGTATAATAAGGCTTTTTTCATAAAAAACAACATAGTAAAGTAAGGCTTTTTTTCGTAAAAAACGACATAGTATAGTAAGGATTTTTTTCTTAAAAAATGACATATTATTGTAAGGCTTTTTTCTTAAAAAACCGACATAGTATAATAAGGCTTTTTTCTTTAAAAAAACGACATAGTAGAGTAAGGCTTTTTTCTTAAAAAATGACATAGTATAGTAAGGCTTTTTTCTTAAAAAACGACATAGTATAGCAAGGCTTTTTTCTTAAAAAATGACATATTATAGTAAGGCTTTTTTTTCTTAAAAACGACATAGTATAGTAAGGCTTTTTTTCTTTAAAAAAAACGACATAGTATAGTAAGGCTTTTTTCTTAAAAAACGACATAGTATAGTAAGGCTTTTTTTTCTTAAAAACGACATAGTATAGTAAGGCTTTTTTTCTTAAAAAAAACGACATAGTATAGTAAGGCTTTTTTTTCTTAAAAAAACAACATAGTATAGTAAGGCTTTTTTCTTTAAAAAAACGACATAGTATAGTAAGGCTTTTTTCTTTAAAAAACGACATAGTATAGTAAGGGTTATTTCTTAAAAAAGGACATAGTATAGTAAGGCTTTTTTTCTTTTAAAAAAACAACATAGTATAGTAAGGCTTTTTTCTTTAAAAAACGACATAGTATAGTAAGGCTTTTTTCTTTAAAAAACGAAAAAACGACATAGTATAGTAAGGCTTTTTTTCTTAAAAACGACATAGTATAGTAAGGATTTTTTCTTAAAAAACGACATAGTATAGTAAGGCTTTTTTCTTTTAAAAAAACGGCAGTATAGTAAGGCTTTTTTCTTTAGAAAAAACGACATAGTATAGTAAGGCTTTTTTCTTTAAAAAACGACATAGTATAGTAAGGCTTTTTTCTTTAAAAAACGACAAAGTATAGTAAGGCTTTTTTCTTAAAAAAACGACATAGTATAGTAAGGCTTTTTTTTGCTTAAAAAATAGACCATGTATAATAAGACTTCTTTTCATTAAACACAACCATGTTTAGTAAGGCATTTTTCCTTAAAAAATGACCATGTATAGTAAGGTAAAATTACAAAAGGGAAAATTGCAAGCGATATACAGTGGTACCTCGACATACGCGCACCGCAACATACGAGCAATTCGAGATGCAAGTACAATTTTGAGCAAATAATTATCTATAGTATAGTAAGGTTTTTTTCTTTAAAAAACGGCATAGTATAGTAAGGCTTTTTTCTTAAAAAACGACATAGTATAAGGCTTTTTTTCTACTAAAAAACTACATAGTATAGTAGGGCTTTTTTCTCAAAAAAAAACGATATAGTATAGTAAGGCTTTTTTCTTAAAAAAAAACGAAAGTCTCGTAAGGCTTTTTTCTTAAAAAATGACATAGTATAGAAAAACATAAAAAAGGTCAAAAGATGATGCAAAGCTACCACCCTGTGGGAAAATGGAAGAACTTTTCTCGTTCAAAACGTAGTTTCTGACCAAAAGGCCAATCAATTTTTCTTTAAAAAATGACATGGTATAGTAAGGCTTTTTTCTTTAAAAAACGACATAGTATAGTAAGGCTTTTTTCTTTAAAAAAAACGACATAGTATAGTAAGGCTTTTTTCTTAAAAGACCAATAGTATAGTAAGGCTTTTTTCTTTAAAAAAACAATAGTATAGTAAGGCTTTTTTCTTAAAAAACGACATAGTATAGTAAGATTTTTTTCTTTAAAAACGACATAGTATAGTAAGGATTTTTTTCTTAAAAAATGACATAGTATAGTAAGGCTTTTTTTCTTTTAAAAAACGACCATGAATAGTAAGGCTTTTTTCATAAAAAACAACATAGTATAGTAAGGCTTTTTTTTCTTAAAAACGACATAGTATAGTAAGGCTTTTTTTCTTTAAAAAAAAAACGACATAGTATAGTAAGGCTTTTTTTTCTTATAAAATGACATAGTATAGCAAGGCTTTTTTCTTTAAAAAAACAGTATAGTAAGGCTTTTTTCTTTTAAAAAAAACGACATAGTATAATAGGGCTTTTTTCTTAAAAACACGACCATGTATAGTAAGTAAGGCTTTTTTTCTTAAAAAACGACATAGTATAGTAAGGCTTTTTTCTTTAAAAAAATAACCATGGATATTAAGGCTTATTTTTTTCTTTAAAAATGACAATGTATAGTAAGGCTTTTTTTTCCTTAAAAAAACGACATAGTATAGTAAAGCTTTTTTCTTTAAAAAACTACATAGTATAGTAAGGCTTTTTTTCTTTAAAAAAAATAGACCATTTGACATTTGTGCGCATCATTTTCGGAATATTTTGAAGGGAATACAAAAGCAAACAGCCCATCGATACTAAAAGTCAAGTTGGAGGCGGGGCAAACCGCCAACCCGGCCGGGAGCAGAAAGGTATCAAACTTTCATACAAAATTAAAATTAAATTTAGTGTAAGGTTAGATTAAACTTATTTTTGAATATCTGCATCATAATCCAAGTTCATTTAAATTTGTTTATGTTATTAACGAGCGTGTTGCTGTGCAAAAAGCGCCCCCCTCTGTCCGTCACCCTTTCTCTCCCCCTTCGAAATACGTATAATTTTAGTAATATTAAGCACATTTTAGTACTATTAAACCACTAGTTATGTGTTACTTTGTTAAGAGATGGCGAATTAGAACAAATAAATCATTTTTTTCCACTCCAATATCCTGTTTTGGGTGTTTTTTCAGAGGGTTGAAACAAATTAATTTGTTTTTAGTTCATTTCAATGGGAAACGTTCGTGCGAGTTACGAGGAAATCGACATAGGAGCTTAGTCCCGGAACGAATTAAGTTCGTATCTCGAGGTACCACTGTATTCCTTAAGTTGGGGGTCACTTACTCGACAATGTGTCGTCTGGTGCTTCCTCATGGTCGCCCACCCCAACACGTCGTGCCTAGGTGAGAAAACGAGACCAAAATCATTGAACTAAATAAAATGAATTTTGTACATTCCCCTACAAATTAAGTCCGTGACATTGCCGTCATGACGTTATTGTACTTAACTTGATGGAGTGTCGTCCGGAGCGTTGTCAGGGTCACGTCGGCGTGAATGAGCAAAGCATCTCGGGGCACACGACCCGTTTTCGTGCCCTTTCAGCCACCAAATTCGCTTTTTGGTCGGACGCCATGACTGTCACACGTTGCTCCGTTTTTCTGAAACGTTGACGCAAGCGAGTTGAACAGAAACGAAATTAAAACATATTTCGGGGTCGAATGAGTATATATTTGGAAAAACAGGCAGTGTTGGCATTACTTACCTTTCCAATCACTTTAGTTGAAGACACTAAGCCGCCGAACCAAACTCCGAAACATAATTTAAAGACAACCCCTGTAATAAAAGGGAAAAACTCCGACTTTGTGGACTTTAGATGCACCAAACAAATGAGCACGCCCAACATTTTAAATTGCCCAGTTCTTTTCCGGTCTAGATTTCAACTTCCGGCTATCTTTTGATGACGTCATTACAACGCGTTTTCAAAACGCACATATGTCGTAAATAATGGCACTGCGATCCTTTGCTCATGCGCCATTTCGGTAATCCTCAGATAGACATGTATGAACTTTTCTTTTTTTTCGCTCTACTTCGCTTCCGGCGCGGAGACATACGTCACAAATAAAGCGTCTTCGTTACCAAAGCTACACGGACATGTGCAATAATGAATAATGAAAAAGAAGAAAAAATCGTGTTGTCTTTAATTGAGAAAGCAAAGCATATAATCCACATAAGCAACTTGAAGTTGACACTGGAAACACATTAAAAATAAGTGATTTATCACTAATTTAGAAATAAATATTGACATGGCCAAATATTGTTGTAAATGTGCCCCGCATAAAAGTTAACATGTTTGTTTTGTTGAACATGAACATTTTTTTTTTCATTTACAGTCACTTTTCAGAAGTGAGGTGCTTGTACACAGCGGCGCGACAAAAAAAATCCTTTCCGTGCAAGTAGGGAAGATCACGAATTACGCCCGGAAACGAGTAGGCACTCAGCGGAGGCCGTAGCGGGAAAACCGGCATCAAACCGGACGCCATGTAAGGCGAAACCACACCGGTGGCGTTCGGGGACGTGTAGGCGAGGCATAAAGGGTTGAGACTCAGGTGGGGCGGCGGAACGTAGAGTGGCGCCATAGCCGACTTGCTTCCGGCGGAATCCTGAGCAGGCCCAAAAAGCGGGGTCGAATCCTTCGACCTGTCCGACTCGGGGTCCGAGGGGGTCCCGCGTTGGGTTCGGTAGTGAAGTTTGTCTGAAAGGAGAAGAATTGTCTTCAAATTCAGCTCTTAACTAGCTAATTCCGCTACATGCTAGCATACCTGATACAAATAGGACCACAATTTCATGCTAGTCTTGATTCAAAACAATTCAATTTTAATTTCTAATGTAAATACTACAACACTAAATATTATAAACAAAGATAGGTTAAGTAGTGAAAGAGTAAAAAAATAAAAATAAAGAAATTTGAACACGTCAAACATCTTTGCTGCAATGCTAGCTTGTTCTTTTAGTCCAAAACATTCAAAACATCCTGTTAAATTCTTCAAAATAAAGTGAAATCCAGTCGGCCTAAGATAGCAAACCCATTACAGTATTACCTCGTTTATCGCGGTTAATATCCCGCAACAGGTGAATAACCGCAATGTATAATTACAACTTTTAAAACCTTCCCAGTACTATTTTTATACTCCAAAACATAAACACCGCCATACATGCTAGCATACCTGAAACAAATAGGACCGCAAATTGTTTCCAAACAATTCAATTTTAATTCCTAATTTAAAAACTACAACACTAAATATTATAAACAAAGCTTGGCTAGTAGTAAGAGTCAAAAACAAAGAAATTTGAACACATCAAACATCTTTGCTTCAATGCTAGCTTGTTCTTTCAGCCCAAAACATTCAAAACATCCTGTTAAATTTTTTAAAATAAAGTGAAATCTAGATATCTTTACTTATTTGCAGCTAGTTCTCAAATTTCCTTAAAAATATATATTTAAAAAAAGTTTTGCTGATTGGCTATTATAAAAATGGAAAAACCCTGAAAAAATAGGATAGACAGCTGTTTTTGCACAAGTGATTACATATTTAAAAATTACAACACTAAATATTATAAACAAAGCTTGGCTAGTAGTAAGAATCAAAAACATAAAGAAATTTGAACACGTCAAACATCTTTGCTCCAATGCTAGCTTGTTCTTTTAGTCCAAAACTTTTAAAACATCCTGTTCAATTTTTCTAAATAAAGTGAAATCCAGTCGGCCTAAGCAAGAACACTGTAATATCCCACAATAGGTGAGAAAACCGCTATATAGGGATCATTTAATATAATTACAACTTTTAAAACCTTCCCAGCACTATTTTTTTACTCCAAAACGTAAACACCGCCCTCTACTGGCCAGCGAAATAAACTCCAATTGTGACCTTTCCTAAAAAATTTGTCAGATCCAAACCACAATGTAAATCTGTGATGTCATCTCACCATTTTTGGGGGCCTCAGCGGTAAAAAGTTCCAAATCCAGCAGGCCCGTGGCGGGGTAGAGCATCCGGACGTCGCGTGCCTCGTTCTCCTCCTGCGCCTGCTGCCTCCTGAGCGCCACCTGGGCGGCCATGACGCGTTGCCGCTCGGCGATGAGGGTGCACTTGGCGCACGTGCAATCCCGCCAGCGGCAAAAGCGCTTGTGGCCCTTGAGCGCCGACACCACGCCGTGGTTGCGGCATCGGGCGCACTTGGGGGTACGCGGGTACCCCCGCTCCAGTGTGGCCCGCAAGAAGAGGGGCGGAGGCGGGCCGAGCGGTCTGCCGCCGTCCATCTCGGGAAGAGTCGAATGGCGCGGGCACGCCGTCTTTTAAAAGGCGTTGACTGTAACGGGACACCTGGGAAACCCCGCCCCCTCCCCTCAGCCAATCCTCTTCAGTGTTTTCCAACCCAAAATAACGAAAAATGTCATATTTAACCCTGGACATCTAACCGAAAGCTAGCGCTAGCTTTAGCTAATTGACTATGTGCTGTGGTATTTAGTAAAATAGGCAAATTGACGTCCAATCCATTTCAAGTGGGAGGGGCTAGAAGCGATAGATAGAATGTAAATATGCAAAGTTATGAGAGAACCAAATAGCAAGAATTTCCAACATTTTAATGATTTTGATAGCAATTATTTCATTTTACGCACCTGAATATAAGCCGCACTAACCAAAGAAGGCACAATTAAAAGCAAACAAAATATAGAAGTTGCATTTTTGTGGGGGTGGTTTTTTTAATGTTGTAAGAATCAAAGAAAAACATAATTATCTGTGTGTGTGTATGTATGTATATGTATATATGTGTATATATGTGTATGTGTGTGTATATGTGTGTGTATATGTGTGTGTATGTGTGTGTATGTGTGTGTATGTATATATATATATATATATATATATATATATATATATATATATATATATATATATATATATATATATAAATGTGTGTGTGTATATATATGTGCGTGTATGTGTGTATATATGTGCGCATGTGTGTAAATATTGTCATACGCAGCTGGGTATGATGACAATTAGGCTTTTGTCTAGTCAATGATGATGACAAGCCTAAGTCTGATTTATTTAAATATATATACACACATGTGTATATATATATATATATATATATATATATATATATATATATATATATATATATACACACACATATATATATACATATATATATATATATACATATATATATATATATACATATATATACACATATATATACATATACATATATATACACATATATACATATACATATATATATGCATATACATATACACATATATATATATATATATATATGTGTGTGTGTATATATAAAGAATAAAATGCCTTACTATAAATGTTCTTTTTTTCAAGAAAAAAGCTTACCATACATGGTGTACTTTTCAATTTATATATATATATATATATATATATATATATATATATATATATATATATATATATATATATATATACACATATATACACACACTATATATACTAAAATAACAAAACCCGAATCCCGATAAAGACCCCGCATTTATCTTGTCCGTGGGAAGGAAGCGAAACCTCCATTTTTTTTTTAGCATTAGCTCTTTTAGTTCCTGAAACGAGTCCGTATTTGTCGCCCCCGGGGGTGTGTCTTTGCCGCTCCTATTGTTCGCCGGCGCTCAGGCGTCGTGGAGCTAAGTGAGGGGCCCCGATGGAACCGGATTCGGGACCACCGGGCAAGGTAGGAGAGGAAGACACTAGGGTTGCGGAATAGGGGACCCAAAGATGGATACAGATAAGAGAATTGACAAAATAAGAGAAATAAACTGTGATAAAACATTAAAAGACTCTCATATTCAATCAAAATCCAATCTTTTCAGGTGTGTTTAGGTGGAAATAAACAATCGGTGTCTCCATGGCGACTAGTCGTAGTAATTGTGAGTGCTATTGTGGCTAAATATTAGCCCGAATATAAGACGATGTTTTTTTTGCATTGAAATAAGAATGAAAAAGCGAAAATCGGGGGTTAGACATTGTACCCATTTACAGCACTAGATGGCGCCAGATAGGTTTAAAGTGAATACTGAACAGTTTGATGATTTATGCCCTTATTTAAATTTTGGGAAAATATTAAATCTATCATATGTTTTGAAGATTTATCATTTAGAGTAAAAATTGTGTTTTGAAAAATCTGTTTATTTACAGTGAAAAATTAAAGATTTTAGATATAATATTCGATATTATTTAAAAAATCGAATTAAAAGAACTGGATTAAAATAAATAAATATTCCATTTCTTAAAGATCGAAAACAGATTTGAAAAAAAAATGCCTTTTGAACTAAAAAAAACGACAAAAAAATACAATTTTGGATTTAAAAAAATGGCAATTATTAATATATCTGGTCTGCAATATCCGCGAAATTCGAGGGATTACTGTAATTTACCAACTCACTATTTTTAATGCAAAACAGACAGATTAATCTAGATTAATGACTTAAAATTGTACATTTCGGGACAATATGTTTGTTTCCCTCAAATTTGAACGTAGCAAAAGCTAGCTTTCAGTATGCTATCTCCTCCATTTTCATTACGGCTGGCTTTTGTTTTGAAAGCGTTTCTAGCCAAGGGTTAAGTGCAGTTGGACGCGATAAGACCAGACAGTGTCTTAATTGTGTTTTTAACAGATCTCGGCCTGGGGGCGGGGCTTATCGGGGACATGGTCTTGCTAATCTGAGCGTCCATCACGCAAAAGTCGACTAGCGTGGGAAAAATGGAGGTGAGCGAAAAGGAAAACATTGGCAACTGTCAAACAAATCATCGAAAAATGCATTTTTTGGATCTTACATTGTTGTATTTCAATGGGCCACATGGGACAACCTTTTATATGCCCCGCCCCTTTTGTTCACCTGTTGCTAGGTACTGAAACCAGACTTTCTGGGGTATTTAGAAGTCACTTCCTGTTGATTTTGAGTCACGGACTATTCATTTGGGGCAAATTTTTGGGCCACTTCCTGTTTAGTGACTCAAAATCAACAGGAAGCTACAATTTAAGGCCCAAAAAGTTGACAGAAAGTGAACAAAAATGATTAGAAAATGACGTGAAATCAATGAATTTTGATTCGCTGCCAACCTGCCACTTAGAAGGGATTGGACAGCTACTAGTGATAAACTCATTTTATTCATTTGGGGACCTTTCTGGTTCATTTCCTGCTTAGTAACCTAAGATCCGACAGGAAGTGACCTGAATGTGCCCCAAAAATTGACAGGAAGTGACCTGAGCGTGCCCCAAAAACCCGACAGGAAGTGACCCGAGCATGCCCCAAAAATCCGACAGGAAGTGACCCGAGCGTGCCCCAAAAACCCGACAGGAAGTGACCCGAACGTGCCCCAAAAACCCGACACAAAGTGACCTGAGCGTGCCCCAAAAACCCGTCAGGAAGTGACCCGAGCATGCCCCAAAAATCCGACAGGAAGTGACCCGAGCGTGCCCCAAAAATCCGACAGGAAGTGACCCGAGCGTACCCCAAAAACCCGACAGGAAGTGACCCGAACGTGCCCCAAAAACCCGACACAAAGTGACCTGAGCGTGCCCCAAAAACCCGACAGGAAGTCAGCTGAGCGTGTCCCAAAAATCCGACAGGAAGTGACTCGAACGTACCCCAAAAATCGACAGGAAATGACCCGAACATGCCCCAAAAATCGACAGGAAGTGACCCGAACATGCCCCAAAAATCGACAGGAAGTGACCCGAGCGTGCCCCGAGAATCGACAGGAAGTAACCCGAACATGCCCCAAAAATCGACAGGAAGTGACCCGAACATGCCCCAAAAATCGACAGGAAGTGACCCGAACATGCCCCAAAAAAATCAACAGGAAGTGACCCGAACATGCCCCAAAAAAATCAACAGGAAGTGACCCGAACATGCCCCAAAAATCGACAGGAAGTGACCTGAACATGCCCCAAAAATCGACAGGAAGTGACCTGAACATGCCCCAAAATCAACAGGAAGTGAACTAAAATCAACAGTAAGACACAAAACCAAATTGACCTTCCCGCCTTTACTGTAGTGCGCAAAAAACGGGGCAAATAGGTCATGGGAAATGTTGCGTTCCCCCTCGCCATGGGCGCTTTTGTTTGTCCGAAACAAAAGAGACGTGAGAGTGAGCAAAGCGAGCGCACCCGCCAATTAGCAGCTTAGAAATGGCAGAAGCGCCGTGATTGGCTGGGAAGATTTTGGTCACACAAAGCTTCCTGTCGCCACGGCAGGAGGAGCGTCACCTTACACCTGCCGTACTGTAATTGCGGGGGACGGTTTAATCACACGACCGATCCTTTTGTTCGCCGAGCCATATGTTGCTCCGCCCCTTAAAATAGTGAGTTGCAGTAAAAGCATTAAGAGGGATACAGAATGCCACACATTAGATTGGTGAATTTTCATTTGGAAAAAAAACAGAAGCTATGACTTTAAAAGTGATTACAATTTAGTTTACATATTTAAAAGTTGACAGTTTTTGCATGATTTGAATGAGGCCAAATAACATGCCTTTTCCTCGCAAATATATTGTTATAATTATTTGTTTTGGATGTACTGTCTTTATTTGCTGTAGAAAAATGGAATTTGGTGTTGAAAAAGGCTTTTTTCAAACTTGAGTCTTGAAAAAGAGGGGGTCATCTTATATTCAGGCTAATACGGTATACACATTTATATGTAGGTATGTAGATGTGTACGTGTATATGTATGTGTATGTGTGTACGTGTGTGTATATGTGTGTAAATGTGTGTACATGTGTGTACATGTGTGTAAATGTGTGTAAATGTGTGTATTTGTGTGTATGTGTGTATAGATGTGTGTATATGTGTATGCGTGTATAGATGTGTGTGTATATGTGTGTAAATGTGTGTACATGTGTGTATGTGTGTGTATGTGTGTGTGTATGTGTGGATAAGTGTGATTATTTGTGTAAATGTGTATGTGTTTGTGTGTATATGTGTGTATGTGTGTAAATGTGTGTACATGTGTGTAAATGTGTGTTTGTGTGTAAATGTGTGTATATGTGTATAGATGTGTGTATATGTGTATGCGTGTATAGATGTGTGTGAATGTGTATATGTGTGTAAATGTGTGTATGTGTGTGTATGTGTGGATAAGTGTGATTATTTGTGTAAATGTGTATGTGTTTGTGTGTATATGTGTGTGAAAAGATGTTTGGGTGGTGATCTGCCTCCTACTAGCTGACTGAAGTAAGGTAAGTGCAAGACAGTGAGAGGTAAGCGACCTGTATCCATAACAGCAGAATGCCAAATTACAAGTCCGTAACTTGCATTTATTTAGGTCTTTTGCCGAGTAAACGCAGCTTATGGAGAAGCAACACCAATTTCGTCACACGCAGTTTCTGGGTGTGATGACAAGTAGCCTTTTTGTGTTGTTGATAATGACGACAGGGCCTATGTCCAATTATTATTAAATGTGTGTACATGTGTGTAAATGTGTGTTTGTGTGTATATGTGTGCATATGTGTATAGATGCGTGTATACGTGTATGCGTGTATAGATGTGTGTGTATGTGTGTAAATGTGTGTATGTGTGTGTATGTGTGGATAAGTGTGATTATTTGTGTACACGTGTATGTGTTTGTATGTATGTGTGTACATGTGTGTACATGTGTGTACATGTGTACACGTGTGTGTACATGTGTACCAATGTGTATATGTGTGTACATATGTACATGTGTATATAAGTGTACATGAGTGTGTGTGGATAAGTGTGATTCTTTGTGTAAATGTGTATGTGTGTATATGTGTATAGATGTGTGTATGTGTTTACATGTGTACATGTGTACGTGTATGTGTGTACATGTGTATATGTGTGTACATGTGTACACGTGTGTACATATGTACACATGTACACGTGTGTACACGTGAGTACATATGTACATATACATATACACATACACTTACACACATACATGTATACATATACACGTACACATACACACACATGCACATATACATAAACATACTACATACATATATACACACATACATACAGATGAATTGGTTGCCAGGCAACACACAAAATAATGTCACAGGGTCGATCCAGCCGCGTGCCGCAACTTTGCCACCCGTGATATTTTTGCCAAAACGAGATATAATAATTATCTTCTGCCATCATCGGGATACAGTAATCATCATTTCTCCCAAAGTGGCGCAATCCAAATAGTGAATCCCAAGAGAAGCATGGCAAATCGGGATGAGGGTCCGCGGGTGGTGGACCATTTGTCAACCCGGGGTGGAGGCATGCGGGTGTGCTAACACCCACATATTACGTACATTAGTCGAGACGTAAAAAAATAAATAAAGAAGACTCGACCAAAAAGCAAAACAATTGCTTTCAGCCCCCAGCCAAAAACGTATTTTTCTGCCCTCTAGTGGCCAACACAAAATGAATCAATGACGCAATAACGGCATTCCAATTGGATTTGTTGTCAATATCTTTCAATGGAAATAAATGAGCGAAAGACTACAAGCAACAGAATAAACCAAATTATATTCCAAAAAAATACATTTTTTGTAGTTAAAATACTAAAATAAATTCATCAAAACAAAGAGAATATTTACAAAATAGTGAAATTCTACACATTCGTCCCTTCGTGTAATCTTTTCACCTCTCAGCTAAAAGAGACGTGTTGTTAAAGTGACTAGCTCTATCTTGTGTTAAATATGAGAACTGCAACAAAATGTACGCTGGAATTAAAATACTTTTTCAATTCATTTTTTATCATTTCCGTCAGGGCCTTCAAGGCCTTCTCTGCTGGCCTAAGAAATATCTGAATCATATATTATATTTTGTCCATCAATACTTCCAAATTGTCTGTTAGTTTCCTTTCATTGCTTTTCCCCCTGACTGATTCCAGATGTGTCTTCATATTGAAGCATTTAAACAATCACATTTCAGCCATTTTTTGTTGCCAGGGTCAGAAATCTGCCTCAAGGCCTTCACAATCAGTTCTGCAGGCTCTGCTGCATTAAACAAGCGTCGATAAAACTGTTGCTTTAACCAATCAGATTTCGAGTTGGCAACACCACAAGCCTTCTCGCAGGCGTAGGGATATGTCATCGCTTTCACTAACTATGATTGGCTATTGATAAGCCAGAGCTACCAAACTGTATCTGGAGCTAGCTGCACAAGCAAATATATTGTTGGGTTGATTTAAAACCATTTTCAAGACGGACTATGCCAGAAATACGACAGAACAGGCTCGACTTTCAGCATTAGCTTTGATGGCGATAGAAAAGAAGGAAGATGGATATTGTGTACAGTTAAAAAGGATTTTTGGTGAGTAAAATATGGCTATATTCCGAAATAATATTTCAATTGTGGGCCCGGTTCTGATATCTGAAAAGCTCCAGTATTTGTATATAATCATTAAATGCTGCTAGGAAGTGGATTTTACCCAATTTTTGTGCATTAATTTATTAATTATTTTTCATGTGTCGCAGCTGTAGCTGCAGTAGAGGTTTTATAGCCATAAAATAGTTTTTGAGGGTTGGATTGATTCGTTGAAGGCGCTACGAGAAAATGCACGGACCGCCACTGGTAACGAGTCAAAGTTGTAGTAGTTTGGAAACCCCTGCTTTATAGGGAACTCATTGGCTGCCATTGGATGTCCAATTTTGGGGAGGACTGGTCCATTTTCCTCAAGAAAAACTGTTAAAAACTCACTATTTGACCCATTTTTTTACCCACACACACTGACCCAAAACTGCAACCCGAACCCGTTGAACCCCAACTCCAAGGCGACTGAAATAGCGTGAATACCGTCCCTCCGTCTCACTACAAGTTGGACGATTGCCAGTCTGAGATTCACACTCATTTCCATGCCGGTCACAAACGCAGTTTGAAAAGGCCAGCGAGGAACAAAAAGGGAGCCTCAGCTGACCGACGGCCCCCCGCCCCCGGCCAAACAACAGCCCACCCTTGTCCTCCGCTTTTGCTTTGGCGAGAACAGTGCGGTAGTGTTTCAGGGCGGAGATGGATAGCCGTACATTTACACACAAAAAAAGAAAGCGCATCACGCGAGGGAAGGGCGGGGGGCCGCTCGGGTATATAAACCGAGGTGGCCCCCCGAGTTCTCGGTCCCACGGTCTAAAATCGCCGCGTTGCCCCCCCGACTGCAGTCATGGCCTTCGACGGAACTTGGAAGGTGGAAAGCGGCGAGAACTACGACGCCTTCATGGAACAAATGGGTGAGTGGCGAATTGGAGCGGTATACCTTTATAAAAAAAAAAAAAAAAAAAAAACTTTTTTTGTAACTTGAAAATTTTGTAAGTAGAGCAGTACTTTATATGTAAATTCCCCAATTTGTCAACTAAACCATTTAAAATTGCTCAAAGTGTCCCAATTTTGTATGAAAGATGTGGAAAAAACACAAAAATGAGAGGAAATTATAAGAAAAATTATTTATTAATGTCTTAAAATTATTAACAAGCATGAAATAGTTCCCTCCGCAGCCATTATGATGGGGGATGTAATACCCAGTTTGTCCGCCAGATGGCCATGTGGGTTGTAGTATACAGTCTCGGGTTGATTCATGGACTGCATTAACTTAAAAAATAATTTAAATAAACGATGGACAGTATTTTCTCATTAAAAACATATTTTAAATGAAACAAAAATATTTGGTGCAAGAATTCTATGTTAATTGACCAAATCTATATCTAAAAATCTATTATAAAAGATATAAATTCAAGTGAACAAAATAAATTTTGCACCGACTGCATGTTGCAGCAGTTTATTTTATTTTATTTATTTTTTCATTATTATTATTATTTTTTACAGGCAGTGGAGTGGAGTCTATATATATATATATATATATATATATATATATATATACACATATATATATATATATATATATATATATATATACATACACATATATATATATATATATACATACATATATATACATACATACATATATATATATATATATATATATATATATATACATACATACATACATATATATATATATATATATATATATACACATATATATATATATACACATATATACATATATATATATATATACATATATATATATATATACACACATATATATATATATATATATATATATATACACTTTTAATAAATAACATAATAACAAATGAAAAATAAAAAATATTTTGGAATAAATTGAGCATTTAAAATAGTGATTTTTTTTGCATATCAATAAATATTTTCCCCCAAACTGTATTGTTTCTAAATAATAACAATTTATATTCATAGCCACATTACTTAAAAATAACTCAAATTATTAACATTTAACTTAAAATGTTCATAAATTTAAAAAAAAAAAAAATTCAAAGGATTTGCGATTTCTCTCATAACAGGGTGTGATATGAAAAAACTGTAAAAAAATTCTATTTTGCATAAATATGAATGAAATTAAACTTTTTAAAATGTATTTATTTTTAGCTTTTTTTAATCCACGACAATAAAACGGCATTTTATGGGTTGATTCGCGGACCGCATTAACGTCAACTCGGTTTCATGTGGGCCAGACCATTTTAGATATAATATTTAGATTTTTTTAAATTATAAATGAATTAAAAGAACTGGATCAAAATCCCTGAATATTCTGTTTTTATAGATCTAAAACAATGTTTATTTTTGCTTTTTTTATATATATATTTTTAGATTTTACAAAATGATTTCTGAACTAAAAACACAGAAAAAATGGATTAAAAAATTACAATTATTGATTTAAAAGGGGGAAAAACAGGAAATTTTACATACATCTATACTCTTAATTTTAATTTGATCCTAAAACAGAAAGTTGGCACTCATGATTGACTTTCTCGGGCCGCAAAAAATGATATGGCGGGCCAGATTTGGCCCCCGGGCCACCACTTTGACCACCGTGTATTACATTTTAGACTTTTATGTGTGAAAATACATTTGTATGGTTTTTAATCGCTTAATAAAAAAGGCAATTTCGTAAGTAGAGGTACAACAAGTAACTACTTCACTAAATCTAATGGGAACCCACTTTTTCCCGCAGGCATCAACGTGATGAAGCGCAAACTGGCCGAGCACGACAACCTGAAGATTAGCATCCAGCAAAGCGGCAACGATTTTCAAATTAAAGAGTCCAGCACCTTCCGCACGAAGGACATCCACTTCACGCTGGGGACGCCCTTCGACTACAGCCTGGCTGACGGCACCGAAGTCTCGGTGAGTGCCCGGTGCGCTGTGGTAGTTAGCAAAAGAGGAAGTGGTTTTCTTTTCAAAACAATGGTAGCCCAGGAGTTTGTGTATGTGTGTGTGTGTGTGTTTTATAGGGAACATGGGAACTGGACGGCGCCATGTTGAAAGGAAAATTCACCCGCAAGGACAACGACAAGGTGCTGACCACCACCCGAGTCGTAATGGGGGATGAACTTGTGCAGGTGAGTTAAAAATGACTACTTTTGGGGTCATAGTAAGAAAAGAAATATGACTACACGAATAAAAGTCATAATTAGAAGATTAAAGTCATAATATTATGAGATTCAAATTGTAGTATTATGTATAAAACGTTGGAATGAAAGGGTTATCTTAAAATAGGTTATAAGACACAGTAGTAGTAGTAGGGGATTGTGTTACACATCCACTAGATGGAGCTGTGGTCGTCAGGGGTTGTTTATGCATCCACTAGATAAACATGTAGTAGTAGTAGTAGTATACATTCACTACATGGAGCTGTAGTTGTAGTGGGTTGTGTATAGAACCCCTATTTGTAGCTGTAGTAGTAGTGGGTTGTGTATAGAACCACTAATTGTAGCTGTAGTAGTATTAGTAGTAGTCGGGGGTTGTTTAAGCATCCACTAGATGGAGCTGTGGTAGTCAGGGGTTGTTTATGCATCCACTAGATAGACATGTAGTAGTAGTAGTATACATTCACTACATGGAGCTGTAGTTGTAATGGGTTGTGTATAGAACCACTATTTGTAGCTGTAGTAGTAATTGGGGGTTATTTTATACATCCACTAGATGAAGCTGTGTTAGTGGGGGGGGGGGGGGGTTGCTTGTGCCCCCATTAGATAGAGATTTAGTAGTAGAAGTATACCTCCACCACATGAAGCTGTAGTAGTAGTGGGTTGTGTATAGAACCACTATTTGTAGCTGTAGTAGTAGTAGTAGTAGGGGATTGTGTTATACATCCAATAGATGGAGCTGTAGTAGTAGTAGTAGTAGGGGGGGGGGGGGGTGTTATACATACACTATATGGAGCTGCAGGTGTTGTAGTGGTAATGAGGAGAGTTATACCTCCACTACATGGAGCTGTAGTAGTAGTGGGTTGTGAATAGAACCACTATTTGTAGCTGTAGTAGTAGTAGGGGATTGTGTTATACATCCAATAGATGGAGCTGCTGTAGTAGTAGTAGTAGTAGGGGATTGTGTTATACATCCAATAGATGGAGCTGCTGTAGTAGTAGGGGATTGTGTTATACATCCAATATATGGAGCTGCTGTAGTAGTAGTAGGGGGGGGTTATACATACACTATATGGAGCTGCAGGAGTTGTAGTGGTAATGAGGAGTTATACTTCCACTAGATGGAGATGCAGTAGTAGTGGGTTGTGTATAGAACCACTATTTGTAGCTGTACTAGTAGTAGTAGGGGATTGTGTTATACATCCAATATATGGAGCTGCTGTAGTAGTAGTGGGGGGGGGGGGTTATACATACACTATATGGAGCTGCAGGAGTTGTAGTGGTAATGAGGAGTCATACTTCCACTAGATGGCGATGCAGTAGTAGTAGTGGGTTGTGTATAGAACCACTATTTGTAGCTGTACTAGTAGTAGTAGGGGGTTGTGTTATACATCCAATAGAAGGAGCTGTAGTAGTAGTAATATGGGGGTTATACATCGACTAGGTTGAACTATAGTAGTAGTAATTGGGGGTGTTATAAATCCACGAGATGGACCTGTGTTAACAACGATTAACCAATATATAAAACGCATTGGATAATAAGGTGAGTCGTTCACTGGCGCCTTATAGTGCGGAAAATACAGTACATGATGAGGGAAAAAGTCATTATATATGACTTACTATGAATATAGGCAGTGTGGTAAATTTAGATAAATATTACATAAAGTACAATTTCGATTTTCCTGTGTATAATTTCAATATGATATGCAAGTCTCGTAGCCCCACCCCTTTTTTTCTTTTGTGGCCCTAATAATTTGTTGTACTTCTTTTTAGAGTTTCAACTATGATGGTGTGGATGCCAAGAGGACTTTCAAGAAGCAGTAACCTTTTTATTCCCTTTTTTTTATACTTTTAGAAGCACATTTGTATTACTATATTAACCTTTTTTTGCATGTAATTGCAGCTTATGTCCACACGAGGACAGCAAATGTCAATTTTTTTCCTCAGTATGCAGGTCTAGCACCGCCAATGGCAGACAATGAGTTAAAATATTTGTTTTTTAATTGATTCAACCAATAAAATCTGATATTTGACTTCAGTTTTATGATATGAATGTCTAATAATGTATTTTGTCTTAATGCTGTCATGTATAATCATGATTAATGACAAACTTTTTCAATAAATCTTTCTATTACTATTAAAATCCATTATATCTCTCATTATACATATATATTCATTTTATATTATTATTAGATCGATTTTTTAATGATTTATAATGAATTTGTGGCAGTTTGCAAATATGTAAAACACACTGAAAAGCAATAGAATACAAATAACATTTGACTTTTTCCCCCCAAAATTAACATCAAATATAAACCTGAAAAAAAAACAAAGTTCAGAACATTTTGGACTTTAATGTCTTCATTAAATAATTTCATAAAAACGTTTTTTTTCCCCAAACAAACAAGGCTAGCTTGATATGCAACTAACCACAGCATATATACACACAAACATGGGATTTACCGCACCATAATAGAAAATCTGCCATTCACTCTATTGGTATTTCTTATCGTATTTTTTAGTTTTTTTTGTCGGGATTTCACAGTGAATTATGTATTATTTATACAGTATATCGTACAGTACGTTCCAACCCATCAGATACAACACACGCAAACAAAATAATATACAATATTAATACTTACATTGAATTATATACTTAGGGGAGGAAAACAACACCCATATAAACACACACATTATAAATACTTGAAATAAAGGAATAAAAGAAAAAAATATGCATATTAATATTTTAATAAATCGTTTTGGGTCTATTCAGGCCGATAAAAACATGAATTGACACATGAAAATTGAAAAAGAATTTTCAAACAAAAACGTCTATGATTATGACGGATTATTTGTAATATTTTACACCTTAAATAAGATTGTACCAAAAGTTTTGAGACACTTGACCATTGACCACAATGGGAAAATGTCTCCAAACTTTTGACCGCCTTTGTACCGGACAGGAAATGAAATATTTCAACGATAAACCGTTTTTACTCCGAAAATTTGATGTGGGAGGGATGGCAGCTGTCATTTACAGCCGTCCCTCCCACTTCAAATAGAAGACACTTTCAGAAGCACATTTTTCTTACTATATTAACCTTTTTTGCAAAGAAAACGTCATGTAATTGCAGCTTATGTCCACACGAGGACAGCAAATGTCTATTTTTTCCTCAGTATGCAACTGCTAGTGATAAAAACGTCAATTGTCAATGGCTTTTTAAAAAGATAAAATAAATAAACCTAAGTTGTTTTAAAAGTAGTTTGGAGACTTCAAGTGAGCGCCATTTAAAAAAAACACACCAAAAAACAACCTAGTTTTCACGTCAAAAATGCAGTCGCTAGCACTAGCTAGCCTAGCTCCCCTCCAGTGTATACAAAACAAAATGCCTTTGGTCTGTTGCTAATTATAGCTGTGTATTGCGCTCTTGAGCGCCCCAACTGGACGGCTTTGGTATGGCGCTCCTTTCTAATTGTTTGGCCAACAACAACAAAACAAAAACAAAAGCCACGGGATAAACACAACAGGTCAAACACGCTAGCTTCATGTTGAGCTAGCGCTAGGCTAATGGCTAGCATTTGGCCCCAACCGTCATACAGAAAGCTAAAAATTTGTTCGATTGTCACACGTAATACCCGGTTAAAATCCATTTATTTCCCCTAGCGTATTACGATGTTCTATTTTAAGCAAGGCGTCCTACTAATTTGCCTGATTGTAATTTCCGTATGCTTCCCCTGCTCTAGCCCAACACGAATACTTTTAAATTGATTATAAAAATACCTCTTTCTTAAAAAACAAGTACCTTTTTTTAGGGTTTCTTTTACGGGTTTTTTTGCCGGGTAAATTCATGCTTTTCACAATTTTAATCACACGAATAGAAGGAAAGGTGTACTCCAAATTAACGATAACGTACCCCCGTTTTTTTATAATCAGGCAGCGCTTTGGGCACCGTGCATATAAACGCCTGCGCGTCTTTTTGCATACCTGTAAACGAGGGGGAGGTACCTTTGGCGGGGGTGTGGCCAGAGCGCCGCTGGAACGGGATTTGGAAGAAAACATCTCCAAAAAATAGAGGGGTCTTGGGGGGGTTTCTTGATGTTTGATGGAGGCAGGTGTCCGCGTGGGAGGCCTAAGAAAAACAGACCAAAAAAATGAGCACAAATCTGATCATGTGCTGTTGTAGTTAGCAAACATTGGAAAGTCATTGTATTTTCCGGAGTATAAGCCGCGCATTTTGTCAAAGTTTGCCACGTTTTTTCCTCAGAAAAACTTTAGCCATTTGTTCTCCATTTTACTATTATTACTTTTATGTGTTTGTTGCTGATTTCTGATTAAAAAATACTTTTTTTTTTAAATCGCCCTCCCAAAAATGACTAATACTTACCGTATTGTACGGACTATAAGTCCACCGACCAAATAATGCAAAAAGTAGCTTAGGTTGCATTTTAGGGAGGTTTTATCTGATCAGAAATGAAAAACAAACATACTAAAAATAGCTAAATGGAGAACAATAGGCTAAATAAGGAGCTATTAATGTAAAATTTACAGTTTTTTTATAACTCTAGCCTAAAAAAAACAGGCCATCGGTTGTCAGAGAGAAAAAAAACATACAAGTCGCACTTAAGTATTAGTCACAGGCAATACAATTTGATGAAGTAAAGTGAGAATAATAGTCCAGAAAATACTGTATTTTATGCGACTTATAGTCCAGAAAATACAGTCAACATTTTATTTCCTCTTGATTGCGGAATCTTTGGCTTTTGCGACTTATAGTCCGGAAAATACACTATACATTTTATTTGCTCTTGATTGCTAAATTTTTGGCTGGTGCGACTTATAGTCCGGAAAATACTGTATACATTTTGTTTCCTCTTGATTGCGTAATCTTTGGCTGGTGCGACTTATAGTCCGGAAAATACAGTTTACATTTTGTTTCCTCTTGATTGCGTAATCTTTGTCTTTTGCGACTTATAGTCCGGAAAATACACTATACATTTTATTTCCTCTTGATTGCGTAATCTTTAGCTGGTGCGACTTATAGTCCGGAAAATATGGTATACATTGTTTCCTCTTGATTGCATAATCTTTGGCTTTTGCGACTTATAGTCCGGAAAATACAGTAAATATTGTTTCCTCTTGTTTGCGTAATCTTTGGCTTTTGCGAATTATAGTCCAGAAAATACACTGTACATTTTATTTCCTCTTGATTGCGTAATCTTTGTCTTTTGCGACTTATAGTCCGGAAAATACACTATACATTTTATTTCCTCTTGATTGCATAATCTTTAGCTGGTGCGACTTATAGTCCGGAAAATATGGTATACATTGTTTCCTCTTGATTGCATAATCTTTGGCTTTTGCGACTTATAGTCCGGAAAATACAGTAAATATTGTTTCCTCTTGTTTGCGTAATCTTTGGCTTTTGCGAATTATAGTCCAGAAAATACACTGTACATTTTATTTCCTCTTGATTGCGTAATCTTTGTCTTTTGCGACTTATAGTCCGGAAAATACACTATACATTTTATTTCCTCTTGATTGCATAATCTTTAGCTGGTGCGACTTATAGTCCGGAAAATATGGTATACATTGTTTCCTCTTGATTGCATAATCTTTGGCTTTTGCGATTTATAGTCCGGAAAATACAGTAAATATTGTTTCCTCTTGTTTGCGTAATCTTTGGCTGGTGCGACTTATAGTCCGGAAAATACAGTAAACATTTTGTTTCCTCTTGTTTGCGTAATCTTTGGCTGGTGCGACCTATAGTCCGGAAAATACAGTAAACATTGTTTCCTCTTGATTGCGTAATCTTTGCCTTTTGCGACTTATAGTCCGGAAAATACGGTAAACATTTTATCTCCTCTTGATTGCGTAATCTTTGGCTGGTGCGACTTATAGTCCGGAAAATACAGTCAACATTTTGTTTCCTCTTGATTGCGTAATCTTTGGCTTTTGCGACTTATAGTCCGGAAAATACACTATACATTTTATTTCCTCTTGATTGCGTAATCTTTGGCTGATGCGACTTATAGTCCCAAAATACGGTATCGAACCAAGTCATTCTTTGGCGGCCATTTGTAAACGAGCTACTATTTAGATTTCACGCTAGCATTTCCCATTTTCGCTATCAGGTTTCCACTTCTCACACGTCCCAAAGTGAAGGAAGTCCCGGGGGGGGCAGAGGACAAAGCCGGGGGAAGGTGTGAGCTTCACACCTTTTTGTCGTTGTCCGTTAGCATCAGCCGGCGCTAGCGATGATACGCTTACCGACAGTTCGCCGCCGCCGCGGCAGGAGGCAGTCCGTGCTCGGAGTGGCGGTCGGCGACCCCGTCACAGAGGCCGCCATCACGCATCGGGAACCTGAGGACGCCGAGACAACACGTTTGTATTTTTTTTGAACAGACACGGCTGGCCTCGCTAATTCCCGACGGAGCGCGTTCAGTCAAGGGTGAGCGAATGGGAGGCACTCTCCAGACGCTCGGCTAGGCTGATGCGGCGCCCGAAACTTCCCCGAGACCGCCCTTATTTGTTCCGGCTGAGGCGGGCCAAGGTTAAAAGACTGGGTTGATGATTGAACACGCATTTAGGAATGCTTTAGCGATTCGTTGGCTTAATGTGTTACAGGAAAGAACTGGCAGCCAGGCGTGGGATCCATAAACAAGAAGAATTCAACAGGGGGTTGTTTGCTTTCTCATCAATTCTCCCGTAAAATGGTAAATGCAGTGGTACCTCTACTTACGAATGCTTCTGCATACAAACTTTTCACTTTACGAAACCCTATACCAAGGGTGTCAAACTCGGGTTGGTTCGCGGGCCGCATTAACGTCAACTCCATTTCAGGTGGGCCAGAGCATTTTACATATAATATGTATATATATTATATAATATTTAGGGCTTTTGATCCAGTTATTTTAATCCGATTTAAAAAAAAAAGAAATATACCTACCTACCTATATACGAAAACCTACCTGCCTACCTACGAAAACCAACCTACCTACCTACGAAAACCTACCTACCTACCTACTAACCTACCTACCTACCTACCTACGAATACCTACCTACCTACGAAAACCTACCTACCTACCTACGAAAACCTTCGTACCTACCTACAAAAACCTACCTACCTACGAAAACCTACCTACCTACCTACCTACCTACGAAAACCTACCTACGAAAACCTACCTACCTACGAAAACCTAACTACCTACCTACGAAAACCTTACTACCTACCTACGAAAACCTACCTACCTACCTACCTACGAAAACCTACCTACCTACCTACGAAAACCTTACTACCTACCTACGAAAACTTACCTACCTACCTACAAAAACCTACCTACCTACGAAAACTTACCTACGAAGACCTACGAAAACCTACCTACCTACGAAAACCTACCTACCTATGAAAACTTAACTACCTACGAAAACCTACCTACCTACGAAAACTTAACTACCTACGAAAACCTACCTACAAAAACCTACCTACCTACCCAAGTTTAATTTAACCTTACACTAAACTTAATTCTAATTTTCTTTCAAATTTTGATACCTTTCTTCTCTCGGGTTGGCTCTATTGGGCCCACCTCCACCCTGACTTTCATACGCAACCTATCGAGGGTTGTTTGTTTTTGTATTCCCTTCAAAATATTCCCAAAATGATTTAGCGATCAATCCGCCATTCGCAATGACTAACAGGAAAAAAACACTGAAAAAATGCAAAGCTCCGCCCAGTGCTCGTAGATATCTGTTATACACGAAAGAGATGCGGCAAAAAAGACAGTGCACTAACTTACAAATGCTTTTAGATACAAACTTTTCAGTTCATTTCCAAATGACTATTCCAATATAGAAAAGCAAGATCCAAACTACAATACCCCAAAATGTCAATACATTTCCTGTATACGTTATTTTATTTTGAAATTGTCGCAGAGGCGTTGCGTCCTGTTTGACAATCTCCTGCTGGCCTCCCATTGGCTGTCTCTCAACAACAACTCCCTACAAAGCTGCCAAATAATACAAATATTCCGTATATTACTACACCCGTCTTTATCCAACGACTAGATATGCATTTTGAATCAAAACTACAAGAATAAAACTTTTTAAAAAGTTAATGTTTTTGCAGCAGTTTACACATTTTTTTTTTATTTATATTTTATTTCTCTGACTTCCGACGCATGTCAACAGACGCCTCGTTACTTTAACCAATGTTTAGTCTTTACGATCAAACAAAAAAAAATTGGCCTGCCAAAAATGCCTGATTTTTCTTATTGATTTTAATTCTTTGGCAGGTCATTTATTTCAAAATAGAGAAAAGATAAACAGAAAACGCAAAATAAAATGAATTTTGAGCCGACATAAAACGTGAAAAAACTCACTTGTTTCCGTCACTGCTCGCTCAGGGCGTTGGCATCTTACCTAGGGTGTCGCATAATGTGTATCCCATGCTATTATTGCACCCAGAGACTTGGTGAACACTATACCGCTATTTATTTCTTGTTCGAAAGTGACAACTATTGCAGAAATATGAACCGTCAAAAAAAGAGATATTTCGACATTAGAAGCAATTTGGCCACCACGGTACATTTTGTCATTAGAAAGCTTCAAGTTCTCATCAAGATAGACTTATTTCTTTTTCAAATTGAAGAATTTGATATTTTCCATTTATAAAGACAGGTATATTAACTTCCTACAGTATCTAAGAAATACGACGTGCGATGATTTTTCTTAGGATTTTCCCTTCAAAGTAACACATTTGTACTCCCTATTAAAACCATGAATATGGAAGTGAAAATTGTGAACCAGGGGCGCTTATACGCGGGGAATTGTCAAATTCAACAATTTTAGGGCCATTTTAATTTTGCGCCTGATACACGGGGGTGGCTTATATGCGAGTAAATATGGTAAATGGGTTATATCAGGGGTGTCAAACCCAGTTTGGTTGGTGGGCTACATTCATGGTGACCAGATCTCATGTGGGCCGGACCATTTTAGATATAATATTTAGATTTTTTTAATAAATTGATTAAAAGAACTGGATTAAAATCCCTGAATATTCCGTTTTTAATAGATCTAAAACAATGTTTATTTTAGCTTTTTTATATATATTTTTATATTTTACAAAATGATTTTTGAACTAAAAACACAGAAAAAAATGATTAAAAAAATACAATTATTGATTTAAAAGAGGGAAAATCAGGACATTTAATATACATCTATACTCTTCATTATAATTTGATCCTAAAACAGAAACTCGGCACTTATGATTTACTTTCCCGGCCCACACAAAATGATGTGGCGGGCCAGATTTGGCCCCTGGGCCGCCACTTTGACACATGTGGGTTATATTGATGGTGTGAATAGTTTGGAGTCTTTGTGATCTGGCAACCCTGAGGCTCGGAAAGCAGTTAGAAAGTGAAGCATCCTCTTTCCTGATTGGACGATCTCGCACGCAACATTCACACTGTCATGAATCACGCTTGGCGACTTTCGCGGCCGTGAAGTCCAACAGACAACAAACTCGCGTGGGTCATAAATCGTCGATTGTGTGATTGTAGCAAACCTGACTGGTTGCCTTCACCTACGCAACAATCGAGAGGGAGGGCTGGGGGGCTTCTGGCAGAAGCCCCTGTAATCTGAAAAAAAAGCCCTGAGGCCGCGTCTTTGTTTCTCACGCTGACGTACGCCGAGCTGACACGAGTTCGGACTTGAGCGTTACATGAGGAGAAGGGCGGGGGGCAATAAAGTCCCACTTTCCTGACTAAAAGACGGCAAGATCCAGTAAAAACGCGGAGGTCGGCGATATCCACCACCGTGTTTTGTCAAATGGAAAATGCGCATTATGCGTCCCATCGGTTGACTCGGCAATCGCGTCCGGCGCCAGGTCGTCTCGCCGGCACGCACGTCAAAGACGATTCGGCTCACAAACATGGTTCAAGTACTCTGACCAATGGGGGGATTGACATTGAATCCATTGATTAGGCTGCAATACATGAGCGCGTTTTATACCGCATTTTTCCGACAGCCAAAAATTTATCGTATTGACCCGAATATACCGTATTTTCACGACTATAAGGCACACATAAAAGTCTTAAATTTTCTCCAAAATAGACAGGGCGCCTTATAATCCAGTGCGCTTTATATATGGACCAATACTAAAATTGTTATCACGATAAAATGAAATAAATCAGTCAATAGGACAACTACGGCAAGCAGCCCCCGACTCTACTATTTTCTCGTAGAAAAAGTATTGCGCAGTGACTGCTGGGATATGTAGTTCTTTTGTCAATACACCCAATGGATTGTGGCCTGGCGATCGGCATCAACACAGCTTTACGAAGCATGGACGCTAGCTATTAGCTAGCTACTATTTGTGAATGGATTGGGGCCTGGCGATCGGCATCAACACAGCTTTACGAAGCATGGACGCTAGCTACTAGCTAGCTACTATTTGCGAATGGATTGTGGCCTGGCAATCGTAATCAACACAGCTTTACGAAGCATGGACGCTAGCTACTAGCTAGCTACTATTTGCGAATGGATTGTGGCTGCCTGGACGAACGTATAAAACTCAGCGTTTTCGATGACTCATTTGGACAATTGTTCAATTCGGACACAGAAAATGAGGACTTTGATGGATTTGTGGGTGGTAATGAATTGTAAAATGGCTAAATAAAGTACAACCGAACTCAGTTTTGCTTCCGTTGCTTCGTTATTGACACTGTGGCTAAAAATACGATGCACCGTATAGTCGTGAAAATACGGTAAGTGTTTTTTTTGCATTGAAATAATAATGAAAAAGTATTGGTCGTCTTATATTCGGGGTCTAGACATTATACCCATTCACAACACGAGATGGCGCCAGATATCGCTTTGCTGGTTAATAGTTATTGCAATTTTGTTGTTTTATCACAGTAGATTTGTTCATTAACGTTTGAAAATTCATTTACAAAATGTACAATTCATTTGCAAATGTGATTGCAATTTGGTTTACATATTTAAATGTTTAGATATTAAGATGTGAGAGACAGTTATTCCAGGATTTGAATATAGCCTAAAAAAATAACAAGGTGATGGCGGTCAGAGTGAAAAAAAAAAAAGAAGACAAAAGTCGCCCGACCAAACTAGTGCAACTTATAGTCCGGAAAATATGATTGTCATTTGAATGAACCTGGCAAAAAATGATGACATCATCACTCAGGTGAATGAATGAAAAATCATAATCATGATAACAAAAAGATCATTTAATGGTTCGGATCTCAATTTTAAAATGGCAGATTCTGATGACCATTTGGTCAGAAAAAACACCATCTTTTCTCGCATATAAGCCACACACTTAAAATTGCCTTAAAATCATTGAATTTGACGTTTTCTCTTGTATAAGACGCCCCCTGATTCACAATTTTCACCTCCATATTCATGGTTTTAATAAGAAGTACAAATGTTTTACTTTGAAATAAAATCTTAAGCCAGGAAGTGTGTCCGTTGCGGTATAGTTTGTCATCCCTAGCTAAGATGGCGGCGCCCTGAGCGAGCAATGGCAGCCACAAATGAGTTTTTTCACGTTTTATGCAAGTTACGGTTGATTTTTTTCCTGAATTTCATTCATAGACATCAAAATAAATTTGTTTTAGCATTTCATCTGTTTATCTTTTCTCTATTTTGAAATAAATGAGCATAACAGCCGCATTTTATGGCGTTTTGTCCTTGTCAACTTGCAGTTTCGTGCATCTCTAGTCCAATTTGTGCATATATAAGCCATAACGTTGATTCAGTTATATAATTTTTTTAGTTACAAATACAGCTTATGTGTGAGAAAATACGTCAAATATTAGAAAAACTGGCACTATCTTTTATTCTAGAAAACTCCTTGTGTTTCCTAAAGCCAGAAAGTTGCCATTTAAATCATTTGGATGTTGGATTATTTTCATGACAAGGCCCCCAACATAGAAATTTTATCAGGCAACCGCAATAAGAGAAAAACTGGAGCCCGAGTCTAAACATGATTAACCCTAGGAATATATATATATTTCATACATTTCATTACAGTACTCACACATACTTCAGCAGAACTGCCTCGACTTCCATCCCGGAGGAGTTCCGTCTGCAGGTGGCAGCCAGCGGATCTGAAACGCAGACAATAGGGAACATTGAGTGTCTACCGCGACGTTCAAGTGCCTTTCTGCGGCTGTCATCATCTCTGGCGCATCACACGTATGGAAATGTGAGCAAAAGATAAAAGCGGGGAATAAATAGTGAGGGCCTTTTTGCTGTTAAAAATACGCTTGATGCAGCTTAGGTGAGGAAAGGCGGGAGTGGAATTCATGGGAAGAAAATGCCGGGGATCAATAATGAACTCTGTTGGGAAGTCGCGCTGGAGCGTTGTAGATTAAGAGATCTTAATAAACGGGGGTGCGGGGTGAGGGTGGTTGTGGTTAACGTTGGAATATCAAAAACACGTTAGCGGTTCATGGGGTCAAATATACGGCCCGCTAGGCTAACGTTTCCCAACTACCGTATTTTCATGACTATAAAGCGCACATAAAAGTCTTACCGTATTTTCACGACTATAAGGCGCACTTAAGTCTTAAATTTTCTCCAAAATAGACAGGGCGCCTTATAATCCAGTGCGCCTTATATATGGAAAAACCATTAAAGTGTGTAATTCATTGAGGGTGCGCCTTATAATGCGGTGCGCCTTATAGTCGTGAAAATATGGTACATTTTCTCCAAAATAGAAAGGGCGCCTTATAATCCAGTGTGCTTTATATATGGACCAATACTAAAATTGTTATCACGATAAAATAAAATAAATCAGTCGTTAGGGTACACCATCCTCTACAGCTCTCACAACTACGCCAAGCAGCCCCTGACTCAACTATTTTCCCGTAGAAAAAGTACTGCGCAGTGACTGCTGGGATATGTAGTACTTTTGTCAATACACCCAATGGATTGTGGCCTGGCGATCGGCATCAACACAGCTTTACGAAGCATGGACGCTAGCCACTAGCTAGCTACTATTTGCGAAAGCAACAGTCTTATCGATGCTTGTTTAATGCAGCAGAGCCTGCAGAACTGATTGTGAAGGCATTGGGGCAGATTTCTGACACTGGCAACAAATAATGGCTGAAATGTGATGGTTAAATGCTTCAATATGAAAACACACATCTGGAAGCAGTGCAACCGGGTAAGAAGCGGTGCGCCGCGGGTTACCTGAGCGTGGAGTGAGGAAGGGTAGGTGAAAGCGGGTGGGAGGGCCGGCGACAGCTCCGCCGGGTACAGCGGGTACGATGCCCACACATCTGGGCTGCTGGGATAGAGCGCAGGCAACGTGAGCTCATCTGTGGAAAGAAGAAGACGAGGCGCGGGGGCGGGGCCTAGCGTTAGCGCCATGAATGCTATAAAAAAATTAAAAACGCCAAAAAAATACGTGGAAAAAAGATTTTTGAAATCTAAAAAAAAAAAAATTTAAAGGTTTCCCCCCAATTTATTAAAATGAAAAATAAAACAAAAAATGTTTACTTCTTTGTCCTTTTCTCTTTTAATGTAATGACATCAATAAAAAAATAGAATACAGTAATCCCTCGATTATCGCGATTTATTCACTTACGATTTTTTCTGCTATCAATTATAAAAAAAAATTATATAGGGGTGATTTTTCAATTATGTCTGGTCTACATTAACCGCGATATTTGAGGGATTACTGTATTCAGTTTTCCTTTTTAATAAAAGAAGAAAAGATTAAAATACTTTTTTTTTTAAATATTGAATTTTTGCTCTACTTTCTAAAAACATGAGAAAAAAAATTCCAGGACAATATTTCCTATTAAAAGGCTGAAAAATTCAATTTTTTTTAATCAACTATTAGAAAAACTGCTAATCCTTGAATCAACCCATTGGGGTAACCTCGAAATAAATATATTGGCTTAAAAAAAGAATCTAAAAGTCTAAAATGTGTAAAAATCAATTATTAAGATAGAAAAAAAAATAGCTAAGCTAAACTGATGTCAGAAATGGGAGTGATGTCATCTGGCACCGCATATTTAAGATAAGAGTGCTTTGTTTGCTCTTTGGGGGTTGAAATAGCCATTAAAAAACGGCCGCGGAATCCGGAAGCTTCTTTCTGGAGGAAATGTTTAACTTTCGGTGGGAGGGGGAGGGGCTAGGGCACTACAAACACACCTGCTAGCGTGCAATGCAAAGAAAACACCAGAATATCAAGTTTGGGAGGATTCTTTGACACAAAATGGCCGCTACTGTATCTTCTGGAGTAAGTAAGTGTGACCACCAAATGCTAGTAGCGGTAGCGTTACGCCTTGCTTGACAAACTCCATACACTCCGCTGGCCTCCCATTGGTTGTTTTCTTTTCTTTTTTTTAAATTTAGTTCAGTATGATTTAATGTTTGCCAAATTTCAATTTTAATCTTGTAATAGTACAATCTACGGTTTAATCTCGGTCATATTCCGATTTTAATCTCGTCGTCGTTGGATTTTTATCTCGTAAATTAAGATTTTTCTCTCGGAATATTAAAATGTATGACACACAACCGTGATTTACTTGGTATTTTTTTTTGCGGACGGTGGAACCAATTAGCGAATTTCCATCTAAAATATGACTACAGTGGTACCTCGACATACGAGTGCCCTGACGAGCACTGGGCGGAGCGATCGCTAATACGAGAGGAGTGTATACTACTTCTCGTTGGCAAGTGGTCGTGCGTTATCCTATTGTGAGGACATTTGTGTGCATCATTTTCAGAATATTTTGAAGGGAAGACAAAAACAAACAAACCTCGATAAGTTGCATCTGAAAGTCAGGGTGGAGGCGGGGCCAATATAACCAACCCGGGAGAAGAAAGGTATCAAAATGTCAAACAAAATTTGAATTAAGTTTAGTGTAAGGTTAGATTAAACTTATTTTTGAGTGTCTGCATCATAATCGAAGTTTATGTAAATTTGTTTGTTATGTTATGTTATGTTATGAGCGCGTTGCCGTGCAAAAAGTCTCTCCGTCTAGTTTTAGTACTATTAAACACATTTTAGTACTATTAAACCACTAGTTATTAGTGACTTTGTTAATAGATGGCGAATTAGAACAAATAAAAATGTTTTTCCAATCCAATATCCTGTTTTTGGTGTTTTTTCGGTACACGGTCGATTGGTCGCCGGTCTTTTGGTCGCCGGTCTTTTGGTCGCCCGGAAGGTTATTGATAATTACCATTTAAATCGTTGCTCAAATTCCCTAAATACAAACTGCGAATTACTATTTAGTCATACTTAATGCCCTATTAATTATTAGGCTAAAGAAAAGCTCCAAATTTCCCGGACTTTTATTGTTTTTTGTTGGAGAACTTGTTAAGACCCTGACTGACGTAGCTTCTTAAAGGGACAACACATGTACATACAAATTCTTATACACTCACACGTCGGCTCAGTGAAGCTGCTCATGGCCATTGTTGGCTTTGATTGATGCGTAGACCGTGTTGTTTTACCTTGTTTTGGCGCCGGTCTTTTGGTCGCCGGTCTTTTGGTCGCCGGTCTTTTGGTCGCCCGTTGTCGTGGTCCGGGCGACCAAAAGACCGCGACCAAAAGACTGGCGACCAATCGACCGCACACGTTTTTTTCAGAGGGTTGGAACGAATTAATTCGTTTTTAGTTCATTTCAATGGGGAACGTTCGTTTGAGTGACGAGAAAATCGACATACGAGCTCAGTCCCGGAACGAATTAAGTTCGTATCTCGAGGTACCACTGTATTTACAAAAAATAAAAATCCAAGCTACAAAAGTTCTGCAACCAACTAATTTTGTAAGTAGACGCCCCCCATAAACCACACCCGTCTCCCACAATGACTCACTGCGCCTGTATTCTCTATCTTTTAATCACTTTTATAGGATCCTATTTACAATTATTTTTTTGCACCGACTGTTCCGCTGCTGGACAGTTAATAAAGATTTTACGACAGCGACAGTGCGACCCCGAGGCGGATTTGTTCCCTTATTTCCTGCGGGTAAAATAAAAGCCCGGGAAATGGTTGCAGAACTTGAGCGCGGTGCACGACTCACATGGGTCTCTGCTAATGAAGGGAGGGCCGGGGCTCTGCTGGGACGGCGGGGGGTTGGGCGTGCCCACCAGCTTGTTCTTGGCCATCTTGGTGTTGGCCTTGGCGAACTCCAGACGGAGCGTCTGGGGGATCTCGGGATCAAAACGGACCCCCTGAAAGGACAAAAAAACAAAATCACATTTTAGCGCCGTCTATGAGAAACATATTCATTAAGTATTCATTAAATGGCACTAATCGGGTTGTGGTTCATATTTTATAAGTGATATGGTTAAAAAATGACTACAGAAAGAGACATGGGGAAAACAGATTCTAAAGCACTGGTGTCAAAGTTGCGGCGTGAGGGCCAAATCTGGTCCGTAGTGTGGTTTTGTACGGCCCAAAAAAGTAAACACATTTAATGTTGGCTTCCTGTTGTATGATAAAATTTAAATGGGAATTAAATTTGTATATAGAGAATATTTACTGTTTTTGCACTTTTAAAATAAATAAATTTTTTAAATCCCCGAAATATTTGTTTTCAGTTTATTTTTTGTTTAATATTTTCATAAAACAAACACAAAAATAGAAATAATGATAACGGAATATTTGGAATAGAAAGTAATTTTTTAACATAAATAAAATATACTTACTAAATAAATCTCTTTTTTTAAACAGAAACAAATGATTAACAGAAATATTCCATGTTTTCATTTATGAAAAGTTAAAATATATTTTTTAAACAAAACAAAAAACTGAATACCAAACAAAAACAAAAAACAAACACTAAAATAGTAATAAATAATAAAGCTGAATATTTCAAATAGAAGATATATTTTTGACATAAAAAACAATATACTTACTAAATAAATATATCTATTATTTTTTTAAAACAAATGATTAACAGATAGAATTATTTCATGTTTTCATTTAAAAAAAAAAAAATTGAAATCTAAAAAAACGCATATTAAAAGGTTTACTTTTTAAATAAAAAAATTTAGAAAAATAAACTAAAACAATGTTTAATCTTATCTCCCTTTATCTTTCAATGTAAGGAAACTAACAATAGAAAATGTACCGTTTCCCTTTTTCCAAGATTTAAAAAAATAATAAATGTTTTCCCTACTTGAGATTTTTTTTAAATACAGTAAATACAGTAGTACTTCGACATACGAGTGCCCCGACATACGAGCAATTTGAGATACGAGTAAAATTTCGGGCAAATATTTATCTTGAGATGCGAGACACATTTTGATATAGGAGCAGACAGCGGACGCGAGATGCTGCTCATAAGAACATCATGGACAACTCCCTCGTATAATGTCTCTGGTCGCAACTCCCTCTTTGTAATGTCTCTACGAGCACTGGGCGGAGCATTGCATTTTTTCAGTGTTTTTTTTCCCGTTAGTCATTGCGAATGGCGAGGCGATCGCTAATACGAGATGAGTATATACTACTTCTCGTTGGCATGTGGTTGTGCGTTATCCTATTGTGAGGACATTTGTGTGCATCATTTTTAGAATATTTTGAAGGGAAGACAAAAGCAAAGAACCCTCGATAGGTTGCATCTGAAAGTCAGGGTGGAGGCGGGGCCAATAGAGCCAACCCGGGAGAAGAAAGGTATCAAAATTTAAAACAAAAATTGAATCAAGTCTAGTGTAAGGTTAGATTAAACTTATTTTTGAGTGTCTGTAACGTAATCCAAGTTCATTTAAATTTATTTATGTTATGTTACGAGCGCGTTGCCGTGCAAAAAGTCTAATTTTAGTACTATTAAACACATTTTAGTACTATTAAACCACTAGTTATTTGTTACTTCGTTAATAGATGGCGAATTAGAACAAATAAAAATGTTTTTCCAATCCAATATCCTGGTTTTGGTGTTTTTTCAGAGGGTTAGAACGAATTCATTAGTTTTTAGTTCATTTCTATGTTAAACGTTCATTTAAGTGACGAGAAAATCGACATACGAGCTCAGTCCCGGATCCCATTAAGCTCATATCTCGAGGTACCACTGTATGTACATTTAAAAACAAAAATCCAAGAGAACACTTAAAAATCTTGAAATAATCTAGCAACTCTCAGAAAATCGACAAATTGTAGCACCCTACAAATGAAATTAACGTATTTCCTGTCATCGCCAAATAAACTAACGTCTTTTAATATCATTTTTAAGAGCCTTTGTGTACTCGGAGTATTTGGCGTACTCCTTTGTTCTATAAATACACACTTCAAGCCGTGATGAAGCGCCCGCAAATTTAGACCACTAAAAAAAAATGAGATTTCACAAAGGTCTTTGACATTTCTATTTTTCGCCGGCGTTTGTTGATCAGGTGTCCAACTAAAGCTTTCATGTGTCTTTTGTCTGAAGAATCCTCAAAAGTCGTACGGCTGTTTTTAACTCATCGTTGGGTGCGTTATTTGTTTTAATGACAAAACTCACATTTTTCACACTCGTTTGGGAGGCAGCTTTTTGATAAATAAAGCTTAGAAAAATATGGAAATGTTTTTTTTCCCAGGGAAAACAATCGTGCATCCCGCGAGTGACGTTTTGCATATTGAAATATGGACGAGCGAGTTTGTTTGGCGTGTTGAATCTGGGGAAACTGACATTCCAAAATTAACAAATCTCCCCTTATTTGCATGATTTTTTTAAAATACAGAATAACCTGAGTCCAAAGGTTAAAGTTTCGAGACATATTCTTATTCAAAACGTCTCAAAACTTTAATAATGTTTTATTTATGAAAAATACAAATACGAAACAAGTTCAGGAGCTAATTCATTTTAACAAAGTGGGACACCTATGTCATTTTTAAAGGGTTTAGTTGGTCTTTTTTTTCAAGACTGTAGAACGATTGATAGAATTTACCTATAATTTACAAAAAAATCCAAGTTACAAAGTTCTTGAACCAATGTATTTTGTAAGCAGATGCACCAATGCACAATGAAAAAGTGTCCCAAAACTTTAATGCTGATCTATTTAGGAAAAATCCAAGTTACGAAACAAAATTAGGAGCTAATTAATTTAAAAATTGGGACACTTGGATCATTTTTAAATGGTTTTGTTGATTTTTTCCCCTCCAAGACTGTGGAACGAATGATAGAATTTACATATACAGTGGTACCTCGAGATACGATCTTAATTCGTTCCGGGACTGAGCTCGTATGTCGATTTTCTCGTAACTAAAACGAACGATTCCAATTGAAATGAACTAAAAAAAAATGAATTCGTTCCAACCCTCTGAAAAAACACCAAAAACAGATTATTGGATTGGAAAAACATTTTGATTTGGTCTAATTCGCCATCTATTAACAAAGTAACAAATAACTAGTGGTTTAATATTACTAAAATGTGTTTAATAGTACTAAAATGAGACTTTTTGCACGGCAACACGCTCGCAACATAAACAAAATGAAATGAACTTGGATAACGATGCAGACACACAAATAAGTTTAATCTAGCCTTACACTAAACTTAATTCTAATTTTGTTTCACATTTTGATACCTTTCTTCTCCCGGGTTGGCTCTATTGACCCGCCTCCACCCTGACTTTCGGATGCAACCTATTGAGGGTTGTTTGCTTTTGTATTCCCTTCAAAATAGTCAGAAAATGATGTACACCAATGACCTCACAATTGGATAACGCATGACCACTTGCCAACGAATATTATATACTCATCTCGTATTAGCGATCAAGCTCCGCCATTCGCACTGACTAACGGGGAAAAAAACACTGAAAAAATGCAACAGGAGGGAGTTGCGGGGAGAGAGACAGTGTCCACGATGTTCTTATGAACACCCTCTCACGTCCGCTGTCTGCTCGTATATCAAAATTTGTCTCGTATCTCAAGATGAATACCTGCTCAAAATTTTACTTCTATCTCAAATTTCTCGTATGTCGAGGTACTACTGTATATATACATTTTTCCAACATCTCAAGTAGGAAAAACATTTATTATTTTTTTAAATCTTTGAAAAGGGGAAGCGGTACATTTTCTATTGTTAGTTTCCTTACATTGAAAGATAAAGGGAGACAAGATTAAATATTATTGGTTTGTTTATTTTTCTAATATTTTTTAATATTGTTTTTTTAGATTTCAAAAATTTGTAACTTTAAAAAAAATGAAAACACAAAATCTGTTAATCATTTGTTTCAAAAAAATAATAGATATATTTATTTAGTAAGTATATTGTTTTTTGATGTAAAAAAAATATATTTTCTATTTGAAATATTCAGTTTTATTATTTATTACTATTTTAGTGTTTGGTCTTTGTCTTTGTTTGGTATTCTGTTTTTTTTGTTTAAAAATATATTTTAACTTTTCATAAATGAAAACATGAAATATTTCTGTTAATCATTTGTTTCTGTTTTAAAGAGATATTTATTTAGTAGGTACATTTTGTTTTTTTATGTCAAAAAATATACTTTCTATTCAAAATATTCAGTTATAATTTTTTCTATTTTTGTATTTGTTTTATGAAAATATTTGACAAAAAATAAACTGAAAACAAATATTTTGGGGATTGAAAAAGTGTATTTATTTTCTTAATATTTTTTAATATTGTTTTTTTAGATTTCAAATTTTTTTATTTTTTTTTTAAATGAAGACACAATATTTCCTTCTATCTGTTAATCATTTGTTTCAAAAATAATAATAGATATATTTATTTAGTAAGTATATTGTTTTTTTATGTTAAAAAATATATTTTCTATTTGAAATATTCAGTTTTATTATTTCTTACTATTTTAGTATTTGGTTTTTGTTTGGTATTCAGATTTTTTTGTTTAAAAATATATATTGGAACTTTTCATAAATGAAAACATGAAATATTTCTGTTAATCATTTGTTTCTGTTTAAAAAAGAGATATTTATTTAGTAAGTATATTTCATTTATGTTAAAAAATATACTTGCTCAAATTGCTCGTATGTCGGGCCACTCGTTTGACGAAAAATCCAAGTTACAAAGTCCTGCAACCAATGCATTTTGTAAGTAGAGGCACCACTGCACAATGAAAAAGTCTCTCAAAACTTTCACCATCTCGCGTGAGAAAAATGATTTTTGTTTCCCCAAACAGCTTCTCATTAACGCCCTTTGTTACTCCGACAAATTAAGCCCCTGATCCATTTTTCGGAATTTTCAACCTCGTTTTTTGCCCCCGTTCTCAGCATGTACTTACGTTCAAGGCGTTCTTCGCCGCCTCCGCTTCTGATCGACTGTCAAAGCTGACAAATCCCACCGGCTAGAGAGGAAACAAAAAAAAACACTTTAGGGCAGAAAACTGACTCGGCGTTCCTGTCCGAGTGACGCAAAAAAAGCCCCTGCCCCCCCAAACAAAAAAATGTGACCATTTTGTTAGTGTCTGTAGTCAAAGAAGGCAACAATCCTGATTTTATTGCGAACCGAGAATTCAAAACGTCTCGCGGGGTTGTTCAGCCGCAAGCGATCTTTTAAAAACAACAAAGTGGAATATAAAAATAGAAAAAAATCCGAAGAAAGGGCCTCTCGCTTTATAAGGAAGCGGTCCGGGCTTTTTTCTTTTTTATCCCACTTGTCTCTTCTTATTGTGCGCCGGGAAAAAGTCCAAACTAAGCGAGATGAAATGCCTCAAATCAAGACGAAATATGCTTGCGCCGTCTTTCCAGACAGGTTTTCTTAGCCAGCGCTTCCCCAACTCGCTTCGAGCGCTTTTCTTGAAAGATCTTGACGAGATTTTACAGCCATCCTCTCGAAATATCGACGGTGACGCCAGAATTGCTTTACAACGACAGTAAAAAAATAAAAATAAGCGTTCCTCTTGCCAATTCAGCTCGGTTGGCGTTTAACTATTTTTACGTTTGTTCATGGTTTATGATCCAATCAAAAATTGCCTTCCTAAAATGCAACTTAAACTCACTGCAGTGCGGCTTATAGTCCGGAAAATACGCTACTCATTGCCTTACTGGTTTCTAAGAATTTTAATTAATTTTATTTGAATAAAACTATTAATTATTGTGAGAATTTTTGGAGGGTAATTTTTTTTTAAAGAGAAAATTCTTAATAATGAAAACAAAGTTGTTACTTTTTTTAAGGAATAAAAATAAAAAATCTAAAAATAAATATTTTCAGTTTTTTTTAAGAAATAAAAAACACATCTAAAAAAAATATTTTCTGTTTTTTTAAAGAAATAAAAAACACAAATCTAAAAATAAATGTTTTCTGTTTATTTTAAAGAAATAAAAAACACAAATCTAAATATAAATATTTTCATTTTTTTAAATAAATAAAAAACAAATCTAAAAATATATATTTTCTGTTTTTTTTTAAATAAAAACAAATCTAAATAAAAATATTTTCTGTTTTTTTAAGAAATAAAACAGACATCTAAAAATAAATATTTTCTGTTCATTTTAAAGAAATAAAAAACAAATCTAAAAATAAACATTTTCTTTTTTTTGGGGGGGCCGTCCAGCGTCACGTGATAATTCGGCGGAAAAAAACCCACCTGTTTGGAAGTCAGCTTAATGAGGGAACCTTCATAGCCCTGAAACAAAGAAGAGAAGATTACCACCACTCCTCAAAATAACCCGCGTTGGAAACACCCAAACAAACCTTAAATGGTCGGAAGAGAAGATAAAGCTCCCTCGGCTTGATGTCCAGCGGCAGCCCGCTAACGAAAAGCGTTCGAACCTGCGGAATTTTTTTTAAAAATAAAAAAATAAATCATTTTACAATTAAAAAAAAATGCAAACTTCTCTGATGCTAGCTTGGAATGAAGAGAAAATTCCTCTCTTTACTGTATTTCCTGGACTATAAGTGCAGTCAGGGTGCGATAGATAGATAGAAATATATCTCTATATACATCTATATATCTCTAAGCAGCGTTGGAATAGTTACGCTAGCTACTAGCTAGTTACTATTTGCAAATGGATTGTGGCCGCCTGGACAAACGTATAAAACTTCGGACACAGAAAATGAGGACTTTGATGGATTTGTGGGTTATGATGACGTGAGTACATTGTAAAATGGCTAAATAAAGTACAACCGAACTCAGTTTTGCTTCCGTGACGTTTTAAAAACATGTTTTTAGCGTGTGGGTGTAGTGTGTATGTTTAAGCTGGTGTATTTTTTGCCATGCCTGGCCGCGTCTATGAAAACGGTGCGTCCTTTGTGTGTGTAAAATACAGAAATAGCACTCGTTATAGGCACTGCGGCTAAAAATACGATGTGCCATATAGTCGTGAAAATACGATGTATATATATATGTATGCATTAATTAATTTACTTATTTATTACCTATCTATTTATGCCTAAACTGTATTTTCCTGTGTCTGTATTCTCACCTTGCTACTTTGACAATGAAATTTCCCGAATACAGGATGAATAAAATTATCTAATCTAAAAACAACATTATTATTATTTCTATCCAAAACTATTGATTCATTGATTTTAGCATTGGGAGTGGGCGGGCTATCGACTATTTGGGGTTGCCATGGCGAATCCGTAGAATTGGGTGTAACTTATACAAACAACTGAGAACGGCTTAATCCAAAAAAATTGGAATTCATTAAATTATAATCAGCATGTTGTCGCCTCTATGGTTATTTTCTAATTTGGATTTTAATTTAGCAATTGATGTTTTTTCTATTTTGAATCAAATGACCGTTTTGGCTGCATTGTCTTGCTTTATGGCGTTTTGTCTTTGTCATTTTGCAGTCTAATTTGTGCGCATATAAGCCGTACTCTCGATTCAGGCATTTTATTTTAGCGACAAATACAGCGTTAAAAATACGGGAAAACAACTTTTGGACCTGCCGGCGTTTCACTTACGAGTGACTTTACAACCGAGGCTTCACCCTTGATGTGCTTTCAAGCCCCAATTAAAATGCTGCAGATCTGTAAATGTTCCAACAGGTTAACCTTTAAAAAGCGTCCACTCCCACCAGTCGCAAAAACGCAACGGCGAACGGACCTCGCCGTGACCTAGAAAAGTGCTCCGGGAGCAAAAGACGCTGAGACTGGATGTCATTGTTTGTCTTTTTTTGGGGGGGTTCAGGAACCCCAAAAACTGAACGACACAAATGGACGTAGAGGAGACAATAACGAGGGAGGAAGCCAAGCGCCGGGGGAGGAAAATGCAATGAGAAGATAATGGGAGAAAATGGGGGAGGGGGTGTTTGGGTGTGGCAAGACGGAAGGAAACCGGGAGAACAAAGATAAAAGTCACCCGAAAAACTAAAAACGATTACCGTCTTAGTTGGATGATCGGTCGCAGTATCCAAAAATAAAATAACACAATTAAAAGGAAAAAAAACAGTCGTACTGGAGTATAAGTTGCATTTTTTTCCATAAAATCAAAAAAAAAAGTACAGACGTCAACAATAAAAAAATGATGCAAAAATAGGTTGAATATATACTTTTTTTTAAATTGATAAATTACAGCCAAATCTATAAATAAATCGAAGACCCACCCACCGCCAATGTTGAAATAATCAAAGTCTTAAGCGCCCCCTTGGGGTTCAGTGTAAAAATAACATGAAATTATATAATAACATGGTAGTAATTTTCCACAAAAGTCAAAAATTGCATCTTATAGTCCGGAAAATACGCACGCATTTATTATGCACCTGGTCATTTTTGTCATTTTTAGCAAAAACGCAAGCTAACCGGCTAGCGCTTTGGGAAAACGGCGCTCATGTCTGACATCTGCCATCTTTTTTGCTACATATGCGCTAATTATATATTATATACATGGTAGTAATTTTTCCGTAAAGTCAAAAAAATGCATCTTATAGTCCGGAAAATATGCAAGCATGTATTATGCACCTGGTCTTTTTTGTCATTTTTAGCAAAAACTCAAGCTAACCGGCTAGCGCTATGGGGAAAAATGGCGCTTATGTCTGCCATCTATTTCTGCTACATATGCGCTAATTATATATTATATACATGGTAGTAATTTTCCCCTAAAGTGAAAAAATGCATCTTATAGTCCGAAAAATACGCAAGCATGTATTATGCACCTGGTCATTTTTGTCATTTTTAGCAAAAACGCAAGCTAACCGGCTAGCGCTTTGGGAAAAACAGCGCTTCTGTCTGCCATCTGACATCTTTTTTTGCTACATATGCGCTAAATATATATTATATACATGGTAGTAATTTTCCACAAAAGTAAAAAAATGCATCTTATAGTCCGGAAAATACGCATGTATTATGTACCTGGTCATTTTTGTCATTTTTAGCAAAAACGCAAGCTAACCGGCTAGCGCTTTGGGAAAAACGGCGCTAATGTCTGACATCTGCCATCTTTTTTGCTACATATGCGCTAATTATAGGGGTAGGGGGGTCTTAAGTAGTGTTTGACCACCATCTCAGACTTATTAGCCGGCCGCTAGTGACGCTAAGCCTCGTTGTTGTCCTTTCAAATAGCTCTTGTCGCGCAGCTGACAAATGGCTGAGATAAGATGACAATTCCCCCGCCGCTTGTATAAATAAACTCCAACCTATCAGACGGGAGAGCTCTGGGGGTGGGGGGTACGAAACTGCAGTGATCTTTTTCGATTGTCTTCATTAGCCGGATACCGATTTTTTTTGTGTGTGTAAGGTTTCATGTCACACAGAGTTAATATATCAGTTTGCCCTTTTCGTGTATAGCAGGACGGCGTGCTACGTGCTGCCCGGTGATATCCCCTGCGTTCCCCCCCACCTCGCAAAAAGGTCACGCCGCCCAATGAGAGCACCCCTAAAGAGACCAGCCACATTCGCTCCAGTCACTTCGATCTTCGGGGTCTCGTCGGTCAGTGGCGGTCCGCTTCCACGCAGGGTGATTTACGGGGACCGGTTTATTCGGATTAAAAGAACCAGAGAAGTGGTTAACGTCGGTATGCAGTCGTCCAATCGGGCGAAACTGCGTCAAAACTCCCGAAAAATGGGAAAAATACATCAAATAACTGAAGTTGAAAGTAGAAATGGGCGGAGCCATGTTTTAATCAGCTGAAAGTCTCCACGGCTTCTTCTACTAATATTTACGGTAGATTTGTTGAAATAATATATTTAAATCTCATCTCACGTCATAACTCATTAGGGTTGCAGGGGGTGCTGGAGCCTATCCCAGCTGACTTTGGGCATGAAAATATTGCATCCGATCTGAATTTTAAAGTATTTTTAATCGGACGACATTAAATCACAATTTAAACAAACATGACAAATTCAATGGCTGCCAATCACTTCTGGTCTAAATGGATTGGACACCTGGTGTGTGACAAACACCTAAAAACTAAATCTGTAAAGTAGTTGTTTTTCTAGTTGTTTGTCTTTTGTGTTTCTGGGGAGTAAAAAAAACAATTACCATATTTTCCAGACTATAAGTCACCCGTTTTTTCGTCATTTGGCTAGTCCTGCGTCTTATATATGTATTTATTTATTTTTTCTGACCATTATGTTGCATTTATTATACTGTAGTTGTCCAAAAAAGCTGTTAATGTTACATTAACAGGTACCTATTGTCTGTTATTCCCTATTTTACTGTTACATTAGCGTATAATGTTAGTTTTTCGTTACCGCTAAATAAAAATACCGCAACTTGTCCTTTTCCATACAAGGCCTCGTCACCCGCCTAAATGGAGACCATTCAAGTGCTTAGCGACGGGAAAGCGTCCGCGGCACCTGATAGCTGACTTATCAAACGTCGCCCTTTAGATTAGACGAGGAGCTCGCCTGCGAAAACGCCATGTTTGGCTCGTGAGCCCGGCGGGGATCACGTGAGAGTCATACCTTGACGCCTTGTTAAACTTTGCCTTCCGCCGGTTGTTACTGTGTGCGCAAAGTGGGGGGCTATATCTGACAAACATTAGCATAACAACTAGTTAAAAAAACGCGAATTATAGTCCGGATAATACAGTAACATTTTATTTCCTTCAAGATTTGGTTTAATATTAAATCCAAGGTCAAAACACAGAATTATTGCTGGAGTATTTTTTTAATGCTAATTTCGTTAGTGGACAAAATGGTGGCCGTGCGTCCAGATGAACTGGAAACGGAATGCGACATTTTATTATTCTTCCATTGCCAGTTCTGTGAAATGATTTTTTTTCATCACAAATCATTGAAAAAATGTATTTTAATTATGAATTAAAACAAATTTAGCACTAGTTGACGTAGGAGTGGCAGCAAATGAACGTTCACTCCCTCAGTGCCATCCCTCCCACTTCAAATAGATTGGACCTATAACGCCGTCAAAGCCTTACTAATAGCCTTAATAATAATTGGAAAAAAAATAATTCTTAGTGTCGGTACTGTGAATAGAAACGAGTTAAGTTAGCAACAGTATGGTAATCATAACAATGCAGTATAACATAGTGAACAGACTTTTTTGAAAAATTAAGTGTTTCTTTTTTTATCTATTATTTTATTTTAACCACGCGACATTTATAAACAAACGAAATCAAATTCGAACACCTTTTAATGTTATTAGCGAAATAAAACGTATTGTTAACGAACTTTTCCAAGTGTAGAAATTATGCTAGCGGTCAAGTAATGAAAGCAGGTGTGCACGCCCTCCCACCCGCTACTTACTTCTTCCTCGTGGCCGCTGCTAAATTCACTGGGCTCGGTTTCCTTCTCGCTTTTGTTCATGGTGACCGTCCACTAAAAGAAAAGCAAGCCCAGAAGTTGTCACGGGTCCTCGGGTGTTATTCCTTCCAAACTTCCCGTTTTTAGGCGACCGTGGAGCGGAGCGGAGTAAAGCGAGGTGCCGTCGTCGTGCCTCGGGCGAACTTCTCTCCTCACTTCGGAGCCTGCGAGGAGAGGGGAAGAGTGGGCGTGGCTATGCGGGAATACCGGGAGGGGCTTCGGATCATACTCTCATTATTACAACCCCCCTACAAAAACAAAACAAATACATAAATAAAATAAAAAATAAAACAAATTAACTCAGTGGCGGGGATAAGTGAAAAAAATAGCTAACATAAACTAAATAACTATGCTATCTACTACAGGAAGTCAGGGACTATTTTACCAGTTTTAACAGGTTTGAATGACTTCCTTAATTAAACAAAGCTGTATGTGGGTTAGGGTTATAATTAAGAAAATCAAATTTATTTACGTATGTATAAACTATGCCTGAATTGAAAATTAGATGTACATAGAACCGTAGTGCCATTAAACATATTAGCACTAAAATATGATTTTTCATCGTCGCTAACGATCAACAGCTGGCAATGATTAAATTAAGAAAAATATTTAGGGCGTTAATAAATATAAATATTTATATAATAAAAATATGAATAAAAAGATGCAAATGAATAACAATGTAAAAAAATAATTTAAATAACAATAAAAGCATTTTTGTGTTAATTTTGTTCTTATTAGTTTGTCATTTTATTTATTAATAAACATGTTCATACAATTAAAAAAATATTACTAGTAGTCACAATTTTTAAAAAACTATTTTTAAAGTAGTCATAAGGTTTAAAAAAAAAAACTTTCCAACTCCTAGCTGCCATTGACTGCAATACGTGTCCAAACCAGTTAGCTAGCGCTAATCGAATGTTGCATTGTTTGCCATTGACAGCATCAGACGTCCAAGGTCAAAGGTTAGCATTGGTGTACATTGAGATGTGCAGGCTGGATCTTGTCAAGCTTTGCTGTCTAAATGTGCTTGGGGGAGGTTGAGCGGGTGGGCTTGCGACTCCCCCATCCCTCCCCCATGTCTCCCCCCACACCCCTCCCACCGCTAAGCATCAGACCACACAGCTCAGCCCTGAGACCTGTCAAACACAGCTGGGACGTCTCCTCCATCCCACTCTGTCTCCCCCGACTCCAGTGGGAAGCTTTGATACAGTGGAGAAAGAGTGGGGGGGGGGGCTTCCATTTTTAACCGAGCCCCTCCCAAACTGCTTCTCATCAACATAAAAGCAACTCCGGTTCAAATCGCGATGATCCCGAACGCAACGTCTACCATTGACGGGGCTAGACGTCGAATTGGGATCTGGATTGGACGCCGAGCTAGTTAATGACATCATTGTATTTATTAAAAATATTCCTTGTAATGACGACAGACGGGTCTCACAATGGAAGGACTATTAATAGCCGTTTCCAAATATATACTCAAACAGCATTTAAACTTCCTCTCCTGTGGCTTGCTATCATCAGCAGCCATTTTGTTGGTGGTATCAACTCCCCCCTCCCTACCCCGCCAAGATTAAAAGGACCAACAGTCACTCGCCACTGGAAATAACACTTAGCGACGAGCCCAAAATAAAACCGACGACAGGCAAGACTTCATTAAGAGATCAAGTATGACAAACGAGATGAATAAAACCAGGTTGTTGTTTTTTTATATTACCTTTATGATGCTTCTTTTGAAAATAAGTTATTTTTTGGGTTAGATGTGAGCCACATATTTCAAAATAATGTTAGACCTAAGAAAAACAAGCTTAGCTTTCATAGTTATACAGTTGTACCTCTAATTACAAAATTAATTGGTTCCAGAACTAATTTCGTAACGTGAAAAATTCGTAAGTAGAGGAGTACTTTACATGTAAATTCTCTCATTCGTTCCACAGTCCTCACACAAACTCATTTGCATAGAAAAAGCTTTTGTAACCTGAAAATTTCGTATCTAGAGGCATGTTATGACTGTATATGTAAAAATAGAAATATTTTCAGCCTTTGGCCAATCACATTTGATAAAAGAATTTTGAGGAATGTGATATGTTTCCTCTGATAAAAAATAGATTTTTAAAACCTAAAAAATACGTGTAAATAAAACATTCAATACAAAATGAATTACACTATCATTATTTTTTTAAGGGTGCGGCTTGTACGTGGGGCAGCTTATATGCGAGTAAATACGGTGAGTTTTTTCACATTTTATGCAAGATACGTTTTTTTTCTTGAATTTGAAATAATTTTTGTTAAGCGTTTTATCTGTTTATCTTTATTTTGAAATAAATTACCATATCAGCCGCATTGTTATGGCATTTCATGCATGTCAAGTCTAATTTGTGCACATATAAGCCATGCTCTTGATTTAGTCATATTTTCTTTTAGCAACAAATATGCCGTTTATGCGAGAAAATACGGTATTTTTTTACAGGAAAAAGTTTAACATTGTGAGACAGCAAAAGTAATCAATTTGTATTATTATTTCAATAAGGCTGTCAAGCTGCATTGAGATTCTGTAAAATAATAATAACAAAGTAAGAATGTTATGTTTATTTTGTTACAAGAATACAGTCACAAAGTCTCTTACCAGCATAATCACGTTATTTGTCTGTGTGAGAAATGGAAAGAAAAACTTATAACCGAGCATAAATAGATGTGCTCATAAATTTAAATTTCATTAACCCCAAAAAACCTGTTGACTCATTGACTCTTCTCAATCAAAATTCTCGTCACCGTCAATTACAGCGAAGTTGTAAATATTCACAATTTTAAAAATTAAATGTACTTACCAAACACTGCGTTTTAAGATCTGGAAAAAAGGGGGAAAGACGACAAATTATACTTAAGCCGAGCATTAATTTTATGCTAACTAGCACGAGAAGCTATCTTATCAGTTGAAAACCAACAGAAAAACGAACAAAAAGTATATTCTTACCAATATCTCTACTAAAAGTATTTAAGTATGGATATCTATGAGCTCTTTTTAACTGTTAGTTTTAACATTTGCGCTTTAATAAAAAAAATAAAAAACATTTGCACATGCTCAGAGTGCAGCTGTTAGTGGGGCGGGACTTCCGGTTTTTGAACAGCTGTAAATGTAATTTCTGTCTAATAGAATTATTATTTTTTTTTTTCTAACCAATTAATCTCCGTTTTGATCATACTTTTTTAAATAAAAAGAGCTTTGAGGCCCACATACAGCTTGCCTTTAAAATGAATTGAACAGATAAATAAATCCCGAATTTTACGTATTTAAAAGCCGTCATCTCAAAAGAGGAAGTGACATCACAATGCGCATGCCCAGTAGTAATCGGTCGCAATCTGGTAGTCCGACACAAACGGGCGCATGTAGGTAAACATTGTTTTGTTTCATATAAATTTAACAATTTTATTTTTAATTATCGTTGTGGAAGTTTGATTAGTCCGGGTTCTTTGGGGAAATATCCTGGTAACTTTGACTCGGCTCGTGAATACTTGTTTCGTAAATATTTGGAGTGGCACCGAATTGGAATCTTCAAGATCCTTTTTCCGGCTTTTGATGGGAAAAGATGGATATGGAAATTCATCAGCAACTTCTCATGTACCTGATGAACAGACAGCTTCCACCTACTCAAGCCTCGCGTCGGAAAATTAGACGAATGTCGCGGAATTTCATTGTTGAAGGTAATTAAAAATCCTTATGCTGACAGTTTGTATGATAAATCTGAAAATTAAAAAATGTATGGGCATCTAGGTAGGAGCAAGTCACTATTTTTGGCCAATTAAAAAAGCCTTGTAAGATATTTAAAAAGACATTCAAATAAATAAACGTTTTTTTTAATATTTTTAATTTTTCTAAGCAGAAAATGTAAAAATAAAATTTAAAAAAAGTAAAATACTTGTGTGGGAATCGAACCCACTAAAGTCAAACCACTTCTCCAAATGTGACTTTACTGTTATTCCTCAAATTTTTCATAACAACCTTAAAATAATTGTTTTTTTTAAATAAAATAAATAACAGAATGTTTAGTTTTAACTCATTTCCTGCCACTGCCAAAGTGTCCAATTCATTTAAACTGGTAGAACTGGTTGTTTTTGTGCCATTGACCAATGTTCCCTCTATTTTTTTGTTTATCTGGGCAGAAAGATTAATATCTATGAATGGGCGGCCCGGCGGGTGAGTGGTTCGCGCGTCGGCCTCACAGCTCTGGGTTCCTGGGTTCAAATCCAGGTCGGTCCACTTGTGTTGAATTTGCCTATTCTCCCTAGGCCTGCGTGGGTTTTCTCTGAGTACTCTATTTTCCTCCCACATCCCAAAAAGATGCATTGTAGGCTGATTGGACACTCTAAAATTGCCCCTAGGTATGGGTCTGAGTGTGCACACCTGTCCGTCTCCTTGTGACCTGCGATTGGCTGGCCACCGATACAGGGTGTCCCCCACCCCTGGCCCAAAGTCAGCAGGGATAGGCTCCAGCACCCCCCGCGAGTGATAAAGTGAATAAAGCGGTTCAGAAAATGAATGAAAAAAATATCTATGAATAAAACATCTTCATAAATGCCATTAGAATATGCACAATTCCGACTTAAATTTGACCTTATTTGACACATCTGTCCTTCTCACTTCTCATTCTCGTTCAAATGACTTTTCTGCTGAACGTGTCACTTGAGATAGTCAAGTTTCCATTTACCGTATTTTCACGACTATATGGCGCATCGTATTTTTAGCCGCAGTGTCAGTAACGAGTGCTATTTCTGTATTTTAAACACACAAAGGACGCACCGTTTTTAGACGCATATATGTTATATATTATATATGAATATCTAACCGCAATAGCGCTGGCTACCGGAAGCAGCCACAGGCTCTTTTTCCGGTTTCCGGTGCGCAGAGACTGCTGGGATATATAGTTCTTGCACGCTACACCCACACGCTAAAAACACGTTTTTAAAAAGGCAACGGAATCAAAATGGAGTTCGGTTGTACTTTATTTAAGCATTTTACAACGTAATCACGTCATCACCCACAAATCCATCAAAGCCCTCATTTTCTGTGTCTGAATTGAACAATTGTCCAAATTAGTCATCGAAAACGCTGAGTTTTATACGTTCGTCCAGGCGGCCACAATCCATTCGCCAATAGTAGCTAGCTGGTAGCTAGCATAACTTTTCCAATGGTGCTTTCCATGCTTTGTCAAGCTGTATTGATGTCGATGTATACAGGCCACAATCCATTCGTAAATAGTAGCTAGCTGGTAGCTAGCATAACTTTTCCAACAGTGCTTTCTATGATTTGTCAAGCTGTATTGATGTCGATGTATACAGGCCACAGTCCATTGGGTGTATTGACAAAAGAACTACTACATATCCCAGCAGTCACTGCGCAGTACTTTGTCTACGGGAAAATAGTAGAGTCGGTGTACCCTATCAACTGATTCATTTTATTTGATCGTGATAACAATTTTAGTATTGGTCCATATATAAAGCGCATTGGATTATTAGGCGCCCTGTTTATTTTTGAGAAAATTAAGACTTTTATGTGCACCTTATAGTCGTGAAAATACGGTACATATATGCAATATTTTTCCATGATTTTGCTTTGATTTATTTAATAAGGGATAGCACATATTAATGAACATATTTATATTCATGTTAATGAACATATATATGCAAGATTGTAGCCGAGGGCAAATTTCCATTTATAGTCCATTGTGTAGGTTGAAGACGAACGATTACACATACTAGACACAGACACGCACGCACGCACACAACCACACACACAATAGATTTAGACAGTTCTCACCTGATTTCACTGCTTGATAGAAGGGCTGTAAAACACGAAAAACATAAGAGTGGACAGAGCTACTGCCACTGGCTGCCGCGTAAACGGCGCCATCATGTGGAAGGGGGTTAAAAAAGGGATTTTATTTACTGCGCGCCATATGATTGCTGCTGCGCGAAGAAGACGCGAGTAGTGCGCAATTGCGCACGTGCGCAGCTTAGAGGGAACATTGCCATTGACATTCATTTATTGACCCAAAATTGACTGGACATCCATCACAGTCAATGGCAGCCAATGCCCTAAAATGGAATAAAAATCTCTGTACTGTACTTTAAATTGTCCTCCAACAGACAAAAGACTCTTCTACACTGGGCCGTCCAAGCAATATATGCGCCTGGTCATCCAGCCAATGGAAAAGCAGAATATCCTCATCGAGTGCCACCATAATTCTCGTACTGGGAACCATTTTGGGGTCCGTAGCACCCGCGACAAAGCTATCGCTAGCTACTACTGGCCGACAATGATTGATGACATTAACGAATGGGTAATTACTTACACAGCTTTTCAGAATATTAAATGTATTCTAAAAAAATAGTTTGTTTACATTTCAGGTCAAATGCTGTCATCGCTGCCAGGACAATTGCGCAATTAAAACGGTCCTCAATCCCATTAAGGTACAAAACAGTTACATTTTATTCAAATTAAAAGATTTTCCGATTACAACTGCTCTATTTTTGGTCAGGCATTTTTCAGGGGTGCCTTTTAACTTTTTACAGCCGCAGGGGCCTGTTTTGTTTGAATGTGCATGATGTTTCTTTTCCATTTCAAAAGAAATAATTTTTCACAGGAGCGGGTTTTGTCATCTAAAATGAGTTGGCATTTCAAAATAAAAGTACTTTATATGGGTGGACTTTTGCCTGATTAAAAAGAAATATTTCGAACAAATCTCAGAGCTAAGGATCGTTATAATTCTCAGAAATGAGAGCTAAACTATATCATTTTCAAATTACTTTTATTTTGAAATGCCACAAGCATTTAATTAGTACTTAAATTATAATCTTGGGGAAGTCTGGGTTACCTCGTAAATCTTTTTTTTGTTGCTCTGTCTCGAAGTATAATGTCAAATTGTATTTTGTATTGAATGCTTTTATTTTGACGGAGGCACTTTGACCAGGCGTTCTGCCAAAATTTCCCACCAGAAACAAATTCCAAAGTAAAAGAGTTCACAGTCTGGTTTTTTTAACTGATTAACATGCTGTCTGAATTTGATCAAATTTTTCAGATTGATAGTCAAAATGACTCATTTTCATCGCACTTTTATTTTGAAATGTCACATTAGCTTTTTATGCGTATACTAGTTGGATATTTTACAGATTTCACTATTACGATAATTTTTACAAGTTACAGTCATTAACAACGACTGTCTACTTTATTTTGAAAAACCCAAATCATTTTCAGATGACAAAACCCATTCTCGTTTTATAACTATTTTTTTTGAAAAAAGTTTTTGGGGGGTTAACATGCGAGAATTTGAGTTACCCCAAAAGGTAAATGCATTTCCTTATCCATTATTTTAATTTGAAAATATCGTCGCGGATGCATTGATTCTCACTTTGACCAAATTTAAAGGGTTTAGTTGGTAGTTGTGTGAGGAATTTACATATAAAGTGCACCTCTACTTACGAAATTTTCAAGTTACAAAAAAAGTTCTGGAACCAATTTATTTTGTAAGTAGAGGAACGACTGTACAAGTAAATTCACATACAAGCTCAGACCCGGAACGCATTAAGCTTGTATCTCAAGGTATTTCTGTATTTTTATCGACATTTTTACCCACCGTTTTATAGCTTGGTGGGCAGTCCGCGGCTCGCTGCGCAGCATTTGGATGCAAAAACGGGTTCAAGAACGGTTCCCGTATGTTTGGCTTCCCCAAGGACCAAGAGCACCTGAAAAAATGGATGGTAATGGTTTCAAAATGAACAAAACTTTGTCATGTACGTCAAGTGGAATGGAAGGGACACTGATCTTACACACTTGGCTTCAGGAGCACTTTGACGAGGACCAATTGACCGCCAAGAAAGCGGGCAGCAAGTTGAGGTTGAAGCCAGACGCCGTGCCAACACTCCCCAGTCATCGGCCTAAACCAAAGAAGAAGAAACCCGCTTTTGTGAGGGTGCTGCCAATCCAGATTGAGGAGGATCACACATATTGCACCAAATCAAACTCTGGTATGACGCATTTTCCATATCAAGCTTGTGCGCCCTTAAACAGTTTGCACCCTAGGCGGTCGCCCACATTGCCCGTAGCATAAACCGGCATCTAATATAATACAGTGGTACCTCGAGATACAAGCTTTATTCGTTCCGGGACTGAGCTCGTATGTCAATTTGCTTGTAACTCGAATGAACGTTTCCCATAGAAATGAATTAAAAACAAATTAATTTGTTCCAACCCTCTGAACAAAACACCAAAAACAGAATATTGGATTGGAAAAAACATTTTTATTAGTTCTAATTCGCCATCTATTAACAAAGTCACAAATAACTAGTGGTTTAATAGTATTAAAATGTGTTTAATAGTACTAAAATTAGACTTTTTGCACGGCAACACGCTCATAACATAACAAACAAATTTAAATGAACTTGGATTATAATGCAGACACTCAAAAATAAATTTAATCTAACCTAAGACTAAACTAAATTCTAATTTTGCTTTACATTTTGGTACCTTTCTTCTCCCAGGTTGGCTCTATTTGCCCCGCCTCCTCCCTGAGTTTCAGATGCAACCTATCGAGGGTTGTTTGCTTTTGTCTTCCCTTCAAAATATTCCGAAAATGACGCTCACAAATGTCCTCACAATAGGATAACGCACGACCACTTGCCAACGAGAAGTAGTATATACTCCCCTCCGCCATTCTGCACTGACTAACGGAAAAAAAACTGAAAAAAATCCAACGCTCCGCCTAGTGGTTGTAGAGATTATTACACGAGGGAGTTGCGACCAGAAAGACCGTGCCCATGATGTTCTTATGAGCAGCCTCTCGCGTCCACTGTCTGCTCGTATATCAAAATTTGTCCTGCATCTCAAGATAAATATTTGCTCCAAAATTTACTCCTATCTCAAATTGCTCGTATGTTTCGGGGCACTCGTATGTCGAGGTATTACTGTAATGACAATGAATACCCCTAAAACAAAACAAAGCTGTTTTGGGGGGAACTGTAGTACCTTTTTAATAAACTTTACCTGTCCAAAATTCTGTAATATACTTAGTTGATCACTTTTAACCTATATGTTGATGTTCTGTGTCAGACCCAGCAAGTGACTTATCACCAGAACCGGAACAGGATGGTGTACAGAGACTATTGGAGGACACGTCTGATTGGTATGTTATGTTATATCAAAAAAATAAAATAAACTGCAGTTTCTATTCATTGACTCTATGCAGCTAGCTAAGCTAATTTCTTTGTGTTCCTCTCAGGTGTCGCTGTGGTTCTTGCCATCAAATGCCCAATGAAGTTGAAAATGTTTGCTGCCAGGATATTCCTATGGTAAATCTTGTTAATATATCAAACACTATGTGAAATACTCGTCGAAATCGTAAATTTCAACGATTTTAAGGCAATTTTAAGGGTACGGCTTATACGCGGAGACGGTCAATATGCAAGAAAATACGGTAAATTGCACTGATGTATAAGTTATGCAATATTATACATTAACATAATAGGAAAATAGGCAACAACATTAAAAATAAACACGTGACATTTTAGTTTTTAGCCTAAAAAACAGCATAACAAGCTGTTGATGGTCAGAGTTAAAAAAATAAGATATACAAATCGCACTTGGGTTGAAGTCGTAGGCCCAACCGACTCTGGAAAAGGCGACTTATAGTCCGTAAAATACGCCCCCCCTTTTTTAAAAGATTGATTAGATAATTTTATTCATCCCGTATTCGGGCAATTTCACTGTCACAGTAGCAAGAGGGTGAGAATACAGACACAGGAAAAGACATTTTAGACATAAATAAATAGGTAATAAGTAAGTTCATAAATAAATATATAAATAAATACATAGATACATAAATATATAGATAGATGAATAAAAAAATCGATAGATAAATAAATAGCTAGATACATCACTATATAGATATAAAAAATAGATAAATATATAGATAGATAAATAAATCGATAGATAGATAAATAGCTAGATAGATACATCAATATATAGATAAAAAAATAGATAAATAGATAGATAGATAAATAGCTAGATAGATACATAAATATATAGATAGATCAAAAAATAAATAGATAAATAAGCTTTTTGATGAAAAAAATATATATGTATATGTATACACGTACACATACGTACGCACACACACGTACGCACACGTACGCACACGCACACACACACGTACGCGCACACACACACACGTACGCGCACACACACGTACGCGCACACACACGTAAGCGCACACACACGTAAGCGCACACACATGTACGCACACACACGTACGCACACACACGTACACACGCACACGTACACACGCACACACACGTACGTACACACACCCGTACACACACGTAGACACATACGTGTACACACACGTAGACACGTACACACACGTATACACATACATTGACATATATTTCCTCCCCTCAAAGGTTTTGAGAAGAATGCAACAGGTGCCCGAAGAATTAACGTGCATAACGAAGCATCCTGGATTTCAAGCAAACTGTCTAAACCACTACGTTTTGCAAAATATCAGTAATATCTACAAATCCTGCTGCGGACCAGTCCCGACAAAAACACATACGTACGTACGCCGGCCGTGGATATCAAATTGACGCATATTTGTGATCCTATTGATCTGGAATTTTTCTCCCTCGTATTACAGTGGTTTCACATTCGTGGCCTATCGCAGTTTTGTCAGCTGGTGCTGGGGATTGCTCGCCGTCGAACTACAAGTGGTTATTCCGTCCTGCGCGGCTCGACGGATAAAAGAGGAGTTTCCCGACCTTACTGGACACTGCGTTGGCTTCCTTCCACCGCTGGATTAAATCTAGAAATCGGAGCTCTTGCAACATTTGAAGGAACTTTTGAGGGAACTTTTCTGGAACAGTCAGTTGACAACCAGGTGCATCAGATCCCCCTCACTACACAGTCAAATTGTAAACATTGTCAGAGCGAGTAACATAAAACTGTGGGAAATGATGACCGAATGCGGGAATTGTTTTGATAGGCTTTGCTTTGGCTTTTAATTATACCGAATTAACCCGAATATAAGACGACCACCTCTTTTTCAAGACTCAAATGTGACTTTTGGAACAGCAAATTACATTTTTATACAGAAAATAATGACAGTACATATGAAACAAATGATTATAACATTATTTTGCCGCAAAAACTGTCAATCAAATCTGAATATCTGACCATTTAAATATATAAACTAAATTGCAGTTACATTTTGACATTAATGGCTTTTGGTTTTTCAAATTTAAATGAACCAATCTACTATGATAAAACAACAAATTGCATGCTAACTGCATTAACCATCAAAGTCTTCAAGATATCTGGCGCCATCTAGCGTTGTGAATGGGTATAATGTGTAGACCAGGGGTGGGCAAACCGGTCCTCGAGGGCCGCTGCGGGTGCAGGTTTTCGTTCCAACTGATCCAACATAAACAGTTTAACCAATGAGGTTTCTGCTAAAACAATAAGCACCTGACTGCAATCTACTGATAGGTGGAAAGGTTTCCTCTTATAGGTTGGAAAGAAAACTCGCATCCACTGGCCCTTTCTGGACTAGTTTGGAGACCTCTGGTCTAGACTCTGAATTTAAGAAGACCGACACGTTTTTAGTCTTATTGCGATGCAAAAAAACACTGTCTTATATTCGGTTCAATACGGTAGTAATGGGCCAGACCATTTCAGATATAATATTTAGATTTTTTTTTTTTAATTGGATTAAAAGAACTGTTTACAGATCAGTTTAATAAAGGAAACCGTCTTTAATAATTTTTCATTTAAAAAAGAAACAAGATATTTTTTGAAATTATGTACAATATTAAAGTGGAAAACAGAAAATATTTTTACATCTATTTTCAGATTTTAATTTTTTTTTATTTTGAAGTAAAAACAACCCAAACGGAAAAAAATACAATTTAGGATTTAAAAATTGCAACTATTCATTTAAAAAAGGAAAAACGCAGGAAATGTATTTTTAAATTTTACAAAGTGTTTTGAACTGATAAAAAATTAGAACCAAAAATGGATTAAAATATACAATTATTGATTTAAAAAAGGCAAAACGCAGGAACTAAAAAAATACAATTCATTGGATTCAAAAAATTGCAATTATGGGTTTTAAAAAGGAAAACGCAGGAAATGTATTTTTAAATTACACAAAATGTGTTTTGAACTAATAAAAAATGAGAACAAAAATTGATTAAAATACACAACTATTGATTTTAAAAAGGAAAACGCAGGATATATTTATTTCAAATTTTCAAAATGCTTTTTGAACTAAAAACACAAAAGAACAAAAAAATGGATTAAAAAAGCAATTATTGGTTATTAAAATATATTCCCAGTCTAATATTACAGCTTTTAGAAAATAAAATGTCAACCATTTAGAGTAGACGGAAAGGGGCCACACCCCCAGCACCCCCCCTAATTTCCGCCCCTGCCTATAAACTGTCTTTGACATCCACATAGTTGTACTCGACTCTCCGCTATCAAAACACAATCACCTAAAAACTCCCTCCAAAAAGACCCAAAAGAAAACATTTTATATTTGATTTGTCTTTTTTTGCCACTCGGGAGACACACGTGGCAATTTGTCAGCGGTTTGATAGCGTCCAACCAAAAAGAACAGCCCACTGGGAGATGTTTTTGTGTCTCATAGCACAAGCTGACACTGAGTTGGTGGAGGGCCGCTCAATGAGAGCGAGATAAAAGATGAGCACTGCTTCCAATTCAGCGCAGCGGCCCACACAAGCGCTTTGTGTGGAAAAAGCCTAACGTCCTTCTCGTTCTTGTATCGTACAATTATCACATATGTGTAGCAAAAAGAGGGGAAAAAGCTTTCAACAGTTGCACAACATTCATTTGCTTTCCTCGCTGGGAAAACAAGAGTAATGCTACATACCATAATGCTACAAGATTAATGCTACATACCATAATGCTATAATATTAATGCTACATACCATAATGCTACAAGATTAATGCTACATACCATAATACTACGAGAGTAATGCTATATAGCATAATGCTACAAGAGTAATGCTACATAGCATAATGCTATATATCATAATGTAACAAGAGTAATGCTACATAGCATAATGTAACAAGAGTAATGCTTCATAGCATAATGCTACAAGAGTAATGATTCATAGCATAATGCTACAAGAGTAATGCTACATAGCATAATGCTATATAGCATAACGTAACAAGAGTAATGCTACATGGCATAATGCTACACAGCATAATGTAACAAGAGTAATGCTTCATAGCATAATGCTACAAGAGTAATGCTTCATAGCATAATGCTACAAGAGTAATGCTACATAGCATAATGCTATGTAGCATAATGTAACAAGAGTAATGCTACATAGCATAATGTAACAAGAGTAATGCTACATGGCATAATGCTATATAGCATAATGTAACAAGAGTAATGCTACATGGCATAATGTAACAAGAGTAATGCTACATAGCATAATGTAACAAGAGTAATGCTACATGGCATAATGCTATATAGCATAATGTAACAAGAGTTATGCTACATGGCATAATGCTATATAGCATAATGTAACAAGAGTAATGCTACATGGCATAATGCTATATAGCATAATGTAACAAGAGTAATGCTACATGGCATAATGCTATATAGCACAATGTAACAAGAGTAATGCTACATAGCATAATGCTATATAGCATAATGTAACAAGAGTAATGCTACATAGCATAATGCTATATAGCATAATGTAACAAGAGTAATGCTACATGGCATAATTCTATATAGCATAATGTAACAAGAGTAATGCTACATAGCATATAGCATAATGCAACAAGAGTAATGCTGCATAGCATAATGCTACAAGAGTAATGCTGCATAGCATAATGCTACAAGAGTAATGCTGCATAGCATAATTCTACAAGAGTAATGTGGTACCTCTACTTACGAAATTAATTGGTTCCAGAACTTTTTTTGTAACTTGAAAATTTCGTAACTAGAGGTGCACTTTATATGTAAATTCTCCAATTTGTTCCATGGTCCTCACACAACTGCCAACTAAACCCTTTAAAATTGGTCAGTGTCCCAATTTTGTATGAAAGATGTGAGAAACACACAAAATGAGAGAAAATTATAAGAAAATGAATTATTAATGTCTTAAAATTAATATAATAGCCAAAAATCCCCAGATGGCGGCAAAAGCCCGTTCATCCAGGGCTGAAAGCCATCCACTTTGTAGTACATTTTACACTGTACATCCATTTGTATGTATTTTTAATTTTTTAATAAGGGGAATTGCAATCATTAATAAGGGGAGCATTTAGTGGTTCAAGAAAAAAATATTCATAATACATATCATACCACTCTTAAAATAATTGCTTAAGACATTATTTTCAGATTTTTCAGGAAATACAAAAAAAAACAATTATCTACATATATTTACAATATTAATCAAAACAGTAGAATGTCCCAATCTGTTTAACTGAGCTGAAGGCATTTTTATGAGCAGATGATTTAGACAAAAACATTTTAGTAAAAATAATGACAGGCGATGATTTTAAGAAGAAAATAATAATATTGGTATATTCTGATTCGTCAAAAACTAGGACAACATAGCCTGCTCTAAACATGACATTGTGTACCTAATTGCCAAATATTAATTAAAACTATTTAGTTTCATATTTTAGATTTGGTCTTGATTAATGTGTTTTACATTAATGATTGATAGATTGCTCGTATGCCTTCACAGCTATTGACATATTTTATATAAGTTAGATGTCCGAGGCGCAATAGGAGTCAATGGACACCGTCACTTGTCGGCCATTTTGGATCAGTGCCGTTTTGATAAACATAATTTGTAGTACTTTTTCGTATCTACATATATATTTTTTTTACTTCATATCCGATTTATAAATGGCTTACTTTGTAATAAAGTTCTTAGATGCAGACGTTTTAGCACATGTGAGCGTTTTCTCCAACCCACCGAGAATCTAGCGTTTAATCTAGTTTGTTATAAACCACATTATTTGTATTTATGTCACAAATTCAACGAGTTAAGAGTATTTAAGAGGAGATAATTACTCACCTTAGTCCGCCGAAGTGAAGCCTTTCATAATAGTTACGACAACTATGTTGTTTTTGTTATTGTTAGCCCGCTAGCGTAGTTAGCAGTCCAGCTTGTGAATGGACGGACATCAAAAAGCGAGTTGTATTCGTTTATTTACATGCTCATGTTGTCTCTCTAATTATATAAATATAAACATATATGTATATATATGAGAATAGTGTTGTTTTTTAATTCCTTGTCGAAATACGTTTTTGTTAGAGCCTCTAGCCCTCTTGATACCTTTCCTAAAATGGGCAGGTGGAAGTGATTTGATCTGATTACAAGTTGGACAGCTGCATGCAATTTCAAATCCTGACATTTTTTTAGTATTTTAACAGTTCTCGTTGGCATTAAATAAAAAGCAATAAAAGTGTATTTTCAAATTAAACATTAGTTGGTGATTTTGACCGAATTGGAACGACACAGAGTAATCAAACATTTTTAATGACTCTTTCACTCTGTGGAGTTTACAAGTTCTAGGCTAATTCAAACGACTAGTGACCGGAAGTAACAAAATAAAAGAGCTACCCCCGGCTTTTATTTTGTCGCTTCCGGTCACTGGTTGTTGTAATTAGCTAAATATTTAATGATTTAGTTGAGAGAATTATGATTTAAGATTTAAATTTACGATCACACACACACACACATAGACGCACACACATGACACACACACATACACACACACATACACACACACATACACACACACATGACACACACACACGTCATGTTCAACACACACACTTCAACGCATGCGCACACACACCACCGAATCTGGCAACCATTACTGATATTAACGCATTAAAATGATGGATTTTCCGGTGTGTGGTGTGTGTGTGTGTGTGTGTGTGTGTGTGTGTGTGTGTGTGTGTGTGTGTGTGTGTGTGTGATTGGTCATCAACCTAAAATCACCTTGGCGTCAACACACAAACTGGTCTCCATGGCAACAGAGGCTCACCTCAGCAGTGTCCGGGTGAATTGACCAGTCGTCATGGTTACAGGTCCGCCATTTTGGGTCTCCAGAATCCATTGTTTTGAATGATGAAATACCTAACAGAATTTGCCTAGCAGAATATCCCCTCTAAAAAGATATGATTGCCTATAAATGCCGCAAGAGGGTAGCAAATCCCTCTTTTTGATTCAGATGGAGTTCATATGAATTAAGCTTTGAGAGTGGTGCCTTGAGATACAAGTATATAATACATATCTATTCCTATTTGGCGTAAAACAACGAATAAATATGGGTTGATTTTTTTTAAACAGTTGAATCTGAATTTGGCTCGTTAAACATACGGTTTGCGTGCCGGAAATGGTTCAATCCAGCCCGCGGGGGTGTTCTGCTTGACTTTGTGGCTCATTCAAAGAGAATTAAATGCTTTTATTTGTTTATTCTTTTAACATGTGTGCTGTAAAATTAGAATTTTGTCACTTCAACACCTTCAATGGCAGCCAATAATTTAATAGGAAGGTGGAAATTCCCCTAAACCAACAAGCAAGCTGGAAATAGCCGAAAAAAATCACCAGAAATCGGCCAAATATCCCGGAAATCAATAGGAAATGACCCAAAACTTACAGGAAGTGATCTGTAAGCACCCAAAAATGACCAGGAAGTGTCGCAAAATTAACTCCTGGTCTGCCATTGACAACTACAGAGGTACATATCACTTAAACTTGCTTTGTATGCTCATCTTTTAGTGCCATTGATGGCGCTAGATGTCCAATTTTGACTGGGAGGGGCAAATATTGTATTAAACATGACTTTAATACAATGAGTGTTCTTTGCAGAGGATAAAGAACACATTGGGGATGTTTGTATTATGTTGGTTGACTGTTTTGGGATGAAAATATTTAAGTGAAGCACTATAGCATCGCTACACGATGCTAATCTTTACCATTAATCCAAACGGGGACACAATTTTTTTTTACAAATTTGGGTATTATTTTGACAGTCAAGTGGAAGTTACAATTTCCCTTCTCACCAGTTGGTCAAGGCACCACTCTAAATTCGGGTAATCTCTAGGATTACCGTATTTACTTGCATATAAACGCACCCTTAAAATTGCCTTAAAATCGTTGGATTTTACATTCTCTCGCGTATAAGCCCCCCCCGATTCACAGTTTTCACCTCCGTGTTCATGGTTTTAATAGGGAGTACAAATATGTTACCTTGAAGGGAAAATCTTAATAAAAATCATCGCACGTGGCATTTCTGAGATACTGTATGAATCAAAAGCACATAATTCGGGTAAATATCATAAGGAAGTTAGTAATTCATCCAGTAATGGTTGTTTTCATACTGCAAAACAGAAAATAACCAACAAATAGTAAATGTTACTTTGCCGACATCTACTGGTGAAAAAGAGTATAGCAAGTCTTGTGCGCATATAAGCCGTACCTTTGATTCAGTCATTTTTTTTTTGTTACAAATACGGCTTATATGCGAGAAAATAGCAGTATTTGCATTTTTTTTGTTAGAAAATGTGTCATAACATGATTAAACATGCATAACTTGGCTTGCCCATGCTGCTGGTGCAAAAGACTAATTAAGAGTAACTTGATCCAAAGCCTTTTTTTTGATTGGTCGCCAGCGATGAAAAAAAAATGGGGGGAAAAAACTTCCCTCTGGCTTCGTGTCCAAGTCCAGGTGGATTTATTGTGGGACAAAGTCAAGGAAGAACGGGACGTGGAGACAACTAAAAAAAAAGGACAAACCAGAATAGTCCTTTATATTATTAGTGTAATTATTATTATTAATATAAGTGTTATTGGCGTAGAATGTCGTTCCGTGGCCTTGACGGAAAATCCGGGAGTTCCGTTTGTTGTGTTCCATTTCCAGTGTCTGCCGGGGGGCAGCCATTTGGAATGTTTAAAGGGAAAATGGCCGCCTCATTGACATCAACGTTGTCCACGTGTCCCCCCCAAAAAATGCTGGTTGATTGAGAAAGCTATTTCCTCGTTACGAAGCCGTGTTATTGCAAAGGATGAAAACAAAGATGGCCGACGGGCGGACGGGCTAACTGTCGCGTTATTGTAGCTAGCACGCGCGGTTCGACGTGGACGCGGAAGGACGGCAGGACATCATCGAGGGCCCCATGCGACTTTGATGAGAGGGATTTAGCAAGATGGATTGGTCGCCGCATTCGTGCCTGGAGGGAATTGGATTTTTTTCGCCTTTGTTTGCCCCAAAATGGCGGCGTTTGCACTAAAATGGTGGAAGAGGATTAAGAATGTTTTGGCTTGGGGGAGGATATTTTAGAGGAGGTCCTCGTTATTATAGTCTGGTTTCCATGTGGGTATACTCTAACACACCAGAATCAAATAATCGCTCGTTATCAGGCTTGCTGATGAGGGGATTATTTAATTCAGGTGTGTTGGAATATATTCGACGTCAATAAATTATCATAATTTCTGGGTTATAAATCACACTTTTTACTTCATAATTTGGCTGGGCCATCGTCTTATACTCAGGTGTACTTTTTCCCCCACACTATTCCTATTTTGTGTTTTTTTAGCCTCTAGTTATCCCAAAAACTGTTAAAAATGTTTCAATAATGTGCCGATTTTTGTGTGTTGTTCCTTATTTTACTTTTTTTTGGCGTATATTCTTGTTTTCTGAAAAAAATAAAAACTGCCCACCCAAAAAATGCAATTTATACTCCAGAGTGACTTATATTTTGAGCATCTATTTACTATTTATCTACGTTTTAAATTTTATTTTTACTGTGACTCCCAGGTTAGTTGTTTTTAGTTATAAAAAAAACCTCAAAAATGTTACACAAATATGCGTGAAATGTGTATAATTGTGTCTGTTGTACCATATTTCACTATTTTTAAACTAAGTTTTCTGAAAAAAATAAAAACTACCCCTCAAAAATGCCACTTATACTCCAGTGCGACTTATAGTCCGTCAAATACGGTAAATCGCCCGTCATCAAAGTGCCCCAAAAACCTTTTTAAAAAAAACTACCGTATTTTCTCGCATATCTTTTTTTAGTTACAAATGCGGCTTATATGCGAGAGAATACAGTCAAATTCTATTAAATATGGCGTACATTAGCGATATGGAACACGGAATGGGACGTTAATGAGTACTGTACATTCCAGGTGTGTTATGTCAACAATTAACGTGCATGACGAGGGTGCGTGCATGCAGGTGTTCCGGAAATGTAAACACAGTGTTTTGCCATTTGTTCCCCCCCAAAAAACCCAAGATTTTGGTTTTGAAATGAGGCCCGCGCTTCCCGGACTCGGTCTCCGTTCCCTCAAACGTCGAGCCGCATGGTACTCGGACGATTCGCCGAAAGACGGTTCGCCGACGGACGTTTCGCTGACGGACGTTTCGCCGACGGTCGTTTCGCCGACGGACGTTTCGCCGACGGACAGTTTGCCGGATGGACGTTTTGCCGAACGGACAGTTCGCCGGATGGACGTTTCGCCGAACGGACGTTTCGCCGAACGGACGTTTCGCCGAACGGACAGTTCGCCAAATGGACATTTCGCCAAATGGACGTTTCGCCAAAAAAATTTAAGTGTTGAATTTATTTTATTAAACAAATAAAAGTGGGGATGTTTCTCATTGTGTTGTTTTTTGTATCGAGGTTGAAAAACACGATCACATGATCCGGGGGCGGGACAAGCGCGCGAATCCCGTTTCGGCGAACTGTCCGTCGGCGGAACGTCCGTCGGCGAAACGTCCGTCGGCGAAACGTCCGTCGGCGAAACGTCCGTCGGCGAAACGTCCTTCGGCGAAACGTCTTTCGGCAAATCGTCCGGTCACGGAGCCGCTTCTATAGTTGCGTGCTGACCGAGTCCTCGACCACCTCGCAGGTGTCCTCGACGACGTCAACGCAAGGCCCCACCCAGCCACCCATCGTCATCACCACCCCGCCCGCCCCCGCCGGGGCGTCCAATCCGGCGCCCTCAAAAACGTCCTCGCTGGAGTCCAGGAGACGCGCGCTGGATTCGGACATGTTGGACGCGCAGTGGAGCGACTGGCATGGACAAGGCGGGGGAGGGGGCAGCGCCAGGAGCGCGTCGCGTCCGTTTGTTCGCCGCGGGGAGAACGAGGACCCCACGCCGTCCGTTGAGCGGCCCACCCGGTGAAGGTGGGTCTCGCTACGGGTCACGTGGCCCAGCCCCAAGTCCGAGTGTCCCCCCCGCGGGAGAAGCAGCCCGTCGGAGATGGTGTAGGAGGGCGGGGCTTGAAGGGGGCGGGGCGAGCGCTTGGCGCGGGAGAAGAGGAAGGACAGGCGCTTGAAGGAGTCCGTCTTGGATGTCGGCAGGCGCTGGAAGCGGTTTTTGGTGCGGGCCAGCGAGGCGGACAGCGAGGAGGAAAACGACGACGGGGACGGCGTGGGGACGGGGTCCGGGGGCGGGACTGCCGCGGTCTTCAACCCGTTGCTCTTTGGTTTTTCTTCCCCTTCCTCCCCCAAGGCCACGCCTTCGCCCTCGACTGGGGTCAACCCGGAAATGGAGCGCACTAAGGCGGACACGCCCAGGGTGGACGTCGCCCGGCGGTCCGACTCCTCCTCCAGCGGCACGGTGAAAGTCACGCCCTTCCCCCTCTGGGAGGCCTCGCCAGGCTCGCTGTCGTCCTCCGACGTCGCGCCGCCGTCGTCACGCGCAGGGTCGCCGGACGACGAGTAGTGGCGGCGGGGGGGACGGCGGTTCCCAAGGAGGTCCAGGACCTCGTAGCGAAAACTGGAGATGTCCTGTTTTAGCTCCTAAACAGGGACAGGCCAATAAAACCGAATGGTAATACCTGTTTTGCAGTGGCGGGCCATCAGGGCCTTCAAGGCCTTCTCTGCTGGCCTAAGAAATATCTGAATCATGTATTATATTTTGTCCATCAATACTTATGAAATAATTCCAAATTGTCTGTTAGCTTCCTTTCATTGCTTTCCCCCCTGTTTGCACTGCTTTCAGATGTGTGTTTTCATATTGAAGCATTTAACCAATCACATTTCAGCCATTATTTGTTGCCAGGGTCAGAAATCTGCCTCAAGGCCTTCACAATCCGTTCTGCAGGCTCTGCTGCATTAAACAAGCGTCAATAAGACTGTTGCTTTAACCAATCAGATTTCGAGTTGGCAACACCACAATGCCTTGTCGCAGGTGTAGGGATACGTCATCGCTTTCACCAACTATGATTGGCTAGTGATTAACCAGAGCTACCAAACTGTATTTGGAGCAAAATGCACACGCAAATATATTGTTGTGTTGATTTAAAGCCATTTTCAAGACGGACTATGCCAGAAATACGACAGGACAGGCTCGACTTTCAGTATTAGCTTCGATGGCGATAGAAAAGAAGGAATAATGAAAGGAGGATGGATATTGTGTACAGTTAAAAAGGATTTTTGGTGAGTAAAATATGGCTATATCCCTAAATAATATTTCAATTGTGGACCTAGTTCTGATATCCTTAAAGCTCGTTGAAGGCGCTACGAGAAAATGCACGGACCGCCACTGCGTGTTTTGTCATGGTTTTTGTGATACACTGTAAAAAATGCGGGACTACTACAAAAATATTTTTTACAGTATCCTCCCAGTTTTTCATGTTTTACGGTTTTTGCAGTATGTGGAAATATCTTTTTTATAGTATTTTCAGTAGTTTTTCGCGTTTTGCGTTTTTTGCAGTGCACCGCAAATTTTTTTTCAATAGTCCCCCGTTTTTTCATGATTTATGGTTTTATGTTTTTTGCATTTTTTTGCGGTAGACCACGAAAAGTGGGAGAATACCGCGGAAATATTTGTCAGTAGTCCCCCGTTTTTCAAATTCTCAGCCAATCAGGAGTCAGGGTGTCAGAGTGCGTATCGCAAGGGTACTGAAAAACTTGAGGTTCAATGTCTTGTTGTGGTAAGACCCTCGTCAAGAAGCCCACCTTAAAATTCTCCTCCGTCAGACCCTCGTCCGTCTTGGCGCTGCGAATCATGGCGGCCACGTATCTCTTCACCAGGCTCCGGATCACTTCCTGTTAAAAAAAATCCCGCTTTAGTGTTCGATTCCTGTGCGATTGTGATTCAATTCGATAATAAAAACTTCACATTCACGTTGGCTGCCCTCTGGTGGCACAAGTGAATATAGCACATCTTGTTTTACAACCCACATCAAGTTATATTTGTTTGAGCTAGCATTCGGATTTTAGATACAAAGTCTATTTTGCAATTTTTTGGTCAAAATATATTTATGGAATTTATTATTATTTATTATTATTGCCCTAAAGACAGCAGACATAAAAATTGGCAAATAAATGACTGAATACATTATATTTATCAGAAAATATTCTTTTGGTTTAATCAGATCCTCTTTTTTATAGTTTCGCAGTTATTTTAATGTATTTGTATTTATTAATCTTGTGAAATATAAAGTTTGAAAAAACAAGTATTTTGTATTTATGCAGTTTTATAAGTTCTTTTGTTTTTTTCCATCTAGCACGATTCTACGGCGCCGAAAACTGTCGCTAAATTAGCGGATGTCTCACCGTATTTAGCACATTATTAGGCTAAATATCATAAGGAATTAATTCATCCAGTAATGGTTGTTTTCTTACTGCAAAACAGAAAATAACCAACAAATAGTCGTGACCAGACGATTCGCCGAAAGACGTTTGGCCGACGGATGTTTGGCCGACGGACAGTTCGCTGAACGGACGTTTCGCCGAAACGCTCGCCCCGCCCTCGGATCGTGTGTGTACATGTTTTTCAACCTCGGCCCGCGGGCCATATACGGCCCGTTACAGATAACATTCATTTAGGAATAACAAGGGCATGTACTGCCCCCCGCTGGACATATTTCTAAATACTAAGTGCCTTGGACAGACTAGAGGGCTTTGAGAACAATACCTGAAAATGCCATGGAACACACTTTTACTTCTAGTTTAATTTTAAATAATTTCCCATTATTTTAGGAAATATATATTCAAAATGATTTGCTGAGAACCTTAATTCAAAGATTAATCTCAACGTTTTCTATGCTGGTGTAAGTTTTCTGGAGTAGGATTTCTGGATTTACAATATCATTACAGTAGTACTTACTGTTACTACTACTTTATTTTCTCTATTTCTTCTGTCACGTACTGTTCTGCGTGATCTCCGAATGGCTACTACTTTAAACGCAAGGATAAAATAAAAATATACAAAATTGGCAGCACATTGTAGTACATACTTGTATTTAGAAATATGTCCAGCGGGGGGCAGTACATGCCCTTGTTATTCCTAAATGAATGTTATCTGTAACGGGCTGTATATGGCCCGCGGGCCGAGGTTGAAAAACATGTACACACGATCCGGGGGTGGGGCAAGCGTGCAAATCCCGTTTTGGCGAAACGTCCGTTCGGCGAACATTCCGTCGGCGAAACGTCTTTTGGCGAATCGTCCGAGTACCACAAATAGTACATGTTACTTTGCCGACATCTACTGGTGAAAAAGAGTACAGCAAGTCTTGTGCGCATCTAAGCCTTCATTCTTTTGAGTGACAAATACGGCTTATATGCGAGAAAATACGGTAAATCATGGCTAGATGCAGCCGTAGTCACGTTTGACAGCGTGTGTCACCTGAATCGTCCTCACGTGAACTATCTCGCTAGAATTTGCTACAATGTGGGAGAGAATGGGCGCTCGCCCGGCTTCCTCCCACGGCGAACACCTGCGAGGGCCAAGCGGGACGACGCCGCGAGCTGTCTCTCATCTCTGCCAATATATTATTTCTGTTTATCAAATACATGCTAAAATCCAAACGCAGGTCTTCTTTGATATAATATCATTTCACATCCATACAATTCGGCATTCTTTTGGTACGTGGGAGGAAACTGGAGTACCCGAACAAAACCCGGTATTTGTTACTTTGTGAGTAGGTGGCGAATTAGAACCAATAAAAAGATGTTTTTTCCATTGTAATATCCAGTTTTTGGTGTTTTTTTCAGAGGGTGCGAATAAATTAATTTGTATATAGTTGATGTCTATGGAAAAAATTGATTTAAGATACGAGTAAATTGACATACGAGTAAGGACGCGAAAATTGAATCGCGAAATTGCGAGGGAACACTTTATAATAGAAAAAAATATATAAATACATAAATATGGCTCTTGTGCGCCCCAACTAAATTGCACCCTAGGCAGTCGCCTACATTGCCCAAGGGTTGGCCCCAGGTAAAGTACAGTCGTACCTCTACTTACGAAATTAATTGGTTCCAAGACTTTTTTCGTAACTTGAACATTTCGTAAGTAGCGGTGCACTTTATATGTAAATTCTCTAATTTGTTCCACGGTCCTCACACAACTACCAACTAAACCCTTTAAAATTGGTTCCAATTTTGTATGAAAGATGCTAGAAACATAAAAATGAGAGAAAATTATAAGGAAATTATTCATTAATGTCTTAAAATAAATAATTGCAAATAATTGAATATTTCATAAGTAGAGGTGCACTTTATATGCAAATTCTCTCATTTGTTTCACGGTCCTCACACAACTACCAACTAAACCCTTTAAAATTGGTTCCAATTTTGTATGTAAGATGTGAGAAAATTATAAGGAAGTGATTTATTAATGTTTTAAAATAAATAATTGCAAATAATTGAAAATTTCGTAAGTAGCGGTGCACTTTATATGTGAATTCTCTAAATTTGTTGCACGGTGCTCACACAACTACCAACTAAACCCTTTAAAATGGTCAGTGTCCCAATTTTGCATGAAAGATGCGAGGAAACAAACAAAAATGAGAGAAAATTATAAGGAAATGATTTATTAATGTCTTAAAATAAATAAAGCATATGAAAATGTGCCCTGCGCCACTGAAATAGTTCCCTCCGCGGCTGTTATACTGGGAGACGTACTACCCGTGTTTATCCGCCAAGAGCCCGTTCTAGCTGAAAGCCGTCCACTTTGTAGTACATTTTGGACTTTTACGTGTGCCCCATGTGTGTGTGTGTGTGAAAATATGTGCCACGTTGCATTTGCAAGGGAAATTCTAAATAAAATAATGGGTAAGGAAATCCATTTACTTTTTGGGGGGATTTCGTAACTTGGATCTTTTTCGTAACTAGAGTCACCCATTTGCATAAAAAAATTGTAACCTGAAACGTTCGTACCTAGAGGAATTCGTAAGTAGAGGTAGGACTGTACCTGGTAATGCTGGTTCTGAATCAAACTGTCGGCGTGGCGCTCCTGCGGGAAGGAGAGAAAAGAAGGAAATCAGGAGCTGTTGTTTCCCGCATTTACAGATCTTGCCTCCGCGGCATTTATCGCGCGCATGCATGGTTTGAATTTAGAAACACGGGAACACAGTTGAAAAGACACACACACGTACAATCGGATCTCTGCGGTACTCTGAACTTATGTGGGTTGCTCGGCTTATATAATCCGTTGACTTCAGATGAAGTGAACATGCGTGTGTGTTATTTGCAGCAGTGAAATGTGTTTGTAGCATTGCGTTTAACTCCCTCCTGTTGAATAACTTTATCTTAGGCTCATTGGCGTGGTAGCCTCGGCTCACCGTGAACTCTCGCAGGTTCTCGCACTTGTGCGAGTCCTCCCCGGGGGGTTGGCCGGGCCCGCACAGCTTGTTGTGGAGCCACATGAGAAGGTACCAGATGGATTTGGGGCTGGGAACGATGTTGAACGGAGGCGGTAGCGTTCCGCCTTCGTCAAAGTAGCTCATCCACAGCTTGGTGCGGGCGAACTTCCACTCGATGTCGGCGTGGTCCTGACGGGGAAGCAACAGTGAGGATATGCGCTTTTTATCCATCGGGGGTGCTGGATACACTCACGGCGATGAGCTGGTAGGAGTTGTTCATCATGGCGATGAGCATGTTGAGCAGGACCACCAGCGAGATCACGTTGTACGTCCCGAACATGGTGGCTCCCACAAATTCGGTGAATTCGTGGCGGGCCTTCACGTTGGTGACGTAGAGGTTGAGCAGACCGAAGATAGACCAGAAGAGCGACTGCAGAGTCTCGAAAAGCCTGTTGGCAGATGCGGAGTGTGCTGGAAATTAGTACCAGATTTTTTGGACTTTAGTGAGAGACCCACGTGCGATATAGTTGGCATCAATGTGGCCCACGGAAGGCCCAAAAGGACCATAACAGCCAAAACAAAGGACAGTTTCTTCCGAAGAGCCGCCACCATACTCAACTTGATTTCTGCACCTAGGAGGGCCTAATCAAGACTAATTTCTTATCTTGCACTAAAGCTCTGTAGAATGCGAACCACTTTAGCTACTTTTGTACCAGACTATTATATATGGTCTACTCATCTATGTTGACTACTCATCTATATTGACTACTCATCTATGTATGTTGACTACTCATCTATGTTGACTACTCATTTATGTTGACTACTCATCTATGTTGACTACTACTTATCTATGTTGACTACTCATCTATATTGACTACTCATCTATGTTGACTACTCATCTATGTTGACTACTCATCTATGTTGACTACTCATCTATGTTGACTACTTATCTATGTTGACTACTCATCTATATTGACTACTCATCTATATTGACTACTCATCTATATTGACTACTCATCTATGTTGACTACTCATTTATGTTGACTACTCATCTATGTTGACTACTACTTATCTATGTTGACTACTCATCTATGTTGACTACTCATCTATGTTGACTACTCATCTATGTTGACTACTCATCTATGTTGACTACTCATCTATGTTGACTACTCATCTATGTTGACTACTCATCTATGTTGACTACTACTTATCTATGTTGACTACTATTTATCTATGTTGACTACTCATCTATATTGACTACTCATCTATGTTGACTACTCATCTATGTTGACTACTCATCTATGTTGACTACTCATCTATGTTGACTACTTATCTATGTTGACTACTCATCTATATTGACTACTCATCTATATTGACTACTCATCTATGTTGACTACTCATTTATGTTGACTACTCATCTATGTTGACTACTACTTATCTATGTTGACTACTCATCTATGTTGACTACTCATCTATGTTGACTACTCATCTATGTTGACTACTCATCTATGTTGACTACTCATCTATGTTGACTACTCATCTATGTTGACTACTCATCTATGTTGACTACTACTTATCTATGTTGACTACTCATCTATGTTGACTACTCATCTATGTTGACTACTCATCTATGTTGACTACTCATCTATGTTGACTACTCATCTATGTTGACTACTCATCTATGTTGACTACTTATCTATGTTGACTACTCATCTATATTGACTACTCATCTATATTGACTACTCATCTATGTTGACTACTCATTTATGTTGACTACTCATCTATGTTGACTACTCATCTATGTTGACTACTCATCTATGTTGACTACTCATCTATGTTGACTACTCATCTATGTTGACTACTCATCTATGTTGACTACTCATCTATGTTGACTACTCATCTATGTTGACTACTCATCTATGTTGACTACTCATCTAGGTATGTTGGCTACTTATCTAGGTATGTTGACTACTCATCTATGTTGACTACTCATCTAGGTATGTTGGCTACTTATCTAGGTATGTTGACTACTTAGCTAGGTATGTCGACTACTTATGTTGGCTACTTATCTATGTTGACTACTTATCTATGTTGACTACGTATACATGTTGACTACTTATCTAGGTATGTTGACTACTTATCTAGGTATGTTGACTACTTATGTTGGCTACTTATCTATGTCGACTACTTATCTAGGTATGTTGACTACTTATGTTGGCTACTTATCTATGTTGACTACATATACATGTTGACTACTTATCTATGTTGACTACTTAACTATGTTGACTACTTATCAATGTATGTTGACTACGTATCCATGTTGACTACTTATCTATGTATGTCAACCACTTATCTATGTATGTTGACTACGTATCCATGTTGACTACTTATCTATGTTCACTACTTATCTATGTTCACTACTTATCTATATATGTTGACTACTTATCCATGTTGACTACTTATCTATGTATGTTGACTACTTATCTTTGTATGTCAACTACTGATCTATGCATGTTGACTGCTTATCTATGTTTGTTGACTACTTATCTTTGTATGTTGACTACTTATCCATGTTGACTACTTATCTATGTATGTTGACTACTTATCTATGTTCACTACTTATCTATGTTCACTACTTATCTATGTTCACTACTTATCTATATATGTTGACTACTTATCCATGTTGACTGCTTATCTATGTATGTTGACTACTTATCTTTGTATGTTGACTACTTATCTTTGTATGTCAACTACTGTTCTATGTATGTTGACTACTTATCCATGTTGACTACTTATTCATGTTGACTACTTATCCATGTTGACTACTTATCCATGTTGACTACTTATCCATGTTGACTACTTATCCATGTTGACTACTTATCTATGTCGACTATACTTATTTATCTTGACTATTTATTTTTGATGTCTACTTATAGTCCGTAAAATGTGACAATTGCGGATATCTGTCTTTACCTTTGTAGCCTCATGTCAGGAGCAAAAGATGATTTATTTGGAGAATTCTTGACTCCAATTATCCGGGGACCTCGTGTCAGCCCCTTTAAAAATGCATCTTTGGACCCCCAATATTAAGCGACCCCCAGGCATTTCGGTTCAGACACCATTAAAACAGGAAATGAGGGGCTCAGGAACCATTACAAAACACCATAATCGAGTGTGATAAAAAAAGTATTTACCTGAGAAATGGGATTGTATGAGTTCCTTCAAATTAAAAGAAAAGACAAACATTTTAACATTCTGTGAAATTTGCTTTCATGCCACTCCATCTCTGTCACTTCCTGCCGCCACTTTAGCGGAACGTTGAATCTTTGATGAAGCAACAATTGTCAGCGTCTTGCAAGACCCGCGGGTGCTTATATTGGCGCTGCATAAAATATTTAACGGCGACATTTATTCTCGTCGTGCATGTGTGTGTGTGTGTGTTTCTGTGTGTGTGTGTGTATGTGTGTGATTGCAACCGGCAAGAGTGTAAATGAGGAGGGAATGAAGAAGGCATCGGAGCATGACAACGTGATGTCGTCGTTACGAAATGGGAGCCAAGGCAAATTGATGATCAAGTCGCCGCCGTTTCTTCATTTCAATGTCGCTTCGGCACCCCCACCCAAATGTTTTTTTCACTTCCTGGCCAGCACAGGTTCTGTCAGTCATCGTGGCGCCATGTTCCGGAGCCAGTTGTTTTCACGCCTCCTCAACGCAGACACGTCAAGGTGCCAAAACACTCAAATTTGCGGGAGAGGGATGGCGTGATGGACAGATGAGAGGCGAGGGCGGTTGCGGACCCGATAGCGTGAAAAAATGGCGTTCCAAATAATAACAAAACGTATAGCCGAGACGTGAATTGGACTTGGTTTGAATATAAGACAATGTTTTTTTTGCATTGAAATAAGACTGAAAAAGTGTTGGTTTACATTCGGGGTCTTGACATGTTACCCATTCACAATGCTAGATGGCGCCAGATATTTTTAAAGCAAATGCGTTTAATTGTTGTTTTATCACAGTAGATTGGTTGGTTTAGATTTCAAAAGTCTATCTATTAACAAAGTAACAAATTACTAGTGGTTTAATAGTACTAAAATTAGACGGAGAGACTTTTTGCATGGCAACACGCTTGTAAAAACATATATATTTTTAAATGAACTTGGATGACAATGCAGACACTAAAAAATAAGTTTAATCTAACCTTACACTAAACTTAAGTCTAATTTTGTTTTAAATTTTGATAGCCTTCTTCTCCCGGATTGGCTCTATTGGCCCCGCCTCCACCCTGACTTTCAGATGCAACCTATCGAGGGTTGTTTGCTTTTGTATTCCCTTCAAAATATTCAGAAAATGATACACACATATGTCTTCACAATAGGATAACGCACAACCACTTGCCAACGAGAAGTAGTATATACTCCTCTCGTATTAGCGATCAAGCTCCGCCATTCGCACTCACTATGAGAACATATATACTCTAGAGCACCACCAACTAAATTGCACCCATTTGTTTCAGATGTACTGTCATTATTTTCTGTATAAAAATTGATTTTGGTGTTCAAAATTGAGTTTGAGGGAGTCGTCTTATAATCAGGGTCGTCTTATATTCGGGCCATTATGGTAAATGTTAGCACTCACGTTGAGAAGGCGTTGTTTTGACGTTCACAGCGGATGCCCTTGCAGTTGTTGGGCTCCTCTGACGCCGTGGTTTCGTAGTAGAAGTACAATTGGTTCAGGCCGTTGGCGAACGCCAGCAGAACCTGTGCAGAGGAAAACGAGCGGTGACCGGAAGTAACAAAATAAAAGCCGAAGGAACTCAGTGGTTAAATAATGAAATTGACTCAACTGAATGAGAAAATTAAGTAGGGTCACCTTTATTTAAAAAAATATATATATTATTTCTTTTAAATAGGGGTGACCCTACTTAAAAAAAAAGTAGGGTCACCCCTATTTATTTATTTTAAATAGGGGTGACCCTACTTTAAAAAAAAATTAAGTAGGGTGACCCCTATTTAAAAAAATATATTATCATTTTTATAATTTTTGTTTAAATAGGGGTGACTCTACTTAACAAAAAATAAGTAGGGTCACCCCTATTTAAAAAACAACAACATTATTATTATTATTTTTTAAATAGGGGTGAACCTACTTTAAAAAAAATAAGTAGGGTCACCCCTATTTTAAAAAAATATGTATACTATATATTTTTAAAAAAATAGGGGTGACCCTACTTAAAAAAAATAAAGTAAGGTAACCCCTTTATAAAAATAAAAAATAAAATAGGGGTGACCCTACTTTTAAAAAAATAATTAGGGTCTCCCCTATTTAAAAAAAAATTATCATTATTACTATTATTTTTTGAATAGGGGTGAACCTACTTAAAAAAATTAAGTAGGGTCACCCCTATTTAAATATATATATATATATATATATATATATATATATATATATATATATATATATATATATATATATATATATATATATACATATATATACATATATACATATATATATATATATATATATATATATATATATATATATATATATATATATATATATATATATAAATAGGGGTTACCCTACTTAAAAAAAGTAAGGTCACCCCTATATAAAAAAAAATATTTTTTTGTAAAATAGGGGGTGACCCTACTTTTAAGAAAAATAATTAGGGTTACCCCTATTTAAAAAAAATATTATCATTATTATTATTATTATTTTTTAAATAGGGGTGACCCTACTTAACAAAAAAATAAGTAGGGTCACCACAATTTAAAAAAATATATATTATTTTTTTTAAATAGGGGAGACCCTACTTTAAAAAAAAAAAAGTAGGGTCACCATATTAAAAAAAAAAATGTATTTTTATTTTTAAAATAGGGGTGACCCTACTTCGCAGTTTTTTGTTTATCGCGGCCATGTCCGGTCCACATGAACCGCGATAATCGAGGGATTACTGTACAAATTTACACTCTGACGGCGCCCATTTCAAAATGGAGCCGCCATTTTGAAAATAGCGAAAACCCTTGCGCTTACCAAGCAGTAGATAAAGAGGAACTTGAGGATGTCTAGCAGCATCCTCCCCAGCGAAATCTGCAGGGGTCCGAGGTGCGAGTTGGCGGTGAACAGCGAGATGAGTCGCAGCGAGCTGAAGATGTTGGCGATGGCGAACAGAGCCTCGGCGATCAGCGTCGGGTGCCACATCTCCCACTCTTCCCTGGGCCGAGACGAGTTGTACTGCGAGACACCGGGACAGTCAACAAAATGACCCTCGTGTCATCGGACATTTTTAAATTATTTCCGAGTGGGCGTTAACATAGACTAAACGGTGAAATGTAAATGCGCCAACTGCTGCTGTTGATGTCTGGGTATGTTACTGTATATGTGATGTTGTTTATGGGTGTGTGGGAGGGTGGCCCGGCACCACCAGTAGCTCGCAGATGCTACAGATGGCTTGGCGTCTGCTAAGTGTGCCTTCAAACTGCATTTTCTATCCAATAGAAAGCATCTCAGCACAATTCACATGGATAACAATGTTGTCTAGCACCCCGATTTGTTTAGCCAGCTAATCACAGGGCACAAGCAGACAAAAAAAAACCCATACACGCTCATACTCATTGCTAAGGACAATTAAGATCGGTAAATGAGCTAGCCTAGCATCTTTTTGGGGTGTGGTAGTACCCGGAGAAAACCCACAAATGCTTCTATATGTATTTTTCAGGTTACAAAATCCCCCAACGTCATTACATTTCCTGAATTCGTTCTTTTATTTTGAAATTATCGCGGTAGCGTTGCGTCCTGCTTGACAGTTTCCCTCCCAGCCTCTCATTGGCTGTTGTCTAGATGTGTGTTCGTGTGCTAAGGACAATTAAGATCAGTAAACGAGCTAGCCTAGCATCTTTTTGGGGTGTGCAAATACCCAGAGAAAACCCACAAATGCTTCTATGTACGAATTTTTCAGGTTACAAAATCCCCCAACGTCATTACATTTCCTGTATTCGTTCTTTTATTTTGAAATTATCGCGGTAGCGTTGCGTCCTGCTTGACCGTCTCCCTCCTAGCCTCTCATTGGCTGTTGTTTAGATGTGTGTTCGTTCGCTAAGGACAATTAAGATCGGTAAACGAGCTAGCCTAGCATCTTTTTGGGGTGTGCAAATACCCAGAGAAAACCCACAAATGCTTCTATATACGAATTTTTCAGGTTACAAAATCCCCCAACGTCATTACATTTCCTGTATTCGTTCTTTTATTTTGAAATTATCGCGGTGGCGTTGCGTTCTGCTTGACCGTCTCCCTCTCAGCCTCTCATTGGCTGTTGTTTAGATGTGTGTTCGTGCGCTAAGGACAATTAAGATCGGTAAAGGAGCTAGCCTAGCATCTTTTTGGGGTGTGGTAGTACCCGGAGAAAACCCACAAATGCTTCTATATACGAAATTTTCTGGTTACAAAATCCCCCAACGTCATTACATTTCCTGTATTCGTTCTTTTATTTTGAAATTATCGCGGTAGCGTTGCGTCCTGCTTGACCGTCTCCCTCCTAGCCTCTCATTGGCTGTTGTTTAGATGTGTGTTCGTGTGCTAAGGACAATTAAGATCGGTAAACGAGCTAGCCTAGCATCTTTTTGGGGTGTGGTAGTACCCAGAGAAAACCCACAAATGCTTCTATATACGAATTTTTCAGGTTACAAAATCCCCCAACGTCATTACATTTCCTGTATTCGTTCTTTTATTTTGAAATTATCGCGGTGGCGTTGCGTTCTGCTTGACCGTCTCCCTCTCAGCCTCTCATTGGCTGTTGTTTAGATGTGTGTTCGTGTGCTAAGGACAATTAAGATCGGTAAACGAGCTAGCTTAGCATCTTTTTGGGGTGTGGTAGTACCCAGAGAAAACCCACAAATGCTTCTATATACGAATTTTTCAGGTTACAAAATCCCCCAACGTCAATACATTTCCTGTATTTGTTCTTTTATTTTGAAATTATTGCGGTAGCGTTGCGTCCTCTTTGACTATCTCCCTCCTAGCCTCTCATTGGCTGTTGTTTAGATGTGTGTTTGTGTGCTAAGCACAATTAAGATTGGTAAACGAGCTAGCCTAGCATCTTTTTGGGGTGTGGTAGTACCCGGAGAAAACCCACAAATGCTTCTATATACGAATTCTATATACAAATTTTTCAGGTTACAAAATCCCCCAACATCATAACATTTCCTGTATTCGTTCTTTTATTTTGAAATTATCGTGGTAGCGTTGCGTCCTGCTTGACCGTCTCCCTCCTAGCCTCTCATTGGCTCACAAATGCTTCTATATACAAATTTTTCAGGTTACAAAATCCTTTGTTATGCAAATGGCTATTCCAATATACGAAAACAAGATCCTAGTTACAAAATCCCCCAACGTCATTACATTTCCTGTATTCGTTCTTTTATTTTGAAATGATCACGGTAGCGTTGCGTCCTGCTTGACCGTCTCCCTCCTTGTTTAGATGTGTGTTCGTGTGCTAATGTTAGCTTCCTCCTTACACCTATAACCCTGCGCGAATAGAAAATGGTTGTGCAGGCTTTTCATTCATTTTAATCCATTAATTAATAATTTTTTCAGATTTTTGTGTGTTTTTTCGCATCTTTCGCAGTGAAAGTGTAGGCACCCCTTGTTTATATTCACCCCCAAAAATGTAAATATTAATTTAGACGGGTTTTTGACCGATACGCTCAATGGAGTATGGCGATATATCGCCAAATCGTTCGTCTTACCTTAACGTACGCCACTATCTTCAGCGAAATGGTGGCCAGGTAGAGCGAGTTCATGGCGAAATCCATCAGGTTCCACCAGTCGTGGATGTACTCGGTGAACCCCCCGTCCCACATTTCCTTGATCTCCGCCCAGATGAACCCTAAAAAATAAAGGCATCCATCATGTGAATCCAAGAAACCAGTTCTTCGGAATATGGGAGGAACCTGAAGTGCTTTTGAGGACCTACCAAGCACCCACGGCAGAATCATCCACTCCACGATGGTGGGCGGCGGACCCTGCATGTGTAGGTTTGTGCGGGCGATGTGTTGCGACGCCAACAGGAGCAGGAAGAGGAAGGTCAGGTAGGACGCCGTGTGACAGATGAACTTGATGAAGGGCTTCTTGATGAAGCGGCCCAGGGCGCCTTTTGGAGCCAGTAAGTATATCTAAACGTGGGAAAAAACTAAACAGATTTGGCCACGGATCTGGTGGACTCGCCAATCAGGTTCTGGATGAAATCGTACCAATGAGAAGACGGGGAACAGGAGTCCGATGATGAAGCAGGTGACCAGCTTGACCACCCAGTGGCGCCGCCTCCAGCCTGGGAAGCCGTCGTACCACAGGGTGGCCAACAGCTGCTGACAGTTGGGTTGCGACACGAACTGCGAGGACAGAGGACAGAGAATTTTTAGTTCTTCCAATTGTATGGGTGTGTCGTGTTTTTGGCAAAACGTGTATTACTTGAGTCAAAAAAAATGATGATGAAATATAAGCATACACATCATAAAAAAACTGGGTCAAAATGAACAAAAATACAAACTTAAATGACGAACACTAAAACACGGGGTTTAAATACACAGACTTGGGTTGATGACAATCACAAACTTGGACTTATCAGGAAAAACGCTTACCTGATAAGTCCAAGTTTGTGATTGTCATTTTATCAGGTAAGCATTTTATCAGGTAAAACGCTTACCTGATAAGTCCAAGTTTGTGATTGTCATCAACCCAAGTCTGTGTATTTAAACCCCGTGTTTTGGTGTGAACAAAAATACAAACTTAAATGACGAACACTAAAACACGGGGTTTAAATACACAGACTTGGGTTGATGACAATCACAAACTTGGACTTATCAGGTAAAACGCTTACCTGATAAGTCCAAGTCTGTGTATTTAAACCCTGTGTTTTGGTGTTCGTCATTTAAGTTTGTATTTTTGTTCATTTTGACCCAGTTTTTATGATTTGTATGATTATATTTCATTTTTTTTGACTCAAGTAATACAGCTTTTGCCAAAAACCCAATGACCAAATCCAAGTTCATTCAAATGGCGGATGGCAATTGTATTTTGCTAGTGGGCGTGGCTTCATTTTTGCATCTGAGCCCCTGATTACAAACTTTAGCCCGTGTGCTGGAGCAAATCTCGAGTCGAAGGGACCCCGCCCCCTCTCGCTAAGATACTGGTTGGGTTTGCCGTTGTTATGGCAACAGTATGTTAATGAAGTGACTTGCGTTGCCAGTTTGGGAAGATGAAATTCCTGGCAGGCAGTTTGCTGAGGACCAAAATGGAGCAGGACAGACTCATTTGTCTCTCTTTGAATAAATGTAATTAAGAAAATCACCCATGCCGGCACTTCAGAGAGTTTTTTGTTTTGTTTAAGGAGCCGACTGAGACGCTTGGCTCGCTGCAGAGGGACCAAAGTCCCTTTTGTCCATTCTTAATGGAGAGTTCTGATGACCTGCTGAGTTTATCGTAGTAGTCAAAATTTTAATTTGAAATTTCTTTATATGCAGACATGCAGAAGCTATTGGCTTCACATAAGGAAATGCAAGCATTTTGCGCACTATAAGGTTCATGATCTTAAAATTTGTTTCATATTCGAGATGCACCGGATTATAAGATGCAGCAGTAGTGGTGGTGGTAGTAGTAGTAGGAGTAATAGTGTGGGATTGTATTATACATCCACTAGATGGAGCTGTGGTAGTGTTTGTAGTAGTAGGGGGTTGTGTTATACATGGATCAGATGGAGCTGTATTAGTAGTAGTAACCGTAGTAGTAGTCATAATAGTAGTAATAGTAACAGTAGTAGTAGTAGTCATAGTAGTAGTAATAGTAGGAGTAACAGTAGTCATAGTAGTAGTAATAGTAGTAGTAACAGTAGTAGTAGTAGTAATAGTAGTAGTAACAGTAGTAGTAGTAGTCATAGTAGTAGTAATAGTAGTAGTAGTCATAGTAGTAGTAATAGTAGTAGTAGTCATAGTAGTAGTAACAGTAGTAGTAGTAGTCATAGTAGTAGTAATAGTAGTAGTAACAGTAGTAGTAGTCATAGTAGTAGTAATAGTAGTAGTAACAGTAGTAGTAGTAGTAGTCCTAGTAGTAGTAATAGTAGTAGTAGTCATAGTAGTAGTAATAGTAGTAGTAACAGTAGTAGTAGTCATAGTAGTAGTAATAGTAGTAGTAACAGTAGTAGTAGTAGTAGTAGTCCTAGTAGTAGTAATAGTAGTAGTAGTCATAGTAGTAGTAATAGTAGTAGTAACAGTAGTAGTAGTCATAGTAGTAGTCATAGTAGTAGTAACAGTAGTAGTAGTAGTAGTCCTAGTAGTAGTAATAGTAGTAGTAGTCATAGTAGTAGTAATAGTAGTAGTAACAGTAGTAGTAGTAGTCAAAGTAGTAGTAAGCAGTTGTATTATGTAGCCACTAGAGGGAGCTGTAGTAGTAGTAGGGGCTTGTGTTATATAGCCACTAGATGGAGCTGTAGTAGTAGGGGGTTGTGTTTACATGGATTAGATGGAGCTGTGTTAGTAGTTGTAGTAAGTTGTTGTCTTATATTCATTAGATGAAGTTGTAGAAGTAGTAGTAATGGGGTGATATACATCCACTAGATCGAGTTGTAGTAGGTAGTAGTAGTAGTAGGGGGTTGTGTTATATATCCAATAAATGGAGCTGTAGTAGTAATAGTAGTAGGGGGTTGTGTTATACATCCAATAGATGGATGTGTAGTAGTAGTTGGGGATTGTGTTATGCATCCACTAGATGAAGCTGTAGTAGTAGTCGTAGTAGTAGTAGTAGTAGGGGTGTGTGTATACATCCATTAGTAATAGTAGTAGTGTTTAAGGGTTGTGTTATAAATCCACTAGTTGAAGCTCTAGTAGTTGTAATAGTAGTAATTCTAGTAATAGTAGTAGTGGGTTGTGTTATGCATCCACTAGATGGAGCAGTAGTAGTAGTAATAGTAGTAGTGGTTAGAGGTTGTGTAATACATCAACAAGATGGAGCTGTGCAAAAAGAAATTTCATACAATTGTTAACCTATACTAATCCATATCAATATTACTATTATAATTACTACTAATCATGACTAATTATAAGGCACCCTAGTGGCTTTTAAGGAAAATTGTTTGGTTGCGCCTTATAATGCAGAAAATACAGTAGTTGTGAAGAACAAAGACAGAAAATTTGTTACAAAGCATCTCCTGCTCCAGCAAACATTTATTACACATTATATTTTCGTGGCTTCAATTGTTCACCTAAATGTGAAAACGAAAATTTAGATTGAGCTAATATTCTGAATCCGTTTGTCTTTTTGCTAGCTTTGAAGTGATGTTTATCACTCCACTGCATTCATCCGCATGGGTGGCTTAATTATTGAAGGTAAACGGCAGCGTTCGTTTTAAACAGAGCATGAATAATACTACTACACACTGTACTTTGTGCATGGTGGAAGCTATCTTTGTCCCACCTTGCACCTTACACACACACACACACACACACACACACACACACATATATATATATTTACATATTAATATGTTTCAGCAACACGCTTATTTTTTAAATAACTTATTTATTACCTATTTATTTATGTCTAAAATGTATTTTGCTGTATGTATTCTCATATATATATATATATATATATATATATATAGTATATATATTTATACATATATATGTTTCAGCAACACGCTTATTTATTTAATAACTTATTTATTACCTATTTATTTATGTCTAAAATGTATTTAGCTGTGTCTGTATTCTCATATATATATACATACACACATATATACACAAAATACACACTTATATACCTACGCAAATATACACACATTTATATATATATAAATACATATATATATATATATATATATATATATATGTGTGTGTGTATATTTGCGTAGGTATATAAGTGTGTATTTGTGTGTATATGAGTGTATGTATGTGTGTGTATGTGTGTGCGCGTGTATGTGTGTGTGTATTTGTGCAGGTACGTGTGTGTCTGTATGTGTGTATATTTGCGTAGGTATATATGTGTGTGTCTATGTGTGTGTGTATATATGTGTATATTTGCGTAGGTATATATGTGTGTGTCTATGTGTATGTGTGTGTATATTTGCGTAGGTATATATGTGTATGTATGGGTGTGTATGAATGTGTGCGTGCGTGTGTATGTGTGTAAATGTGTATATTTGTGTAGGTATGTGTGTGTCTGTATGTGTGTCTATGTGTGTGTGTATATTTGCGTAGGTATGTGTGTATTTGTGTGTGTGTGTATGTGTGTGTATATGTGTGTGTATTTGTGTGTGTTTGTATGTGTGTGTATATGTGTGTGTATGTATGTGTGTGTGTGCATGTGTGTGTATGTGTTTGTGTATATGTATGTATATATATATATATATATATATATATATATATATATATATATACATATACATATACATATACATATACATATACATATATGTATATATGGATATATATAGATATTAAATGCAAGATGAGATGCAGCTGGTGAGCGCAAAAGGTCCATGTGTGGCTGATTGGCCACAACAGAAGGCGCCACCACCAACAGGTGACATGAATTAAAAATCAGGACAAGAGCGAGAAGGAAACAAATTGTGACCCACAAATCTGTCAAAGCGAACAACAAAACAACAAAATACAAACAAAACATAAAACACGACTCACATGGACGGCCAGATTGATTGGACGATATTAAAGTGCCACACAACTGCGCCATTTTAGATTGCATTTTCTATGCGTTTTAGAATAAGAGAATATCGAATGATAAATTCAGGTAAAAAATGTAACCCACACTTTGCATTTCCTAACCAAAACAGTCCTTATTTGATAAAAAAACCTAGAAAAAGTCATTAATTTTACGATATCTCGCGTATAAGCCAATGGCACCCTTGCTCACAATAAAACTTCATTACCCACAAACAATACGTGGGTAGGCTGTTATTCCTTCCTTAGCCTGTTAGCTCCCGCGATCGCTCATTCAAGACTACTTCTCGTTGGCAAGTGGTTGTGCGTTATCCTATTGTGAGGACATCTGTGTGCATTATTTTCAGAATATTTTGAAGAGAATAGTACAACAGCAAACAGCCCATCGATAGCGAACGTGAGGGCGGAGGCGTGGCAAACCGCCAACCCGAAAAACGAAGGTAACAAAACATTTTATTACTATTAAACCACTAGTTATGTGTTACTTTGTTAATAGATGTCGAATTAGAATAAATAAAACATTTTTTCCCAATCCAATATCCTGTTTTTGGTGTTTTTTCAGAGGGTTGGAATGAATGAATTAGTTTTTAATTCATTTCAATGGGAAACGTTCGCTCGAGTTACGATAAGATAGACACACGAGCTCAGTCCCGGAACGCATTAAGATCGTATGTCGAGGTACCACTGTATAAGCCGTACTGCTGGGGTTATTCTGGGATGTTATTATATGTGCATTAATCATTCATATGTATAGGAGCTTTATTTTTAATTTGGGACAGAGCAAGCTCGAGGTCTCTCTACACGGCAGCTGGCTTCGAGGACATTTAATTGTTTTCAGGACTATTGACCGGACAGGTCACCATGTTCCGGGCCGAGGACTGTTGATCTGCGTTCGCAATGAAGATCTGTGAAGGACTCTTAAATTGCTTTGACTTGGATTCCGGCAGATGGCGATAATCGAATCGAAAATACTCGCATATTGTTTAAAAATACTGTTGCTCGGTTTACCTTATATAAAATTATTATGCTTACTTGTGCAAATTCTTACACAGGTGTTTTTGGTTTCCGACCTGATATGCAATTGTTGTGGCAGTTGTTTTTTGACCTTAATGGTGTTATTCGGTTAGCTTATGCAAATGTTTGAATCAGATTACCTTAAGTGTTTTGATTATGCGCGACTTTTATTAAAGTATATCTATTAATAAACCTATCACGTACGCTTGATTCACTCATCATTTTTTTAAAGATACAAATACGGCTTGTATGCGAGAAAATACGGTAAATTTCTAATGCAGCCCCTTTTGGCGAACACTAGGACCAAAAAGCGTGGAGTGTTTGAAACGTCCTCCGCATCGTTTCGGTGAATGTGTCCACGTGTCCACGTGTCCGTGCTACACAATGACAGACAATCGCAGGATTGCATAAAGCGCCCCGGAATGGCGGCACTTAGAGCGACCTCCGCCATGTGGAAAAAGACCCTTGCGAAATTAAAAAACTGGACCCCAAACAACGAGGCGTTGAAATAAAAGCGCAGAAAGATAACGCACAAAAGACGGTGGCGGGGACGTGATGTAATATACCTTCCTGAAATGCCCTCACGCCATAGTTCTAAGCTGAGCTAACGAGCTGTCCGTTTGCTATTATCTGTCGTCGTCATGGCTACGGCAGCGCACATGGCTGTTTTGAGAAAAATGCCTGATTGGTCCGAATATAAGACGGTGTTGTTTTGCATTGAAATAAGGCTGAAAAAGTGTCGGTCGTCTTACATTCGGGGTCGAAACGTTATACCTATTTTTAACGCTAGATGGCGGCAGATATCTTTAAAGCAAATAAAAACGTATAAAACTCAGAAAATGAGGACTTTGATGGATTTGTGGGTGATGATGACGTGAGTACATTGTAAGATGGCTAAATAAAGTACAACCGAACTCAGTTCTGTTTCCGTTGCCTTTTTAAAAACGTGTTTTTAGCGTGTGGGTGTAGCGTGTATGTTTAAGCTGGTGTATGTTTTGCCATGCCTGGCTGCGTCTTTAAAAACGGTGCGTCCTTTGTGTGTGTAAAATACAGAAATAGCACTCGTTATTGACACTGCGGCTAAAAATACGATGTGCCATATAGTCGTGAAAATACGTTAGTTATTATCTATGGGAAAAAATGATTTGAGATACGAGTAAATTGACCTACAAGCTTGTATCTCAAGGTATTACTGTATATACATTTTTTTCTCCTTTTACGAATGTGAATGAAGTTCAATTCACCTCTTTTTGGTGGTATTTGATGGCCAGTTTGAGCTTGGCCAGATCATGGCACTGTCGGGGGTCCAGTTCTTCGCTCTGGTCGCTGTCCCGGTGGTTGAGAATGGTCTCCAGTTCTCTGGAACTCCTGGCCTGGTCCAGAAGATCTTTGGCGAAAAGTTTGCACTGCTGGGACAGCTCTTCGTACTCCTGCCGGAACTCGTTCTCCACCTGCGGAGTCGCCGTTAGCGTCGTCAACTGACCGTGAACCCCAACCGAGTACCAAAACCAAGGGACCTTGCTCAGTTCTTTCAGTTCCCAGCCCAGTCGGAAGGCAGTCAAAATGGGGTCTTCGCTGGACAGGGCGATGAGCGAGGGTGACGCCAAGGCCTTGTAGATGTTTAGCCGAGACCGCGAGTGCCGGAGACTGTCCACCTGCGTTCGAGACGAAAACCGGTCTAAGCGCTCGGTACTCGGACGATTCGCCGAAAGACGTTTCGCCGACGGACATTTGGCCGACGGACAGTTCGCCGAACGGACGTTTCGCCGAAACGGGATTCGCGCGCTCGCCCCGCCCCCGGATCGTGTGTGTACATGTTTTTCAACCTTGGCCTGCGGGCCATATACGGCCCGTTACAGATAACATTCATTTAGGTTTAACAAGGGCATGTACTGCCCCCCGCTGGACATATTTCTAAATACAAGTACGTACTACAATGTGCTGCCAATTTTTTATATTTTTTATTTTACCCTTGCGTTTAAAGTAGTAGCCATTTGGAGATCACGCAGAACAGTACGTGACAGAAGAAATAGAGAAAATAAAGTAGTAGTAACAGTAAGTACTACTGTAATCAAATTGTAAATCCAGAAATCCTACTCCAGAAAATTTACACCAGCATAGAACACGTTGAGATTAATCTTTGAATTAAGGTTCTCAGCAAATCATTTTGAATATACATTTCCTAAAATAATGGGAAATTATTTAAAATTAAACTAAAAGTGTGTTCCATGGCATTTTCAGGTATTGTTCTCTAAGCCCTCTAGTCTTTCCAAGGCACTTAGAATTTCACATAAGTCTTCTAGTGTTGTTTTTTCTCAGTGTCAGACAGCAATCCCTAGCTTTGATAAATTATATTGCGTGTCCAAATAGCTACTACTTTAAACGCAAGGATAAAATAAAAAATATAAAAAATGGCAGCACATTGTAGTTCGTACTTGTATTTAGAAATATGTCCAGCGGGGGGCAGTACATGCACTTGTTATTCCTAAATGAATGTTATCTGTAACGGGCCGTATATGGCGCGCCGGCCGAGGTGGAAAAACATGTACACACACGATCCGGGGGCGGGCAAGCGCGCAAATCCTGTTTCGGCGAAACGTCCGTTCGGCGAACTGTCCGTCGGCCAAACATCCGTCGGCGAACGTCTTTCGGCGAATCGTCCGGTCACGAAGCGCTCGGTTTGGTTTTTGGATGTCGGGTTGGAGAATGAACCTCTGAACTGGAAACGCACTCCACGCAGTCGCACCGGATCTGGTGAGGTCTGGGAATGGTGACCTAGGAGAAGTCAGGCGGCGGGAATCAAACATGGCCGCTTTGCTTCGGGTTTTTCGGAATGCCCGTTACCTTCCTCTGGACCAGGAGTTTGATGATCTCGTAGTTGTTGGTGTGAGCGGCCAGCATGATAGGGGTGATGTCGGGGGTGAATTCGGAAAACTGGCTGTCCATCATCAGCGAGGGAACCTGCGGGACAACATGGCCGACAACATTGACGGGAATTCGGTTTTGTGTGGGTTTATTTTGGGCTTTTTTGCTTCAAAATGTACTTTTCAGGAAGGTAATCTTCCACAATCTACCGTGTTAAAGCAGCCAACCTCCTTGGGGGAGGGGTCAATCTCCCCGGGGGAGGGGCCAACCTCCTCGGGGGAGGAGCCAACCTCCTCGGGGGAGGAGTCAACCTTTGGAGAAAGGGTTGTTGAGACGTGTCTCTTTACCAAGAAAAATTGCCAAAATGATGGATAGTCGCGTTATGTTCAATATCAAAGGAATGACTTGATAAGCCGCTGTGATTGGCCGAGGTTGACAATGTTCATTTTTTGGCTTCAGTTTCATTTTTTTGTTTTGTTTTTAGTTTAGCTAAACTATATAGAAAGAAATAGCTAACCATAAAACATTAAAAGCTTTTAGTCTCACGAGGGGTTAAAAACAAGGGTAAAACTAACGTAGTTTACGGACTATAAGATGCACTATTTCGTAGTCCGGTTGGGCCTGCGACTTATATATGTATTTTTTTAAATCTCTGACCATCGATGGTACGTTATGTCGAATTTCTGTTATTCGATTTTACTATTTTTACTCTCATACATGTTTGTTCTTGGTTTCTGATCAAATAAAAAAATACCCTCCTAAAAATGTGACTTATACAGTCATAACTCTACTTACGAAATTAATTGGTTCCAAGACTTTTTTTGTAACTTGAAAATTTCGTAAGTAGAGGTGCACTTTATATGTAAATTCTCAAATTCGTTCCACGGTAGTAAACCCTTTAAAATTGGTCAAAATTTCCCAATTTTGTATGAAAGATGCAAGGAAACCAACAAAAATGAGAGAAAAGTATAAGGAAATGATTTATTAATGTCTTAAAATAAATAATCGCTAATAATTGAAAATTTTGTAAGTAGAGGTCCACTTTATATGTAAATTTTCTAATTCGTTCCACGGTGCTCACACAACTACCAACTAAACCCTTTAAAATTGGTCAAAATGTCCCAATTTTGTATGAAAGATGCGAGGAAAAAAACAAAAATCAGAGGAAATTATAAAGAAATTATTTATTAATATCTTAAAATAAATAAAGCATATGAAAATGTTCCCTGCGCCGCTGAAATAGTTCCTCCGCACCCATTAAAATGGGAGATGTGATACACGCGTTTTCCTGGCAGATGGCGGTAAGAGCCCGTTCTACCATGGCCGAAAACCGTCCACTTTGTAGTACTACATTTTAGACTAGACTTTTATGTGTGCCCTATGTGTGTGTGAAAATATGCACCCGTTTTTAATCGTTTAATAAGGGCAATTGCAATCATTAATAAGGGGAGCATTTAGCTAGTAGAGGTTAGCGAAGTGAGAATCAATGCATCCGCGACAATATTTTCAAAATAAAACAACAGTATGACATTCTCAGGTGCGACTTATATATTGTTTTTTGTCTGCTCCCGTAAAAGATAAAAAACTGTGCTGAATTGCATCAGCTGGCAAAATGGAGTGCGACGAGGAGATACGCAGTCTTTCATCTCTCCGTGGGGGTGCCGAACCTCCACTTGTCCTTTTCATCTGACTGCCACTCGCTCCATTTCCTGTCCCACTTTCCCCTCCGCGTCCTCCTCTTCACACCCGCATCCTCATGCGAGATTCCGCTCTCCTCGTCTAACCCGCCGCTTCCCATCAACCCCCTATGCTTGTCTCGCGGATGAAGCCCCGCCTTCTTTATCTCATCTCGCACTTTTCTCCGGATGTGATAAAGACTGAGAGAGCAGCTGCCTCAGGTGGGAACCCATGCGAAAACACATACACAAAATGCATAAATGTCTAAATATTTATTAAAACTAAATCCTAAATACAAATCCTATGTAAATGCTAAATCTAAATATTATATCTAAATCTAAATATATCTAAATATTAAAACTAAACCCTAAATAGAAAAACAAAATCTAAATATTATATCTAAATATTAAATTTAAATCGTAAATCTAAAAATTATATCTAAATATTAAATCTAAATTCAAATTCTAAATTTATTTAAATATTAAAACTAAACCCTAAATACAAATCCCAAATCCAAATATTATATCTAAATATTAAATCTAAATCATATATCTTATTATTATATCTAAACATTAAATCTAAATTCAAAATCTAAATATATTTACGTATTAAAACTAATCCCTAAATAGAAATCCGAAATCTAAATATTATATCTAAATATTAAATCTAAATCGTAAATCTAAATGTATCTAAATATTAAATCTGAATTGTAAATCTAAATATCATATCTAAATATTATATCTAAATTATTAAATCTAAAGATTAAATCTAAATATTCAATCTAAATTCAAAATCTAAATATATCTAAATATTAAAACTAAACGCTAAATAGAAATCCGAAATCTAAATATTAGATCTAAATATTAAATCTAAATCCTAAATCTAAATGTTATATCTAAATATTAAAACTAAACCCTAAACACAAATTCTACATCTAAATATGATATCTAAATATTAAATAAAAATTCGAATTCTAAATAAATCAAAATATTGAAACTAAACCCTAAAATATGAAATCTAAACCATAAGTTTAAACATTATATCTAAATATTACAACTAAATCCTAAACACAAATTCTCCATCTAAATATTATATCTAAATCTTCAATCTAAATCCTAAATATAAATATTATATCAAAGTATTAAAACTAAACCCTAAATACAAATCCAGCACAGCTGCAACGTGCACACGCACACACACACACACACACACACACACACACACACACACACACACACACACACACACACACACACGCACGCACACACACGCACGCACACACACGCACAGACACGCACAGACACGCACAGACACGCACAGACACGCACAGACACACACACACACACACACACACGCGCACACACGCGCACACACACACACACACACACACTTCTAACATCAAAGAAGAGAGAAAAAGCCTTTCCTCATTTGAGTGTCTTTTTCTGGCTTCCCTCATTTTTCATCTTTTTCATTTGCTCATCAAAAGGTTTTACTTTTGCAACTTTTCACAAGCTTGTTCGCCACAAATGGTAAAAAAATATGATTTTTTCCCCAAAATAAGGTTGCTAAACAATTGCTTTAACTTTTTTTTAATAAACTTTCACAGTGAATAACGTTTGTCACCCAATGTGGTAAATTAAGAAATTTTAGTTGTAATTCCTTGCCTTTCAAATTGTTTTCAAATCCGACCTGGGCTTTTTTTATTACATTTAATAGGTTCGCGGGGGGTGCTGGAGCCTATCACAGTTAACTGCATGCACCAGGCGTGGGTTACCTTGATTGGCCGCCAGCCAATCGCAGGACAACCATTCATGCTAACACTCATAGCTAAGCAATTTAGAGTGTTCAAACAGCCAGCCTAGCATACATGCTTTTGGCATGTGGGATGAAAGTACCCGAAGAAAACCCACCTAAATCCACACAGGTATGTCCGAACCTGGGATTGAAACCTCAATGTCAGAACTGTGACCCGAGGCGCTAGCCGCTCATAGCTAGGTCAAATTTATACTGTCCAACCAGCTAGCCTAGCATGGGATGTAGGAGGAATCCGGAGTACCCGAAGAAAACCCACTCAAGTCCACATAGGGAGGTCCGAACCTGGGATTGAAGCCTCAATCTCAGAACTGTGACACGAGGCGCTAACCACTCATAACTAGGTGCAATTTAGACTGTTCAACCAGCTAGCCTAGCATGCATGCTTTTGGGATGTGGGAGGAATCCGGAGTATCCAAAGAAAACCCACTCGAGTCCACATAGGGAGGTCCGAACCTGGGATTGAAACCTCAATCTCAGAACTGTGACCCGAGGTGCTAGCCGCTCATAGCTAGGCAAAATTTAGACTGTCTAACCAGCTAGCCTAGCATGGGATGTAGTAGAAATCCAGAGTACCCAAAGAAAACCCACTCAAGTCCACATAGGGAGGTCCGAACCTGGTATTGAAGCCTCGATCTCAGAACTGTGACGCGAGGCGCTAACCACTCATAGCTAGGTGCAATTTAGACTGTTCAACCAGCTAGCCTAGCATGCATGCTTTTGGGATGTGGGGGGAATCCGGAGTACCCAAAGAAAACCCACTGAAGTCCACATAGGGAGGTCCGAACCTGGGATTGAAGCCTCAATCTCAGAACTGTGACGAGAGTACCCAAAGAAAACCCACTGAAATCCACATAGGGAGGTCCGAACCTGGGATTGAAACCTCGATCTCAGAACTGTGACCCGAGGCGCTAACCACTCTTAGCTAGGTAAAATTTAGACTGTTCAACCCGTTAGCCTAGCATACATGCTTTTGGGATGTAGGAGGAAACCGGAGTACCTGAAAAAAACCCACCTAAATCCACACAGGTAGGTCCGAACCTGCAATTTAGAGTGTTCAACCAGCTAGCCTAGCATGCATGCTTTTGGTATGTGGGATGTTCAACCAGTTAGCCTAGCATACATGCTTTTGGGATGTGGGAGGAAACCGGAGTACCCGAAGAAAACCCACCTAAATCCACACAGGTAGGTCCGAACATGCAATTTAGAGTGTTCAACCAGCTAGCCTAGCATACATGCTTTTGGGATGTGGGAGGAAACCCGAGTACCTGAAGAAAACCCACCTAAATCCACACAGGTAGGTCCGAACCTGCAATTTAGAGTGTTCAACCAGCTAGCCTAGCATGCATGCTTTTGAGATGTGGGAGAAAACTGGACTACCCAGTAAAAAAAACACTAAAATTCACATAGGAAGGTGCGAACCTGAATTTGAAACCTCAATCTCAGAACTATGACCCGAGGTGCTGACCACACAAAATTAGCGCTAAACCGGCTAGCGCTACCTTTGGCCTAAGAAGTAACTCCGCCTACCTGTTTCTCGCCGCTGGGGCGTCGGTGCGACAGCAGCAACTCCACCGCGCCCACCACCTCCTTCCTGATGGCGTAGAGGAGGGCGTCGCCCGTGTAGATGCCGTGGTCGAGGAGAAGCTCCATGATTTCCAGGTTCTCGTTCTCGATGGCGATGAGCAGCGCGCTGCGGCCCAGCGGGTCCAGGCAGTTGACGTCCATGTTGTAGTAGACCTCGGCTTCCCGCAGGGCGTGCTTGACGCCGGCGTAGTCGCCCTTCTCTACCGCCGTCAGGTAGGCGCGTTCTTCCGCCGACAGCTCCACCTCGGCCCGCACGATCTGCAGCGGGATGCGGTCGCGGTACGGCGAGTAGGTCGCCTTGGGAGAGCAAAATGGCCGTGAGCGGCCCAGCGGGAGGACTTTGGACCGCCCGGGTGGTCGGACTCACCTTCTTGTAGTAGAGCTGAGTCATGGGATTCATTTGGACACTCTGGAAAAGACATCAAAATAAGAATTGTTCAACAAAAACCTCAAGAATGTTTGGATTCATGACTTGACACACAATAACACAACGCAGAACTACAGCTCCACCTAGTGGATCTACAACACAACACACTACTACTACAGTTCCATCTAGTGAATGTATAACATAATCCCCTAATCTATTACTACCACTACCACTGATACTGTGTCTCATCATGAAATATGAAATGCCTATTAGCAGCCCTAACCATAACTACTATTACTACTACAGTTGTGGCTGTATAACACATCCTCCTCCTACTAACCCTCCTACTACAACTACAGTTCCGCTTAGTGGATGTATAACCCCCATAGTACCTCCTCCTACTACACCTCCTGTTCCCACTACCACTACTGCTTCTACTACCACCACCATGACCCTTACTACTACCCCTCCTAGTACTACCACTACCACTACAGTTACGCTTAGTGGATGTATAACCCTCCTTATTACTACTACTGCTCCATCTAGTGGATGTATAACACTCCCATTACTACTACTACAACTTCATATAGTAGATTTATAACACACTCCACTACTACTACTAGAGCTCCATCTAAGGGGATGTACAGCACAACTGCCTACTACTACTACTACCACCACCACTACCACTACTGCTACCATTACTACTACCACTACTACTACCACTACTACTACCACTACTACTACCACCACTACTGCTACTACTACTACCACTACTACTACCACCACTACCACTACTGCTACCACTACTACTACTACCACTATCACTACTGCTACCACTACTACCACTACTGCTACCACTACTACTACTACTACCACTACTGCTACTACTACTACTACCACTACTACTACTACCACTACTACTACTACCACCACTACCACTACTGCTACCACTACTACTACTACAGCTCCATCTCGTGGATGTATAACACCCCCATTACTACTACTACTACACCTTCATATAGTAGATTTATAACACACTCTACTACTACTACTACAGCTCCATCTATTGGATATATAACCACTCCATTAGTAGTACTACTACAACTTCATATGGTAGATTTATAACACACTCCTACTACTACTACAGCTCCATCTAAGGGGATGTATAGCACAACCCCCTACTACTACTACAGCTCCATCTAATGGATGTATAGCACCCCCACCATTACCACTACTACAACTTCATATAGTAGATATATCACAATCTTCTACTACTACTACTACTACTACTACTACTATTACTACTACTAAAGCTCCATCTAGGGGATGTATAGCACAACCCCTCGTCACTACTACTATTACTACTCCTAGAGCTCCAGCTAGTACCACTACTAAAACTTCATATAGTAGATGTATAACACAATCCTCTACTACTACTATCACTACTACTAGAGCTCCAGCTAGTGGGTTTATAACACAATCCCCTACTACTACTACAGCTCCATCTATTGGATGTATAACTCCCCCATTACTACAACTTCATATAGTAGATGTAGTATACCAAAATCGACTACCACAAACACCACAACTGCGTCTTATAAGCCGGTGCGCCTTATATGTCAAACCAATTCTAAAATAGACCATTCATTGAAGGTGCGCCTTATCGTGGGGAAATTACGGTATATAAGTGGACTGAAGTTGACCGACTGTCCAACGTGGAAACCGTGTGGCACATTCACCAGCGAAAAAGAGGAGATTTAAATCTGCTGGGTTGCGGACTGAAGGACTACAAAGTACTACGTTGGACAGAAATGGCTGGCGGACGGCCGATGCGGAATGCAGATTCCCGGAAAATCTGCATGCGGCGGTGGGACAATTTATGCTGACTCTTTTACAGCATTGCAGATAAAACTCGCCGCTCGCCTTTGATCTGCCCCTTTCACTCTTTGACTTCAATATGGCGTCTTGAAGTATTTGAGAATATGACGTTTGGGGTCTAGGAATGGAAAAATGTCCTTTTCCAACGTGTCCCCAGAATGGGGACGGTGAGATATTTTTGCCAGGTGGACTAACGGACATGTTTGATTTATCTTTATTTTTTTTATTTGAACAAAAAGTAAATGGTCCATTTATCTACTCTCACCTTTAGTCGATAGATTATTTGTACATTAAAATGTATTATTATTATTTTTTTTACTTAGAATTTCTGATTACAAAAATATATGTCTTTTTATGCTTTAATCTCATCTTGTTTAATTAAAAAGTCAATTTACATTGAAAAACAAAAGGACAAAAGTATAAATACTTTTCTTTTAAAATATTGATTTTTCAACATTTTAGATTTAATAAAAAATTGGGATTAAAAAAGTGAAAACAACGTTCAATATTCAATATTATTTTTAATATTAAAACATGTTCATTTAAAGTTTTGTTCTTAAAAACTGGGAAATTGAAAGAAAGTATCATGTACATCACAATTTAGATATATTATCCCATCCCCTATGACCACATGAAAGCGCCCCCCCCCCTCAAAAAAACACTGTCCAATCATGTCTGTCCTCTCCCACCCAGACAAGTCCATAAATAAAAAATGACATTGACGCATCTCACTCGTCTTAACTCGATTACAAAAAAAACATCTTTATGAGTTGGGCTTGGAGATGAAAAATGGCAGAGTGAATTCGGGTGAATAAAGATATATTTAAAAAAAAAGTATGTTGGCAGATGATGCAACTCTGTTGTGTAACGCTCTAAATTTAGAACCGAAAGGCATTTGGGGAGACGAGGCCGCGAGCGGAACTGAAGACCCCAACGCTCCTGGGGGTGCTTCCTTCTAGCTTGTCCTTTAATCCTTCTATGAACCCCCCCCCCCCTTCCCAACCCGCACAATTTCCATTCTTCTAACAAATTTTGCCTTTGACGTGTCCTTCCGAGCTTCATTACTCTTTCCCACTTTGCCGTCTGTCTCCCTTCATTAACCTTTACGTTGGATTTGCAGTTTAATTATTCATTAAGTGGTACAAATATTTCAGCAGACATTAAAGAAAGATGTTTTAGATATATTTCGAACGCACTTCTCGATGGTCCAGCTGAGATTTTGCCGTTTTAAAAGGCGGGAATAGAGATATCGATCCATTAGATGGAGCTGTAGTAGTAGAAACAGTAGTAGCAGTCGCAGTAGTAGTAGAAACAGTAGTAGTGGTAGCAGTAGTAGTAGAAACAGTAGTAGCAGAAGTAGTAGAAACAGTAGTAGTAGAAACAGTAGTAGCAGAAACAGTAGTAGCAGAAACAGTAGTAGCAGTAGCAGTAGAAACAGTAGTAGCGGTAGCAGTAGTCGTAGAAACAGCAGTAGCAGGAGCAGTATTATTAGTAGAAACAATAGTAGCAGTAGCAGTATTAGTAGTAGTAGAAACAGTTTTAGCAGTAGCAGTAGTAGTAGAAACAGTAGTAGCAATAGTAGTAGAAGTAGTAGAAACAGTAGTAGAAACAGTAGTAGCAGAAGTAGTAGAAACAGTAGTAGCAGAAGTAGTAGAAACAGTAGTAACAGAAGTAGTAGAAACAGTAGTAACAGAAGTAGTAGAAACAGTAGTAGCAGTAGCAATAGTAGTAGAAACAGTAGAAACAGTAGTAGCAGTAGAAAGAGTAGTAGCAGTATTAGTAGTAGTAGAAACAGAAGTAGCAGTATTAGTAGTAGTAGAAACAGTAGTAGCAGTATTAGTAGTAGTAGAAACAGTAGTAGCAGTATTAGTAGTAGTAGAAACAGTAGTAGCAGTATTAGTAGTAGTAGAAACAGTAGTAGCAGTATTAGCAGTAGTAGAAACAGTAGTAGCAGTATTAGCAGTAGTAGAAACAGTAGTAGCAGTATTAGCAGTAGTAGAAACAGTAGTAGCAGTATTAGCAGTAGTAGAAACAGTAGTAGCAGTATTAGCAGTAGTAGAAACAGTAGTAGCAGTATTAGCAGTAGTAGAAACAGTAGTAGCAGTATTAGCAGTAGTAGAAACAGTAGTAGTAGAAACAGTAGTAGCAGTATTAGTAGAAACAGTAGTAGCAGTAGCAGTAGCAGTAGAAACAGTAGCAGCAGTAGCAGTAGAAACAGTAGTAGCAGTAATAGTAGAAAATGCAGTAGTAGTAGTAGAGGGTTGTGTTTCACATTCCTTAGATGGAGCTGTAGTAGTAGAAACAGTAGTAATAGTAATAGTGGTAGTAGTAGTAGTAGTAGTAGTAGTAGGGGATTGTGTCATAATCTACAAATTAAAAACATTTATTTATTACTTATTTATCAATTATGTAATTATTATTTATTGTTAATATCTATTGATTATTTATGTATATGTTTGTTTGTTGTTTTTATTTGTGCACTTCTCTACTTATTTATGTTGTTGACTACATATTATGACTAATTATTTATTTATTTATTTATTGATTGGTTATTTTTACTATCCATCAATATTTTATCGCTACTTATTTATGCTGTGACTACTTGTTTATTTATGACTTATTTATTGATTATGACATTTTTGTTTGTTGTTGTGTACTTTGTGGCGAGATTTTAAATTGTACTTGTATGACAATAAAAGCAAATAAATAATAATGCATTTGATTTCAAAGCATCTATAAGACACTCAAAAACACCAATTAAAAGCAAAATATTAATTAATAACAGGAAAGAAGGCCTAAAACAAACCCGTACCGGAAATCAAGTTGGAAACGATCACTCGCAAAAATAAAATGAAGCAATTTCAGTGATTTGTTGAAAACCCCCTTGGACCCCCCCTTGATTTACGACAGCCAATGACGTAAGCAGGTCTTGATTTAATTTGCCGCTGGCCATCCGTCTTTTTAATTGCCCTCACCGCCATGTTTGATGGCGCCGCTTTATGTGGCTTTGCATGCAAATGCGATGGTCTGAGTTATTATATTCCAAAATGATCTGCTTCTCCCGTGTAAAATAAACACTCAAGTGCTGACTCGCGTCACGGGGAGGGCATTATTAAAATGGTGTGTGTGTATGTGTGTGTGTGTTTGCATTAGCTATCTGCAAAGTGGTTATGTTAACAGATGCATATTTAGCCTGTTGTACTTCATTTTAATATCTGTACTTAACGTATGTTTGTTCTTGGTTTCTGATCAAATAAAAAATGGCTTATACTGCAATGCCACTTATCTACCGTATTTTCCAAACTATAAGGCGCCCCTTTAAAAAATGCCTTACTTTAAAAAAATGTTTTGTGTATGTTTTAAAACACGGTAGTAGTAGTAGTAGTAGTGAAGTGGTGGTGGTAGAGGTAGTAGGGGATTATGTTATACAAGTAAATCCAGTTGGGGTAGTAGTAGTAGTAAAAAAAGGGGGGTCCAGTAGATGGAGCTGTATTAGTATTAAGGGATTGTGTTATAGATCCACTAGATGGAGCTGTAGTGGTAAAAACAGTAGTAGTAGTAGTAGTAGTAAGGGATAAACATCCACTAGATTCATCTGTGGTCGTAGTAGTAGTAGGTTATGTTATAGAGTCACTAGATGAAGCTGTAGTAGTTGTAGTAATAGTGGCAGTAGTAGTAGAAGTATTAGTAGTAATAGTGGTAGTAGTAGTAATAGTGGTAGTAGTAGTAGTAGTAGTACTAGTGGTAGTAGTAGTGGTAGTATTAATAGTGGTAGTAGTATTAGTGGTAGTAGTAGTAGTAATAGTGGCAGTAGTAGTAGCAGTAGCAGTAATACTGGTAGTAGTAGTAGTAGTAATAGTGGTAGTAGTAGTAGCAGTAGCAGTAATAGTGGTAGTAGTAGTAGCAGTAGCAGTAATAGTGGTAGTAGTAGTAGCAGTAATAGTGGTAGTAGCAGTAATAGTGGTAGTAGTAGTAGCAGTAGCAGTAATAGTGGTAGTAGCAGTAATAGTGGTAGTAGTAGTAGCAGTAGCAGTAATAGTGGTAGTAGTAGTAGCAGTAGCAGTAATAGTGGTAGTAGTAGTAGCAGCAGTAATAGTGGTAGTAGTAGCAGTAATAGTGGTAGTAGTAGTAGTAGTAATGCGGGAGTTTTACTTTCGCTAGATTGAGCTGTATTAGTAGTGGTGGGTTTTGTTATAGATCCAATAGATGGAGCTGTAGTAGTAGGGGGTTGTGTTATGGATCCACTCGATAGAGCTGTAGTAATAATAGTAGTAGTTGTAGTAGTAGTAGGGAGTTGTGTTTCCCATCACTTAGTGAGAGCTGTAGTAGTAGAAACAGTAGTAGTAGCAGTAAGGGCTATGTTTCACATTCAAAGTAGTAGAAAAAGTAGTAGTAGTAGGGGGATGTGTTATATATCCACTCATGTTAGTGGAGTTTTTACATTACAGTAATAACTTGTTTATCGAGGTTAATACGTTACAGGACCTTTCACAATTGGCCAATCACCGCAACGGCCGGAACAGTATTTTTATGGTCTCTATTTAAAACTATTTGGAATATGTATAATTGTTCCTACACTATAAACTTTTCATCGATATTAAAATGGCAAAATGTCATTTATTTTTTATTTTTAGTCTTATGGGCGTGGCATCAAAGAACCTCTCTTTGATGAATCGCTCCCCATTCCCTTAATTTGTCCGAGTTCAAATTGCTCGCTTTGCTAATAACGTCTTCTGAGCTTTTAGCTATTTTGGGGAAATGCGCCAAAAAATAAAAAACAAGAAACATAAACAAAATCAAAGAGCAGAAGCTAATTGCTACCCTGTACACTGTGCGTGCTTGCCTGTAGTTGCGGTTAATTAGCTTGGAAGGCAGTGAGCAGATGTCAGATGGCTTCTTTTGATCTAGCACGGCGAAGTACTTCGAAGGTATACACCAGTGGCGGGCCGTCAGGGCCTTCAAGGCCTTCTCTGCTGGCCTAAGAAATATCTGAATCATATATTATATTTTGTCCATCAATACTTCCAAATTGTCTGTTAGTTTCCTTTCATTGCTTTCCCCCCTGTTTGCACTGCTTCCAGATGTGTTTTTTCATATTGAAGCATTTAACCAATCACATTTCAGCCATTATTTGTTGCCAGGATCAGAAATCTGCCTGAAAGCCTTCACAATCAGTTCTGCGGGCTCTGCTGCATTAAACAAGACTGTTGCTTTTAACCAATCAGATTTCGAGCTGGCAACCCGACAATGCTTTTTCGCAGGCATTGCCATTTTGCTGGCTGGGATACGTCATTGCTTTCACCAACTATTATTCGCTAGCTATAGAGAGTAGGCGGGCCAAAACCAGAGTGAGGCAGCCAGAGATCACGAAACTCCACCCACAATGGCCGATTTAGGAAAACAAATGCATTTGGTTGCAGATTTGCTCACACAGCTATTTTCCAGACGGACTTTTCCAGAAAAAAATGGACATCATTAAGAAAGGGCGGTCAACTCCGAAGCTAGCAAGCCTGTTACAGCCGGGAAAAAGGTGTGTGCGCCACTATCAGTGCGCTAACTACAAAGAGCTAGCAAACTGTATTTGGAGCTAGCTGCACAAGCAAATATATTGTTGTGTTGATTTAAAGCCATTTTCAAGACGGAATATGCCGGAAATATGACAGGACAGGCTCGACTTTCAGCATTAGCTTCGATGGCGATAGAAAAGAAGGAAGAAAGAAAGGAGGATGGATATTGTGTACAGCTAAAAAGGATTTTTGGTGAGTAAAATATGGCTATATTCCTAAATAATATTTCAATTGTATGAGGTTATTATTGATGATTTTTTATGTGTCGCAGCTGTAGCTGCTGTAGAGGTTTTATAGCCATAAAATAGTTTTTGAGGGTTGGATTGATCCCGATAGCAGAAGGCGCTACCCCAAAATGCACGGACTGCCACTGGAATACACACACAAACCGTATTTACCCGCATATAAGCCACATTTGTCGGACAAAAAATGATGACTGAATCGAGGGTACGGCTTATATGCGCATAAAAAGACGACATGCACGAAACTGCAAGGTGACAACGCCAAAACACCATGACGTCATGACGTCATGACGCCATGATGTCATGACGCCATGACGTCATGACGCCATGATGCAAAACAATACATCCGGTATGGCCATTTATTTCAAAATAGAGAAAAGATAAACAGATAAAACACTAAACAAAATATATTTTGACATCTATGAATGAAATTCAAGAAAAAAAACATATCTAAACATATAAAAAATGAAGTTGAGAGCGAGAGAGGAAAATCTAAAAAATAAACAAGGGAAGTAAAAGTACACAGATGGAGATGGCCCCACCTACTTTTCACAGGTTTTAATAAGTGTGAGTACATGAGTGTATCGTGGTGTAAATATATATAACATAAATATGTATATATGTGAGCAAGTTTAAAATCTAGCCACGACTCATTCAGCTAAATAAGTGGAAATTTTAACGCTAGTTTCTACGGTAGCAAAATGCTAAAATAAAATTGATATTTTTCTTAAAATTTAAATTTAGCCATATATTTTTTTATACATACAGTACCCATTCAAGTTAACATAACATAGTATAATTGGAGAAATAAACAAATTAAAATTGGGGTGTTTAAATTTAGGGAGGATAAAAATATTATTTGGCAACTCAAATGAATGTGGAGGGAGGTCATAAAATTTGTTTTTTGGGATGGAAAACATCTTTTAATCATTTTTTTTTATTTTAGAAGGAAAGAAAATGTTTTAATGATGTTCAATAATATTGTGGAAAACAAAATATTTTTACATATCTATTTTCAAATTTAAAAAAAAAAATGCCTTTGGGGCTAAAAACCCAAACAGAAAAAAAAATATAATTTGGGATTAAAAAGAAATCGCAATTATTGTTTTAAAAAAGGAAAAATGCAGGAAATATTATTTATATATAATTTTTATTTGTATTTGATCATAAAACAGAATGTCGTTTACTTCCTCGGACCACACAAAAATGATGCGGCGGGCCAGATTTGGCCCCCGGGCCATTGCCTTGACATTAATTCCCTCTAATATCGCTACCTCTACTTACAAATGCCTCTAGGCACAAAATGTTCAGGTTACAAAATTTTTGATATGCAAATGAGTGACTCGAGATACGAAAAAGATCCAACTTACGAAATCCCCCCCAAAATGCATTTCCTTATCCGTAATTTTATTTTGAAAATATTGTTGCAGATGCATTGATTGTCACTTTAGAACCACACTACCCTCTACTGGGCTCTCATTGGCTGTTTCACAACAACCACTATCCATGTTAAAAACCGTACAAATGCAATGCGGCACATATTTTCACACACATAGGGCACACGTAAAAGTCTAAAATGTACTACAAAGTGTACGTCTTTCGACCATGGTAGAACGGGCTCTTACCGCCATCTGGCAGACAAACGCGGGTATCACATTTCCCATTTAACGGCTGCGAAGGAACTATTTCAGCGGCGTAGGGCACATTTTCATATGCTTTATTTGTTTTAAGACATTAATAAATAATTTACTTAAAATTTTCTCTCATTTTTGTGTATTTCCTCACATTTTTCATCCAAAATTGGGACACTTTGACCAATTTTAAATTTTTAGTTGGTAGTTGTGTGAGGACCATAGAACGAACTAGAGAATTTACATATAAAGTACACCTTACGAAATTTTCAAGGTACGAAAACAGTTCTGGAACCCATTAATTTCGTGAGTAGAGGTACACAAGTACAATTCTCAAAAAGTATATTTATTAAATATGACTGTATTAATATCAAAATATAATGTTTAGACTACTTTAACTACTGTACTCACAGGGAATATAGTTCCTCTTCTTGATATAAATTAAAAAAAACATGGTAAATGGGAATTTTAGTCTAAGTCCTTTGTCCGCGATATTCGAGGGATTACTGTACTTGCTCTCATTATGGAAAAAAACTGCTGACGTGCCCCTTTTTAAGGTGTTTTGACTTTCTTCCAAACAAGTTATGATTGCGGGCTTTGTATAGTACGTTCCCCCTGTAAAAAGCCACGAACAGGACATTCTATGGGTTATTGATTTTCCTACACGGGTTTAAATTAAATGCCAGCAGTGATGGATGACTTTCAAATAAAGCAATGTTTTTTAAAGTGATGACATTAACGACAACTGCATGAATGGCAACCTGGCTTCTTTTATCCAGCCTTTTTCTTGAGGCTTTCGTCTCATTGGCCCTAGAAAAGAGCATCAAAGTGAGCAGAAAAGAAATGAAACGCGGGAAAAGCTCATCGAGGCCAATCGTCAAGTCTGCCTCGGAGCTTTTCTCGGGAAGGGAAGAATGTAGTAATTATCGTGTAATTACTAGACATGTCACTATGAGATTAAACGTGAATGTAAATCGCTATTCTGTACCGCGGCACCCCAGAAACGACATATTTCTTACATGGTAAAATCTCCCTAAAAATACTAAAGTAAACCACGATGGAATCGATTAGAAAAAGTAACAAATTTAATTTTGTAAATTTGGGTCACTAAAAAGGAAAAATGAAGGCAAACGTGTCAATTAATTACCATATTTTCTCGCATATAAGCCTTATTTGTCACTCAAAAAAATGATGACTGAATCAATGGTACGGCTTATATGAGCACAAGACTTATGGTGTTGCTATACTCTTTTTCACCAGTAGATGTCGGCAAATTAACATTGACTATTTGTGGTTATTTTCTGTTTTGCAGTAAGAAAACAACTATTACTGGATGAATTAATTCCTTATGATATTGACCCTAATAATGTGCTTTTGGTTCATAAAATATATTAGAAATTCCACATGCAACGTGGGGCGGCTTATACGAGAGAAATCGTCAAATTCAACGATTTTAAGGCACATTTAAGGGTACGGCTTATACGCGGAGGTGGCTAATATGTGAGAAAATTCGGTATAAGCCATAATATGCACAATGAAAGGGAAAAAAATGTCGCACTGGAGTATAAGTTGTATTTTTTTGGCAGGAAAAAATACGGTAATGTTAGACAAAATAAGCTCTTTAATGTAACATACTAACAAACTGTTGCCTGAAAAAAAACAAATATAATGTTGTTAGTCACAGTGAAAAAAAATAAAGCCAAATTATGGGAAAAAAGTGCAACTTATACTCCAGAGAATACGTTTTTTTTTTTAAAAGCGCAATGCAAATAGAAGACGATTAACAACCAAGAAAACTTTGCGTTGTCATTGACTTAAACCTTTACATAAGCTAATAGCTAGCATTTCAGTTTATATAGTTTGTGTAGGTTTTTTGGGGGTGTAACAGTGGGTAGGCAGTTGAAATGATTGCAATTATACCCCAAAAAATTATATATTTTTACCATAGTGACAGAACTTTGAGAATTAGGTGATTATTTTTTAAGGGTGTAAAAAAAGCATACAAAATGTCCAGTTTAATAGAAAAAACATTAAAATATTAATTTTGTGACTATTTTATTAATATTCCTACACTCTTAACTTGAATTTTTTGTAAGTAGAGTTGCATTTTATATGTAAATTCCCTAATCCTAATCCAACCTAATTCTAAACCCTTTAAAAAGTATTAAAAATACCAATTTTGTATGAAATAGGTGAGGGAAAAAAATGAAATTATTCAAATTGGTCGTGGGTAAAGGGGGAGGAGTCAAATGTTTGTCAGCTGAGAAAACATAAACACACATGCAGGTAAAGACAACAAAAAAATTACGTTTGGTAAAATATCAACGATGATTGTTTTTGATGACTATTCATAATTTAACCAATGAGAGGGCAGGAAGGTGTTTATCAGGTAGCCAATTGGAGTGGAAGTTTAAATAATATGCAGGATACATGTGGTAGCAATTTCATTTTTAGGAATGCGGGTGGACAAAACTGCGGAAGATGACGTCTTCTTGCCAGTGGATGGTAATTAATCGAAAGAGCTAATTAAGAAAATTGGTTTCCCCAAGTTCGCGGTGGAAAATGCGCAAGATGTCCTTGATGTTGGCAGCCTGCCGGGATGGGGAGGAGCTTAATTGGAAGTCTACAAAATGGCATTAGACGAGAGTGGTGAAGACATTTTGAAAATTGAAGTCTTTCAGTTGTCTCTTATAGTGCGGAAAATACGGTAATATTCATAACAGGTTAGCCAAATTGCATTAAAATAAAATCTAAATATAATAATAAACATTAAAATATTTGAAGGTTTTTTTTATTAAACTGGACATTTTGTATGCTTTTTTACACCCTTAAAAAAATAATCACCTACCCACTGTTACACCCCCCAAAAAACTACACAAACTATATAAACCGTAATGCCTAGCTATTAGCTAAAAAAAAGTATTCTCTGGAGTATAAATTACACTTTTTTCCCCATAGTTTGGCTTTATTTATTTTTTCACTGTGACTGACAACAGCTTGCTATGTGGTTTTTTCAGACTATAGTTTGTTAGTATATTACATTAAAGAGCGTATTTTGTTTAACATTACCGTATTTTTTTCTTCCAGCCAAAATAATGCAATTTATAATCTAGTGCAACAATTTTTTGCCCTTTCATTGTGCATATTTTGGCTTATACCAAATTTTCTCGCATATTAGCCGCCTCCGCGTATGTGACTATGTCGACTACTACTTGTTGTCAACTACGCATATTGACTATGACGACTACTACTTATGTTGACTATGTTGACTACTACTTATGTTGTCTACTACTCATGTTGACTATGTCGACTACTACTTATGTTGTCTACTACTCATGTTGACTATGTCGACTACTAATGTTGTCTACTACTCATGTTGACTATGTCGACTACTACTTATGTTGTCTACTACTCATGTTGACTATGTTGTCTACTAATCTTGACTATGTCGACTACTACTTTTGTTGACTATGTCAACTACTACTCATGTTCACTATTTTCGACTACTAATGTTGATTATGTCGACTACTGCTCTTGTTGTCAACTACTCATGTTGACTATGACGACTACTACTTATGTTGACTATGTTGACTACTTATGTTGTCTACTACTTATGTTGACTATGTTGGCTACTTATGTTGACTATGTTGGCTACTTATGTTGTCTACTACTTATGTTGTCTACTACTCGTGTTGACTATGTCGACTACTACTTATGTTGTCTACTACTCATGTTGACTATGTCGACTACTACTTATGTTGTCTACTACTCATGTTGACTATGTCGACTACTACTTTTGCTGACTATGTCGACTACTAATGTTCACTATTTTCGACTACTAATGTTGATTATGTCGACTTCTACTTATGTTGATTATGTCGACTACTACTCTTGTTGACTATTTCAATCGACTAATACTCATGTTGAATATGTCGACTACTACTTATGTTGTCTACTACTCATGTTGACTATGTCGACTACTACTTATGTTGTCTACTACTCATGTTGACTATGTCGACTACTACTTTTGTTGACTATGTCGACTACTAATGTTCACTATTTTCGACTACTAATGTTGATTATGTCGACTTCTACTTATGTTGATTATGTCGACTACTACTCTTGTTGACTATTTCAATCGACTAATACTCATGTTGACTATGTCGACTACTACTTTTGTTGTCTACTACTCATGTTGACTACGTCGACTGCTACTTATGTTGTCTACTATAATAATAATAATAATACTCATGTTGACTATGTCGACTGCTACTTATGTTGTCTACTACTCATGTTGACTATGTTGACTACTACTTATGTTGTCTACTACTCATGTTGACTATGTCGACTACTACTTATGTTGACCATTTCGACTACTATTCATGTTGACTATGTTGTGTGCATATAAGCCGTACCCTTGATTCAGTCGTCATTTTTTTGTTACAAATACGGTTTTTATGCGAGAAAATGCGATATTATCATGCTTATGTTCGAATTCGATCCTAGTGTGACTAGGAATAATTGACCTCACGTCAACTAGTGGCTAACACGTGCTAATCTGCTATGTTTACAAGCACAGCTGAGCTCAACGAATGATCGGTCGCTCTTTACAAGCAAGCTGAAATAAAAAGACAAACGGCCCTTTTCTTTACTAGGCATCCCGGAGAGGCGCGGCGTAATGATCGTCACTCTTGCTTTGTAAAATTAACGAGCGCCACAAGTGCCTCGGCGCTAACCTCTTAATTATCTCTGGCCGCGCTTGCAGACGTGACCTAATTGCATAAAAAAAAAAGTGCAGATTTTTTTCCAATAGTTTTTGCAGTCTTCCTCAGTTTTACATTTTAATCATGTTTTTCCCTCAAAAATGTCCATATATAAACATAAATATGTATATTTATATACATATTTGTCACAATGTTTACGTAAATAAGGACCACATAAAGGTGTACCTATTAGATATGAAAAAAAAACAGTTGGAAAAATACAAGATAAAGCAAGGGTGTCAAAGTGGTGGCCCAGAGGCCAAATCTGGCCCGCCGCATCATTTTGTGCGGCCGATTTTCTGTTTTATGATGAAATTCAAATGAAAATTATACATGTTTATGGAATGTGATTTCCATTTTTAAATCAATACCTGCAATATTTTTTAATACAAAAATGTCATTTTTTTGTGTTGTTTTTAGTACAAAAAGCATTTTTTTTAAATCAATAACAAACGGAATATTTAGGTGTTTTAATCCAAAATTTAAAAACAAAATATCTGAATATATCTAAAGTATTTCCCCCTTTTATTTTTCACTGTATATAGATTTTTAAAAACGCAATATTTACCCTTTTCCCATTTAAAATAAAAAAATAAAGTTAAAAATATATAATAGATTGAATATTTGCTTTATTTTCAGATTTAAAAAAAATAAATACATTTTAAAAAATCCACGATCAATAAAAAACTGAATATTTCGGCCTTTTAATCCAAATTTGTAAAATAAAATATCTAAATATATCTAAAGTATTTCCCCCTTTTATTTTTCGCTGTATATAGATTTTTAAAAACGCAATATTTACCCTTTTTCCATTTAAAATAAAAAAATAAAGTTAAAAATATATCATAGATTGAATATTTGCCTTATTTTCATATTTTAAAAAATTAAATACATTTAAAAAAATCCACGATCAATTTCAAACTGAATATTTAGGCATTTTAATCCAAATTTGTAAAATAAAATATATAAATCTATCTAATGTATTACCCCCTTTTATTTTTCGCTGTATATAAATGTTTAAAAACACAATATTTACCCTTTTTCCATTTTAAATTTAAAAATTAAAAAATATATATATGATAGATTGAATTATTGGTTTTTTAAAAATTTAAACGTGATAGATTGAATATTTGCCTTATTTGCTGATTTAAAAAAAATAAATACATTTTAATAAATCCACTACAAAGGAATATTTGCAATTAAGAAGCTCAAAGAGAAGATTTGTACTAATTTTACTGTCCGGAAATGACGATTGAAAAAAGCTGTCAATTCATTCATCGATTAATTTTGGCAGCCTAAATGGAAGAAAATGACATTTATTTTATAAAATGACCAACATGAGCAACAATAAAATCCTGGACTCAGCTGTAATGGTGAGTATAATTAACCGAGTGCATCATCTACTCGAATGAATTGATGCCATTTCAAGCCCTGCTTAACAAACACGCTTTTTGATAACAGATTTAACCCGGAAAAAAACGGCCCTTACTTTCAAAATCCATCTTGGAACAGAATCCTGTTGTGTTCTTGTGAAACAAAAACACTACTAAAGCTTATAAAGATTTAAAAACAACTGTTAGCTAAGTGTTCTTTTAGTTTTCTGTTGATGTAGCCTTGACTTTTTTCCCTTGATTTCCCATTGCTTTCAGCTGTGGTTGTCACGCACCTGCCTCGTTAACCCGTGTATGTAGCTTTAAATGAATGAAATCCTTTTATTGTCATTAAACAAGTATAAAGAGATTTAAAGACAACGTGACTAAATAACAACAACAAACAAAAAGAAAAATAAATCCTCAATAATAACAACAATCATTAAAAAAGTAACAAATAATATGTAGTCAACAATGTAAGAAACTATGGTGCACAAATAACAAAAACAAACAAACAGACAACTAAATCATCAATAAATAATCATAAAACAAGTTATAAATAATAAATAAATAAGTAGTCAATAACATAAATCAGTAGGGTGCACAAAAAGTGCATAATGATTCATAACAATAAATAATTAAAAGACAAGAAATCAATGAATAAGTAGTCAATAGAAAAAGTCATCAATACCATAATTAAGGAGGGTGCACAGAAAAGTGCACAAATAACATCAAACAGATAAATAATTAATTAATAATAATAAATAAATAAATAGTAGTCAACATAAGTAGTAGTCAACACAAGTAGTTGTCAACATAGGTAGGTGTCCAATTAAGTAGTAGTCAACATAGACAAGTATTTAACATAACAAGTAGTAAGTAGTAGTTAACATAAGGAGTAGTCATCATAATAAGACGTCAACATAACAAGTAGTAAGTAGTCAACATAATAAGTAGTAGTAAACATAATAAGTAGTAGTCAACATAATTAGGAGTAGTCATCATAATAAGAAGTCAACATAACAAGTAGTAAGTAGTAGTCAACATAGGTAGTAGTCAATTTACTAAGTAGTAGTCAACATAGATAGTAGTCAATTTACTAAGTAGTAGTCAACATAGATAGTAGTCAATTTACTAAGTAGTGGTCAATTTACTAAGTAGTAGTCATGTTAGATAGTAGTCAATTTACTAAGTAGTAGTCAATTTGCTAAGTCGTAGTCAACATTGATATGTAGTAGTCAACATAGATAGTAGTCAATTTACTAAGTAGTAGTCAACATTGATACGTAGTAGTCAACATAGATAAGTAGTAGTCAACATTGATACGTAGTAGTCAACATAGATAAGTAGTAGTCAACATAGATAGTAGTCAATTTACTAAGTAGTAGTCAACATTGATAAGTAGTAGTCATCATAATTAGTAGTAGTCATCATAATTAGTAGTAGTCAACATTGATAAGTAGTAGTCATCATAATTAGTAGTCGTCAACATTGATAAGTAGTAGTCATCATAATTAGTAGTAGTCAACATTGATAAGTAGTAGTCATCATAATTAGTAGTAGTCAACATAAATAGGTAGTAGTCAACATAAATAGGTAGTAGTCAACATAAATAGGTAGTAGTCAACATAATTAGGTAGTAGTTAACATAAATAGGTAGTAGTCAACATAAATAGGTAGTAGTCAAAATAATAATTAGTAGTTTACATAATAAGTAGCAGTAAACATAATAAGTTAGTAGTCATCATAATTAGTAGTAGTCAACATAAATAGGTAGTAGTCAACATAAATAGGTAGTAGTCAACATAATTAGGTAGTAGTTAACATAAATAGGTAGTAGTCAACATAATAGGTAGTAGTCAACATAGTAGGTAGTAGTCAACATAAATAGGTAGTAGTCAAAATAATAATTAGTAGTTTACATAATAAGTAGCAGTAAACATAATAAGTTAGTAGTCAACATAAATAGGTAGTAGACATAGATAAGTAGTCAACATAGATAAATAGTAGTCAACAGATAAATAGTAGTCAACATAACAAGTAGTCAACATAAGAAGTAGTCAACATAAGAAGTAGTCAACATAAGAAGTAGTCAACATAAGAAGTAGTCAACATAATAATTAGTCAACATAAGAAGTAGTCAACATAAGAAGTAGTCAACGTAAGATGTAGTCAACATAAGAAGTAGTCAACATAGATAAGTAGTCAACATAAGAAGTAGTCAACATAAGAAGTAGTCAACATAAGAAGTAGTCAACATAAGAAGTAGTCAACATAAGAAGTAGTCAACATAGATAAGTAGTCAATATAAGAAGTAGTCAACATAGATAAGTAGTCAACATAGATAAGTAGTCAACATAGATAAGTAGTCAACATAGATAAGTAGTCAACATAGATAAGTAGTCAACATAGATAAGTAGTCAACATAGATAAGTAGTCAACATAAGAAGTTGTCAACGTGAATATGTGGTCATTTATATAAGTAGGTAAAAAAGTGACTTAAGTGGTTAGTAGCCTAGTTTTAGTGCAAGCTTTGCTTTTTTATTCTTGTTGGGTTCTCGTCCGTATATTTAATTCTCTGTCTTTAGCTTAATCTTGCAATTTTTTGGATTCCTATTCTTATTTGCACTTGATTTTTTACTCTTTCTTTTATCCAACTTTTGAAGTTCCCTCCACCCTGCCCGTTTTTCCCCCAGTCGCCGATGAAATGAGTTTGCGGCTTTTTTCTGTCCTTCATGCCCTTGAGGCTAACACGCTCATTGATCCCTCTTGAGAAAATGGCGGTACGCCAGCGCCGTAAAGCGTGATATGCGGCAAGCGGCCCCCGGGGGTCGCGCGTAATTTTAATGACGTACAAACCCGATGGTTTTGTAGCTACCTAAAGAAAAAAAAACTTGATTCTATTGGCCGTGAGTCATGGAGACACACGAGCTGGTCGAAGGGTGCCGTCATCTGACTTATGTCCGAGTCTACTCGCGGTGGAACTTGACTTTGAGCGTCCTCTTGGACATCGAGCGTGACATCATTGATGGTGTGGCGGCCCTTGATTACAGAAGTCCATTAGCAGTATGAGAAGGAAATGCGACAGGAGCCAAAAAGCCAATAAAGCTTCTGTAAAAAACCCAATTGTGTGCTTTCTAACTATGTCCACTTATGTGGACTACTACTCATTCATGTTGACTATGTCCACAACTACTTTTGTTGACTAGGTCGACAACTACTTGTTGTCTACTACTCATGTTGACTATGTCCACTTCTACTAATGTTGACTGTCGACTACTACTTTTGTTGTCTATGTCGACTACTACTTTTGTTGACTTTGTCGTCTACTACTTGTTGTCTACTACTCATGTTGACTATGTCCACTTCTACTCATGTTGACTATGTCGACTACTACTCTTGTTGAGTATGTCGACTACTACTTTTGTTGTCTATGTCGACTACTACTTCTGTTGACTATGTCGACTACTACTTTTGTTGACTTTGTCGTCTACTACTTGTTGTCTACTACTCATGTTGACTATGTCCACTTCTACTCATGTTGACTATGTCGACTACTACTCTTGTTGTCTATGTCGACTACTACTTCTGTTGACTATGTCGACTACTACTTTTGTTGACTTTGTCGTCTACTACTTGTTGTCTACTACTCATGTTGACTATGTCCACTTCTACTCATGTTGACTATGTCGACTACTACTCTTGTTGAGTATGTCGACTACTACTTTTGTTGACTATGTCGACTACTACTTTTGTTGACTATGTCGACTACTACTTTTGTTGACTATGTCGACTACTACTTTTGTTGACTATGTCGACTACTACTTTTGTTGACTATGTCGACTACTACTTTTGTTGACTATGTCGACTACTACTTTTGTTGACTTTGTTGACTACTACTTGTTGTCTACTACTCATGTTGACTATGTCCACTTCTACTCATGTTGACTATGTCCACTTCTACTCATGTTGACTGTCGACTACTACTTTTGTTGTCTATGTCGACTACTACTTCTGTTGACTATGTCGACTACTACTTTTGTTGACTTTGTCGTCTACTACTTGTTGTCTACTACTCATGTTGACTATGTCCACTTCTACTCATGTTGACTATGTCGACTACTACTCTTGTTGAGTATGTCGACTACTACTTTTGTTGTCTATGTCGACTACTACTTCTGTTGACTATGTCGACTACTACTTTTGTTGACTTTGTCGTCTACTACTTGTTGTCTACTACTCATGTTGACTATGTCCACTTCTACTCATGTTGACTATGTCGACTACTACTCTTGTTGAGTATGTCGACTACTACTTTTGTTGTCTATGTCGACTACTACTTCTGTTGACTATGTCGACTACTACTTTTGTTGACTTTGTCGTCTACTACTTGTTGTCTACTACTCATGTTGACTATGTCCACTTCTACTCATGTTGACTATGTCGACTACTACTCTTGTTGAGTATGTCGACTACTACTTTTGTTGACTATGTCGACTACTACTTTTGTTGACTATGTCGACTACTACTTTTGTTGACTATGTCGACTACTACTTTTGTTGACTATGTCGACTACTACTTTTGTTGACTATGTCGACTACTACTTTTGTTGACTATGTCGACTACTACTTTTGTTGACTATGTCGACTACTACTTTTGTTGACTGTCGACTACTACTTTTGTTGACTATGTCAACTACTACTTTTGTTGTCTACTACTCATGTTGACTGTCGACTACTACTTTTGTTGACTGTCGACTACTACTTTTGTTGACTATGTCGACTACTACTTTTGTTGACTATGTCGACTACTACTTTTGTTGACTATGTCGACTACTACTTTTGTTGTCTACTACTCATGTTGACTATGTCGATTACTACTTATGTTGTCTACTACTCATGTTGACTATGTCGACTACTACTTATGTTGACCATTTCGACTACTACTGTTGATCATGTCGACTACTACTTTTGTTGACTATGTTGACTACTACTGTTGATTATGTCGACTACTACTTTTGTTGATTATGTCGACTACTACTTTTGTTGATAATGTCGACTACTACTTTTGCTGACTTTGTCGACTACTACTTTTGTTGACTGTCGACTAATACTTTTGTTCACTATTTTCGACTACTAATGTTGATTATGTCGACTACTACTCATGTTGACTATGTTTACTACTAATGTTGACTATGTCAACTACTACTTTTGTTGACCATTTTGACTACTACTTTTGTTGACTATGTTGACTACTACTGTTGATTATGTTGACTACTACTTTTGTTGACTATGTCAACTACTACTTTTGTTGACTATGTCAACTACAACTTTTGTTGACTATGTCAATTACTATTTTTGTTGACTATGTCAACTACTATTTTTGTTGACTATGTCAACTACTATTTTTGTTGACTATGTCAACTACTACTTTTGTTGACTATGTCAACTACTACTTTTGTTGACTATGTCAACTACTACTTTTGTTGACTATGTCAACTACTACTTTTGTTGACTATGTCAACTACTACTTTTGTTGACTATGTCAACTACTACTTTTGTTGACTATGTCAACTACTACTTTTGTTGACTATGTCAACTACTACTTTTGTTGACTATGTCATGTTCACTATGTCGACTACCAATGTTGATTATGTTGTTGATTTGTGTGTTGTTATTTTTTGCACTTCCCTACGTATTTATGTGGGTGAATACTTTATTATTTATTACTCATTTATTGATTATTTACTTACCATTTATTGTTGTTATGTATTGATTATGTACAAAAGCCAAAAAGCCAACAAACCTTCAATGAAAAAACAAATGTTTTTATTTTTAGTTCATGTATTTGTTTGTTTCTTTGTTGTTATTTGTGCACTTGGTGGTGAAGCTTTAAATCTCATTATAATTGTATTTTGACAATAAAAGCATTGAATTCAATCAATGTGAGCATCCAAAAGCCGTTTACAAAATGCGACGCTAGCTTACTGTACTTTTTAAGCCCTTCAACGCGCCCCGCATTTCCTGCCCCAAGATCGAATTAGCCGATTTGATTCCAGACAGTCCGCTCGGAAAGGCGACTCAAATTGGAACGAGGGGGCGGCGGCGTGATTAAACCAGCTTAACCTCCATTTGAACCTGTTTATCAGCAGCGGCGCGACGGTACATGGCGTGGCAACCTGGGAGAACAACGAATGAGGAACGAGGGAGTGGAAAAGCAAATTATGAGGGAGAGGAAATGAAGTTCAGACAGGAAGAAAAGGGATCAAAAAGTCGGGGCAAATCAGTCTGGGATTAGTCTCGGACTTGGAGTCAGATTTCGGGCTTGGAGTCAGATTTCGGAATTCGCGTCGGATTTGGGACTTTCGTCTCAGATTTCAAGTCAGGTTTCGGACTTTTGTCTCAGAATTCAAGTCAGGTTTCGTCTCGGATGTCAAGTCAGGTTTCGGATTTGAGTCTCAGATTTCACGTCAGGTTTCGGATTCGAGTCTCAGATTTCACGTCAGGTTTCGGACTTTCGTCTCAGAATTCAAGTCAGGTTTCAAGTCAGGTTTGGAACTTTCGTCTCAGATTTCAAGTCAGGTTTCGGACTTTCGTTTCCGATTTCATGTCAGATTTCAGACTTTTGTCTCAGATTTCTAGTCAGGTTTCGTCTCAGATTTCAAATCTGGTTTCGTCTCAGATTTCAAATCTGGTTTCGTCTCAGATTTCTAGTCAGGTTTCGTCTCAGATTTCAAGTCAGGTTTCCGACTTTCGTCTCAGATTTCAGACTTTCGTCTCAGATTTCAAATCTGGTTTCGTCTCAGATTTCTAGTCAAGTTTCGTCTCAGATTTCAAGTCAGGTTTCGGACTTCCATCTCAGATTTCGGACTTTCGTCTCAGAATTCAAGTCAGGTTTCGTCTAGATTTCAAGTTAGGTTTCGGACTTTCGTCTCAGATTTCACGTCAGATTTCGGACTTTCGTCTCAGAATTCATGTCAGATTTCGGACTTTCGTCTCAGATTTCTAGTCAAGTTTCGTCTCAGATTTCATGTCAGATTTCGGACTTTCGTCTCAGAATTCAAGTCATGTTCCGTCTCAGATTTCAAGTCAGGTTTCCGACTTTCGTCTCAGATTTCATGTCAGATTTCGGACTTTCGTCTCGGATTTCAAGTCAGGTTTCGTCTCAGATTTCAAGTCAGGTTTTGGACTTTCGTCTCAGAATTCAAGTCAGGTTCCATGTCAGATTTCAAGTCAGGTTTCGGACTTTCGTCTCATATTTCAAGTCAGGGTTCGGATTCGAGTCTATGAATTCAAGTCAGGTATCGTCTCAGATTTCAAGTCAGGTTTGGAACTTTTGTCTCAGAATTCACGTCCGGTTTCGTCCTTTCGTCTCAGATTTCACGTCAGGTTTCGGACTTTTGTCTCAGAATTCAAGCCAGGTTTGGTGTCAGATTTCAAGTCAGATTTCGGTTTAGAGTCTCAGATTTCACGTCAGATTTTGGACTTCCGTCTCAGATTTCAAGTCAGGTTTCGGACTCCAGTCAGAGTTCTGCCTTTAAAATCAGACTCTTGACCACCTTTTCTTCGCCCATAGAAACCAACAACAAAATCCACCAGAGTGGAGGAAAAACATGAGGGAGGGAAGCGAGGAGAAAAGAGTCTTCTCCTCACCCACACCGGTCAGAGACGAGCGCCACTAAAACGGAAAAAAAAACCCATACAAAATCAACTCCCCTTTCGAAGAAATAACCTTTAGTGTGTTTATTTTGCTATACAAAAAAACCTGTTTTTTTCCCAGCTAGGTATTAATTATTACAGAGTAAATCAAAGAATATTCCTCCATTCATTTTCTATACTACTTATCCTCACAAGGCTCGCAGGGGGTGCTGGAGCCAAGCGGAGTACCCAAAGAAAACCCACACAATCTCAGGCCGAACATGAAAACTCCACACCGCAAGGTCCGAATCATGAATCGAACCCTTACGAGGCCGACGCGCTAACCACTCATCCACCGCTCCATCCTATGCATATGATAAAAAAAACAATAATATTTAATTGTAATGTAAACAAAACCTTCCCGATTGGATTTAACACATTTTTTGAAGAACACACAATACCCGCGTTAGGAGGCGGTGCGGGTTTCGTGGGGCGGACTCAGGTCTTCATATGCTTGTCTATCGTTCTGCAGCGCTATCCATCATCCCCGCATGCCCGCCCCGGCACCCCCCCGCGTACACGCTCGCCGATGCAAAGCGGCGCGCGGGTGCGCCGCTCCACCGCCATCTCGCCGACCAACCCCGCAACCCCCCCTTCGCCGTTACTCAACAGAGCGGGGGCGCCGCGCGTGTACCAACCACCTCCGCAAGCGAGCGTGTGCGCTGAACCCAAACACTTCCTCACATGCAAATGCAATCAATTATGCATGCTGACAGGTGCGTGCAAGGGAAACAAAATGAAGCCCTACCTGGACGTCAATATCCTCCGATTCCCTGTTTATTTATTTATTGATCTTTTTTTTTTTTTTTGGTTTACTAAGCTATCACACCGTCTGTCCGTCTCTCCTTCTCAGGGGATCTCCTTACGTCCCGCCTCCTTCGTTGCGCCCTCCCTCTTCAGCCCGTCCGGGCCGCGGCACCTGGACTGGGACGGAGCGCCGTTCGGTACTGGCGACTCGGTGCGAGCCATCCTTTCTGGGGGTGCGCATGCGTGTGCGTACGGAAGCTACAGGTGACGACGACGGAACATTCCCGGTATTCCGAGGAGAAACGCCTGAGCCGCCACCGTCGCCGATGATGATGATGATGATGAAGGTGGTAACGATGCTGCGCCTGGTAGTGATGCTGCTGTTCGCCAACCAGGAGGGGGCTGCATATCACCCCTCCCATTGGCTCTCACGCACACCCACAGACTTGACATTAGCATTCGGTTCTTGAAGGGCTTACGGTGTTTTATAGTTCTCGTCTTTTGCGCACGGATTTTTAATTGGGTTTTTTAGGTTTTTTTTAAAAACTGTTTTTGGCAGAACCACATTCAGGAAAGCAACAAAAAAAAAATCACAAATTTAATTCATTGGACGGCGGAATGGTAGTTGCCGATAGGTCGAAGTTTGCCACAATTTGATTGGTTTGCAGATTTTTGGTAGATTTTTTAGAGTACTTTGGTTACTGGATTTTTTAAATGTTTTTTTTAAACTGTTTTTGGCACAACCACATTCACGAAAGCAACAAAAAAAAATCACAAATTTCATTCAGATTTTTGGTTGATTTTTTTAGAGTACTTTAGTTACTGGATTTTTTAATGGGTTTTTTAAAACTGTTTTGGGCACAACCACATTCAGGAAAGCAACAAAAAAAATCACAAATTTCAATCATTGGACGGCGGAATGGTAGTTGCCGATAGGACGAAGTTTGCCAGAATTTGATTGGTTCGCAGATTTTTGGTTGATTTTTTAGAGTACTTTAGTTACTGGATTTTTAAAGTTTTTTTTAAAACTGTTTTTGGCACAACCACATTCAGGAAAGCAACTGGATTTTTTAAATGGTTTTTTAAAACTGTTTTTGGCACAACCACATTCAGGAAAGCAACAAAAAATCACACATTTCATTCATTGGACGGCGGAATGGTAGTTGGCGATAGGACGAAGTTTGCCACAATTTGATTGGTTCGCAGATTTTTGGTTGATTTTTTAGAGTACTTTAGTTACTGGATTTTTTAATGGGTTTTTTTAGGGGTTTTTTTAAAACTGTTTTTGGCACAACCACGTTCAGGAAAGCAACAAAAAAATCGCTAATTTCATTCATTGGACGGCGGAATGGTAGTTGCCGATAGGACGAAGTTTGCCACAATTTGATTGGTTCGCAGAGTTTTGGTTGATTTTTTAGAGTACTTTAGTTACTGGATTTTGTAAATGTTTTTTTTTGTTTTTTTTTAAAACTGTTTTTGGCACAACCACATTCAGGAAAGCAACAAAAAAATCACAAATTTCATTCATTGGACGGGGGAATGGTAGTTGCCGATAGGACGAAGTTTGCCACAATTTGATTGGTTCGCAGATTTTTGGTTGATTTTTTAGAGTACTTTAGTTACTGGATTTTTTTTGCACTCTAAAAAACACAATCAAAACTACCTGGTCTGTCATTAATATCCAAAAGTACTTTTATGGATCCAGTTAGCGAAATTAATCACTAATTAATCTTAAAATGTAACTAATAATCTAACATTGAATTATAATAGACTCAAACAGGTGTGTAGACGTTTTCATACCCCCTCGGGTCCAATTACCAAATTTTCCGGGTTATTAGTTGCACCTCAGTATAAGTCGAACAAGCCAAAAAAATGCACAATAAAAAGAAAAAAAAAAATATAATAAATTGCATTGGATTATAAATTGGATTTTTGGAAGGCAGTTTTTTAATGAATGAGAAAGCAAGAATAAATATTATCTTTAAAGAAAATCAAGTTAATAAACAAAAAAAATCGCACAAATTCAAACAACTCTCGAAACGTACCACACACAAAAAATTAGCTTTAAAAAGGGTTAGTAAACAAAGAATTCTGGATAAAAACAAGAATTTCAAAGTATTCCCGCTCACGTGTGCTTACAACACAGGTGAAGATCATTCTCTCTAATGAGTGTTAAATCTTCCATGGGAATAAATCACAGGCTGTTTAAAAAAATTGTCTGTATTTGTCTCCCTCTGCTGGTCGTGAGGTGTAAATTATTATTTTGTATATGGATATTTTGTACTTACTGTAAAAAATAAATAGTTTTTTAAAAAAACCTGTAGAAACCCTTGTTGGCTTCACCTTTAGCATTAGCTAGCCTCCATTAGCGCCCCAAAGTCTCACTATACAGGTCCCATTACGATTGGTTACATTGTTTGTAGTTTTTTTCAGACTGCAGAGTTACAAAAACATGACAGAATATACTGAATACATATGCTACCTTTTATAAGTAGCCGTGCTATGACTACTATTTATTAGTGATTAACCTGACAAGCAGGGAAGTAAAAAAGAAACGAGTACCGTATTTTCTGCACTATAAGGCGCATATTCAATGAATGGCCTACCTTAATTTTTTTTTCATTATATAAAGCGCACTGGATTATAAAACACAGTAGTAGTGGTGGAGAGGGAGTAATAGTATGGGATTGTGTTATACATCCACTAGATGGACCTGTAGTAGTAGTAGTAGTGGATTGTTATACATCCACTAGATGGAGCTGTGATAGTAGGGGGTTGTGTTGTACATCCAATAGATGGAAGTGTAGTAGTAGTAGTAGTGGGTTGTGTTATACATCCACTAGATGGAGCTTTGTTAGTAGGGCGTTGTGTTATACATCCAATAGATGGGGTGTCGTAGTAGGGGTTGCGTTATACATACAGTGTAGCTGTGGCAGTAGTAGCAATGTGTTTTTTTATACATTCACTAGATAGAGTTGTAATAGTAGTAGTGGGTTGTGTTATACATCCAATAGATGGAGCTGTCGTTGTAGTAGTGGGTTGTGTTATACATCCACTAGGTGGTGCTGTAGTAGTAGTAGTGGTTTGTGTTATACAGTCACTAGGTGGAGCTGTAGTAGTAGTGGGTTGTGTTATACATCCACTAGGTGGAGCTGTAGTAGTAGTAGAGGGTTGTGTGATACATCCATTAGGTGGAGCTGTAGTAGTAGTAGTGGGTTGTGTTATACATCCACTAGGTGGAGCTGTAGTAGTAGTAGTGGGTTGTGTGATACATCCACTAGGTGCAGCTGTAGTAGTAGTAGTGGTTTGTGTTATACATTCACTAGACTAGATGGAGCTATAGTAGTAGTAGTAGTAGTGGGTTGTTCTACAATCACTAGATGGAGCTGTCATAGTAGTAGTGGTTTGTGTTATACATCCACTAGATGGAGCTTTAGTAGTAGTAGTAGTATTAGTAATAGTGGATTGTTCTACATTCGCTAGATGGAGCTGTCAAAGTAGTAGTGGGCTGTGTTATACATCCACTAGATGGAGCTGTAGTAGTAGTAGTAGTGGGTTGTTCTACATTCACTAGATGGAGCTGTAGTAGTAGTGGTTTGTGTTATACATCGACGAGATGGAGCTGTAGTAGTAGTAGTAGTAGTAGTGGGTTGTTCTACATTCGCTAGATGGAGCTGTCAAAGTAGTAGTGGGCTGTGTTATACATGTACTAGATGGAGCTGTAGTAGTAGTAATAGTAATAGTAGTGGGTTGTTCTACATTCGCTCGATGGAGCTGTCAAAGTAGTAGTGGGTTGTGTTATACATCCACTAGATGGAGCTGTAGTAGTAGTAGTAGTAATAGGAGATTGTGTTATTTATCCAATAGCAGTAGCTGTAGTATTAGTTGGGTTGCATTTTACATACACTAGATAGAGCTGTGGTATTAGTAGCAACAGGGGGTGTTATACATTTGCTAGATAGAGACATAGTAGTAGTGGGATGTGTTATACATCAACTAGATAGAACTGTAGTAGAAGTAGTTGCAGGTTTGGTTATACATTTGGCCTCCTCGATATTTAGTTTGAAAAGAGAGACTACGATTAACCGGTTGTGGTACAAAATTCAGTGGAACTTTAGTTTGGGACCTTGCAATTGAGATTGATGAAAAAAATGATGAATATGCGACCATGGGTCAAATGACTGTTTATATAAGTTACACATACGACTTGCCCACATGCAAATCGGCGCCAGCGCTGCTCTCATATTAATCGGAAATCAAATCCATTTGGACTTTGAACGTGCTCTGGACAAGGTGAGTCCCTTCCATTGTTTACCAAGCGTCTAAAAATGGAATGCTAACACCTTGCTAGTTTATTCATCTGGATTAAATCAATCCAAATCCGATTTGGGTTTGATTCAATTGATTGCAGATGTCCAACAACTCTTCCCAAGCGTTTAGCGCCTTCAACTGCTTCCTGACACGCCCCTTCGACGTCGTCTTCCTGTGTTTCAACATGGCGAACATTCTGACACTCCCCCTTTTCACCGCCATCTTGTACCTAGCGTACCGCCACACGGCGCGGCTCGGTTCTTCGTCTTCGCTCGGCGGGGCGGGACTCAGTCATTCCGACGTCTTCACGCTAAACATGGCGGTCGTCGAGATGATCGCCGTGGGCGGTTCGGTAATACGGGTTTACGGTCAACTGGCGGACAAACCTGGCGCCCTCGTTCAAGGGTACCTCGTGTTTTTCTTCACGCGGGACGCCGAGGCGTTTTTCCACACCCTGACCTGTGTAGACCGCTATTTGGCGGTGTTGCACCCCGTGGCTTATATGGGTTGGAGGCAGAACCGCGGGGTACGACTCCGCAATGTCGTCGTCGCCGGCGTTTGGCTAACGTGCGCGGTGAAGCTAGCTATGGCTATCAAATATTTTAACATTTACGTTGATATTGCTTTTGTCAATGTTCTCATCATTTTTGTACCGTTCTTCTGCATTTCGGTTCTCTGGGCTCTCTTGAGACCTGGACCGAGTTCCAAGATTGGGGACAGAATGGACCAGAACAAGAGGCGGGCCTTCAAAATTATACTGGGTGTTCTGGTAGCCTTGGTGATGAGGTACACCTGGAGTCTGGCGGCGGCCATGTTCGTGCTCGTCGCCCCGGCGAAAACCGTTCATTGTTTGTTTTTTACGCTGGAATGCATTGTTTGGATACTATCTTCATTGATATTGCCCGTTCTCTACTTGCATAAAATGCGGGTGATGCCGGGCGCTAACCCGTGTAGCCGCCGAGTCATCGCTATTACTGTATTAGCCTGAATATAAGACGACCCCGATTATAAGACGACTTTTTTTGAGGACTCAAGTTTGCAAAACGACTTTTTGAACACCAAATTCAATTTTTACGCTGAAAATTATGACGGTACATCTATAAAAAATATTTATAACAATATGTTTGAGAGAAAAAGCATGGTTTTTTTTGTCTCAATCAAATCATGCAAAAACTGTCAGTCACATTTTAATACATTTAAATGAACATTTAGATCAGGGGTGTCAGATTCGGGTTGGTTCGCGGGCCGCGTTAACGTCAACTCAATTTTATGTGGCCATACCATTTTAGATATAATATTTAGTTTTTTTAATAAATCGATTAAAAGAACTGGATTAAAAGCCCTGAATATTCAGTTTTTTATATTGATCTAAAACAATGTTTATTTTAGCTTTTTTAAATATATTTTAAGATTTTACAAAATGATTTTTGAACTAAAAACAGAAAAAAATTGATTAAAAATTACAATTATTGATTTAAAAGGGGGAAATAATATTTAGATATTTTTTAATAAATGGATTAAAATCCCTGAATATTCATTTTTTATAGCTCTAAAATAATGTATATTTTAGCTTTTTTAAATATTCTAGATTTTACAAAATGATTTTTGAACTAAAACACAGAAAAAATGGATTAAAAAATGACAATGATTGATTTAAAAGGGGGAAAATCAGGAAATTTAATATACATCTATACTCTTCATATTAATTTGATCCTAAAATAGAAAGTCTGCCCTCATCATTTACTTTCGCGGGCCGCACAAAATGATGCGGCGGGCCAGATTTGGCCCCCGGTCCGCCTCTTTGACACCTGTGATTTAGATATTCAGGTAATACAGATATCTGTGAATATCATGGTTAGACCCTGATTGTAAGTCGACCCACATTTTTTCAGTCTAATGTAAAAACACCGTCTTATATTCGGGCCATTAGGGTGAATGAGTTTGGATTCACTGCTTTTAAAATAGAATTTTTAGAGAAATGTCATTTCAAATGTGGAATAAAATCCATTTTTTTCTCTCTTGAAGTGGTTTTTGAATATTAAGTCAGCTTGAATCAGACTTTGAAGTCAGGATTCTGATTTTAATCTCAGAATTCTGTCAATCAAGTCAAAAGGTATAAAATCAGAACTGTGACTTTAAAGTCCGTTTCTGTGAATCCAGTCAGAATTCCAAGATTAAAACCCGGATTAAGACTTGACAAAGCCAGAATCCTGGTTTGAAATCTCCAAATTCGGATTTTGACGTGAAAATTTGACGGTTGACTTCAGAATTCGGACTTTAGTTGGAGAAAGAAGACAAGCAGGAAGGTCAGGAATGTCCTAGTTGAGAAGGGGGCGGAGCTAGCAGTGGGAAGTGAACGGCTTCGGGGAGAAGGAGGTGCGATCGGCTCACTTGTAAGTGGATTCCAAAGCGGATTTTACCTCCGAGGGTCTTTGTGGACCCTCAAAACGCCCGGAACCCGAAATGAGCGAAGCTGACGAGGTCATCTGTCAAGGTTGGCTCCGAAAATCCCCCCCAGAGAAAAAGCTTCGGCGATACGTGGGTACCAATTTTTTTTAAATAATAATTATTATCATTAATTACTATAGCTGCTAATGAAATACCGTAAATGATCCAAATGAGATCCAGGAGTATTTTTTTTCTTTCTTTTAAAAGGAGATTTAAACATATCTTAATTCTCCAAGTCAATTTCTTAAATCTTTTAATCTTGACTTTAAAAAAAATGTGTTTATAGTTCTTTATATCAAAAAAATTAAAAATTTGACCGAAGTGTCGCATATCTATACTAAATTATCAAGCATTTTGATTCTGCAACTATAAATAACTACATATTATACAGTTCCCTTTATGATTATAAATAATATTACATATGGAAATAAAATAATAATAATAAATGATAAAAATGATCAACTATAACAATGATAAAAATGCTAAACACGCTAAACACAATAAAAACGATAAATATGCTAATTGACAAAAATGCTAAACACGATAAAAATGCTAAACATGCTAAAAACGCTAAACACGATAAAAACGATAAATATGCTAATCACTAAAAATCCTAAACACGATAAAAATGGTAAACACGCTAAAAACTATAAATATGCTGATTATAAAAATGCTAAACACGCTAAATACGCTAACCACGATAAAAACGATAAATATGCTAATTGATAAAAATGCTAAACACGATTAAATGCTAAACACGCTAAACATGCTAAAAACGCTAAACACGATAAAAACGATACATATGCTAATCACTAAAAATCCTAAACACGATAAAAACGCTAAACACGCTAAAAATGATAAATATGCTAATTGATAAAAATGCTAAACACGATTAAATGCTAAACACGCTAAACATGCTAAAAACGCTAAACACGATAAAAACGATAAATATGCTAATCACTAAAAATCCTAAACACGATAAAAATGCTAAACATGCTAAAAACGATAAATATGCTAATTGATAAAAATGCTAACTATGCAAAAAATGCTAACCACGATAAAAACGATAAATATGCTAATTGACAAAAATGCTAAAAACGCTAAAAACACCAAATGCTAAAAACAATAATTAGGATAATAATAATAATAAAACACCAACAAAATGTTTAAATAAATAATTATTAAATAATTCATAAAATAATTATACCTGTATGACAATAAAAAAACATTCAAATACATATAAATCTATTCACCTACCAAACAATACAATAAAATTCTAATCAAAAAATGCGAGAAATACACAGCATATTAATTAATATTTTCTACATAATTCCTAATTTTTAGCTTTTATTGTGAAATTGTATTTACTGGATACACATTGCATTAAAATGCAAAAATTGCCTTTGTTTACATATTTGAATAATAATTGAGTAGTTCCTTTTTGTTGTTTTAGGCATTTATTGGGCTACTTCCTGTTGTGGATGTCAAAATAAAAGAAAAAAACAAAGGCAAGGGATTCTGTTTGTAAATTAGGAATGAGCTACCAGGTGCTTGTCACTCCGTTTTTCCAATACAACCATTTACTCGGTCCACAATTGGACCGTTTGGAATACACCCAAACATAAGCGCAAAACACTGGCTTTTGGGTGGGAAATACATATTTTGTTGAAAAGGAAGAGGGGGTTTTATTCGGGACATCACGTGCAAGAACCTTGTGACCACACCAGCTGAAGTGTGCGCCGATTTGACGATTTGGGCTAAAGTTCGAGCCGCATACTTCATCACATTCTCCCCCTGCGTGCGGGGGTTACGTAATCCATTTAATCGCTCTCAGCTGGTCCTCCCCGAAAGAGCGGGAAAGACTCCATCTTGCCGCCCCGCGTTAGCATGAATAAGTTAGCGGTTTTTGGGTGGTTTTTAGGGGGTTTCGGCATCCAGCGTTGAGGAAGGAAATGCTTTCTTGGGGTTTATTGTTTAAACTTCCTGTTGGGAGGTGGTTGGGGGGCGGGGCAAGGGTGTCAGATTCCATCACCCCGAACCTCCACCTTGTGGATATCAACGAAAAACAGTTTTTCGGCAGGCATGGAAGAGGCGCTGGTTTTCGTTGCGGAGCGGTCGGCTGAGCGGAGAACCGGATGTCCTGCAGTATTTCAAAAACCCTCAATCCCGAAGACCAATCGGAACTATCGATTTGAATCTCTGCGAGCAGGTAAGTAGGGGAGGGGTCCTACTGGACACCATGGGACTAGACGGTTGAGGGTCTTCCTCCAGGTGGACGCCGGGCTGTCGTTCACCAAGAAAGAATTGGAGACCAGTTTTGTGTTCGATTTGAAGACCGAGGAGAGGACGTGGTACCTAGTGGCCGATTCCGAGGACGACATGAACCGCTGGGTGGCGTCCATCTGTCTCCTATGTGGCTTCAACCCAACGCAACCGGGTCAGAAGTTATATCGTAATAAAAATAAAAATTGGATACAAGTACAGTGGTACCTCGAGATACGAGCTTAATGCGTTCCGAAACTGAGCTCGCATGTCGATTTTCTCGTAACTCAAATGAACGTTTCCCATAGAAATGAACTAAAAGCAAATTAATTCGTTCCAACCCTCTGAAAAAAACACCCAAAACAGGATATTGGATTGGAAAATTGTTCTAATTCCATCTATTAACAAAGTAACATATAACTAGTGGTTTAATAGTACTAAAATGCAGTGGCGGGCCGTCAGGGCCTTCAAGGTCTTCTCTGCTGGCCTAAGAAATATCTGAATCATATATTATATTTTGTCCATCAATACTTATTAAATAATTCCAAATTGTCTGTTAGCTTCCTTTAATTGCTTTCCCCCCTGATTGCACTGCTTCCAGATGTGTGTTTTCATATTGAAGCATTTAACCAATCACATTTCAGCCATTATTTGTTGCCAGGGTCAGAAATCTGCCTCAAGGCCTTCACAATCAGTTCTGCGGGCTCTGCTGCATTAAACAAGCGTCGATGAGCCTGTTGCTTTAACCAATCAGATTTCGAGTTGGCAACACCACAATGCCTTGTCGCAGGCGTAGGGATACGTCATTGCCTTGTCGCAGGCGTAGGGCTACATCATCGCTTTCACCAACTATGATTGGCACGATAAAAACGCCAAAAACGCTAAACTCGATAAAAACGATAAATATGCTAATCGATAAAAACGATAAATATGCTAATCGATAAAAACGATAAATATGCTAATCGATAAAAATGCTAAACACGATAAAAACGCTAAACACGATAAAAACGCTAAACACGCTAAAAACGCTAAACTCGATAAAAACGATAAATATGCTAATCGATAAAAATGCTAAACACTATAAAAACGCTAAACACGATAAAAACGCTAAATACACTAAAAACGCTTAATGCAATAAAAACGCTAGAAACGCTAAAAACGCTAAAAACGCTAGAAACGCTAAAAACGCTAAAAACGTCAAACGCTAAAAACACCAAACGCTAAAAACAATAATTATGATAATTTTTATTATAAAAAAGTTTAATTATGAAATTGATTCTTTAATAAGATCCAATGGTAAAAATGCTAAGTTAGCTTGCATTAGCTTGGACCTACGATAAAGTATCAATGTCAATCATTTTACTGATTCGAATTTTACTGATTCAAATTCAGGCGTGAAACTGATTTTAAAACTTTACTACGTTCTCTAAAAAAGTGCAACGTAAAGTACGCACGGCTAATTTAGCGACATTAGCATTACCAAATGACATCATATACTAAATTAGCGTTATTCTCCTTCTCTTCCTCATACAAAGTATTGTACGAGCCCAATATTTTTGCACTCTAGTACCCATCAGCCCCAGCGTTGCCATGGCACCACCAAGAGCCCCACCCCCTGCTGACCCGACAACATTGCACCCCCCGGAGCTAGCAAGTGGTAATGCGCCCGAAGAGTACCTGTGGCTCTCACAGTGCCAAAGCGGCATAAGGTAAAACAGACGAACACAGCGCCCTCTGTTGGCTCGGAGATTTTATTGTGCTTTTTGGCTCCGCCCCCTCCAGGCAGCCTGAAGCTTCGTCCCCGTCTCTGGACAGTGATAATAGTGACCACCGACTCCCCCCGTCTTCCACATCCTCGTCTTCATCCTCGCCCACCAGTATCGGACCTCCTTTGTCCAGTTCCCGAACGGCACCGTGGTTGGCCGCCCCTATCCGGCCTCTAGACTCCATCGTGACTCCTCCCCTTCAGAGGGGAGGTGGCAAGCCTCGATGCCACGCCTCCCCACACCCCAAGAAGCACTCGATGGATTTCCACCTGCGTCCCGTTCCGATTTCGCTCGACCAGCTTGACCTCTTCACCACCAGCCCAAGCCGTCCGCCACGCCCACCCAAGCCTGTCGCCACGGCGACACAAGGGGAGAGTCCCACAGGAAGTGACTCACCTGGATGTTCGCACTCAGGTTTGGTGGTTCAAAACTCGGTTTTTATTTGCCATTTTTTTGTCAGAGTCCAGATACCAAAACAGGTGCGTTGTTGATGTAATGTATTTTTACCGAACTGCCAAACTTTCATAGGAGAATTTTCAGATTTTTACCATTGAGCAGTATTTTTTTAATGCTTTTTAAATACGGTACCTCTACTTGCAAAATTATTTGGTTCTAGAACTTTTTTTGTAAGTGGAAAATGCAGTACTTTATATGTAAATACTCTAATTCGTTCCAAGGTCCTGAAAACTACCCTTAAAATTCATCAAAGTGTCCCAATTTTATAGGAAAAATGTGAAGACACAATAATAATAATCATAAAATTATTTAATAAGCCATTAAAATGAATAAACATGCACTTCCTGGTAATTTTAGGGTGTAATGGGTAACTTCCTGTACATTTTGGTTTTCTATTGATATTTGGAAGGTTCTAGGCTACTTTTCATTGCTCACTTCCTGTCATGTTTGAGGTATTTCGATATGTACGAAAAAAATAGTTTTTAAACTTTTATATTTTTTCATATATTTCCATATTTATGTCAATTTATTATATTTTTATTTTCCCCAGACGGTGAGTCACTGCCAGCAAGTTTGTCGGACCGAGCGAGCATGTTTAACTTCAGCGAGAGCTTCAACAGCTACTTTGTGAGTTATGACCCGAGCTAAAAATGCTAATAATTAGCATTCAGTTTCTTATGCTAATCTGGCCAGAAAAAAACAACTCAAAAAATGAGGTATTCCTGAACAAAATGTGTCTTTTTCCAAACGTTGTCATTTCAACCCAGAAATCAAAACCTTGGGTTTTGAGTACTGTAAGCGACCATTCTTAAAATGACAGTGTTTTCATGAGTCATGCTGTCCAATCACAGTTCAACAAAGGCATGGTACCGCTGGGCAGCGTTTGCACCGAAGACGAAGAAGTGGACGAAAACTACGTTCGCATGAACGCGGCCACCACCGAACCGCCACCCGCATCACGGTCGGTTTTCCCTTGAGCCGCCATCTTGTCATTGGGTCAAACTGGACGCCATATGCCATACGTATTATCCCATCGTTTTCAGACTTTCCGAAGCGTCCCTCCATCGGCAGGACGCCAACTACGTCCACATGACCCCCGTTTCTGGATTGCGTAACCCGCCACTGACGGAGACCGAGGCGGCGCCGCCACCGCCTATCCACCGTGATCTAAAACCACAATGCAACAGTGAGGATCTAAAAGCCATGTCGTTCATCAGCTGTATTTTATTTTGGAAATAATCCTGGGCCACCAAATGATTTGTCTGTGTTCCCAAGGAAAACCGGCCCCTTTAAACCTCCTTCCAGTGCAGGAGAAATGGCAGGAAGTCCCGCCCCCTGTGCATTCACCAATCACTCGAACCTTCACTAGGGAGTATGTGTGTGTCAGTCTTTCAAAATAAGTGACATTTAGAGAAAAACATTGTGTGCAGTCATACCTCTACTTACGAACGCCTCTAGGTACGAAAATTTCTGGTTACAAATTTTTAATATGCAAATGAGTTACTCGAGATACAAAAAAGATCCACATTACAAAATCCCCCTAAAATGGATTACAAAGTGGACGGCTTTCAGCCTTGGTAGAACGGGCTCTTGCCGCCATCTGGCGGACAAACACGGGCATTACATCTATAACGGCTGTGAAGGGAAATATTTCAGTGGCGCAGGGCACATTTTCATAAGCTTTATTTATTTTAAGACATTACTTAATCCTTTCTTTATAATTTTCTCTCATTTTTGTGTGTCTCTTCAGATTTTTCATACAAAATTGGGACACTTTGGCCAATTTTAAAGGGTTTAGTTGGTAGTTGTGAGAGGACCATGGAACGAATTGGAGAATTTACATATAAAGTACACCTCTACTTACGAAATTTTCAAGTTACGAAAAAAGTCTTGGAACCAATTAATTTTGTAAGTTGAGGTACGACTGTTTATGTATGTACATACACACAAATGCACACATATACGCACACAAAGACAGGCACACACAAATACACGAACGCACACAAATACACGAACGCACACAAATACACACAGACACACACACAAATACATGTGTACACACACAAACGCACACTTAAATACACAAAAGCACACAAATAAACATACGCATACACATGTACACACACACAAATACGCATTCGCATACACGTACACACAAACGCGCACACATAAATACACGTGTACACACAAACACGCAAACGCGCGCACATAAATACACATGTACACAATTACGCATACGGATACACATGTACACACAAACGTGCACACACAAATACACATGTACACATGCATACGCAAACACATGTACACACAAATGTGCACACACAAATACACATGTACACATACGCATACGCATACACATGTACACAAAAACGTGCACACACAAATACGCATACACATGTACACACAAACGCGCACACACAAATACACGTACACACAAATACGCATACGCATTCACATGTACGTACAAATGCGCACACACAAATACACACGTACACACAAATACGCATACGCATACACATGTACACACAAATGCGCACACACAAATACACACACACACAAATACACGTGTACACACAAATACGCATAGGCATACACACGTACACACAAACACGCACACAAATACACCTGTACACACAAACACGCACACACAAATACTCATGTACACAAATACACGCACGCACAAATACACATGTACACACAAAAGCACACACACACACACCAATACACATTTACACACACATTTGTATATTAGTGTTCAACCAGTGTTTTGTTCCTATAAAATGTTATTTATGTAAAATATTTTCCCCTTTAGAAAGCAAAAATTTTTGCATATCTAACCGTGGGTCAATAATCGCTACAGCAATCATATCGCAAGTTATTACATCGTTACAGCCCTAGTTTACGTATATACTTTCCCATTCACTTCTTCACATCTGGTCTCAATTTCCTAATCTCACAACACCAGCTTCATTTTCGCCATCTTGTGTCAATTTTAGGCATTACATCACACCGCCATTTTTTCCCACGATTATTGTTATTCTTGTGCATGTCAGCCCACCCAGTTACCAGACGACAAAGCCCACCCATCACACTTCCCCTCCCTCCTCCGATTCGGATGATCCCGATGACAGCTACGTTGCCATGACGACCGCCAGTCTCAGCTTCAGTACAGGAGAGCCCGTAATTAACCCTTCGTCTCATCACCTGCGGTACCTCATTTTTCTTCATTTTTTTGGCTTTTTATTTTGCAGTCTCTGAGGCTCATGCTACACCGGGCCTCAGAGGGCGGGGCTAGCAGCCCATTGGCTTGGCGGGCCCAAAGCAACAAACAGGTGGAGTACTTGGACCTAGACCTCTATACGGTCCGCTCGTCACCAACAAGACAGGTGAACAGACCCAATTTGATTGAATCACCTTATTTTCTCGCATATAAGCGACCTCTGCATATAAGCCGCACCCTTAAAACTGCATTAAAATCGTTGAATTTTACAATTTCTCACGTATAAGCCGCCTCCTGATTCAAAATTTTCACCTCCATCTTCATGACGTTTTGCCGACGGACAGTTCGCTGAAGGGACGTTTCGCCGAAACACTCGCCCCGCCCCCGGATCGTGTGTGTACATGTTTTTCTACCTCACCCCGCGGGCCATATATGGCCCGTTACAGATAACATTCATTTAGGAATAACAAGGGCATGTACTGCCCCCCGCTGGACATATTTCTAAATACAATGACGTACTACACTACAATGTGCTGCCAATTTTTTATATTTTTTATTTTATCCTTGCGTTTAAAGTAGTAGCCATTTGGAGATCACGCAGAACAGTACGTGACAGAAGAAATAGAGAAAATAAAGTAGTAGTAACAGTAAGTACTACTGTAATGAAATTGTAAATCCAGAAATCCTACTCCAGAAAACTTACACCAGTATAGAAAACGTTGAGATTAATCTTTGAATTAAGGTTCTTCAGCAAATCATTTTCAATATATATTTCCTAAAATAATGGGAAATTATTTAAAATTAAACTAGAAGTAAAAGTGTGTTCTATGGCATTTTTAGCTATTGTTCTCGAAGCCCTCTAGTCTATCCAAGGCACTTAGAATTTCACATAAGTCTTCTAGTGTTGTTTTTTCTCAGTGTCAGACATCAATCCCCAGGTTTGATAAATTACATTGCGTGTCCAACTACTACTTTAAACGCAAGGATAAAATAAAAAATATAAAAAAATTGGCAGCACATTGTAGTACGTACTTGTATTTTGAAATATGTCCAGCGGGGGGCAGTACATTCCCTTGTTATTCTTAAATGAATGTTATCTGTAACGGGCTGTATATGGCCCGCGGGCCGAGGTTGAAAAACATGTACACACACGATCCGGGGGCGGGGCGAGCGAAAACGTCCGTTCAGCGAACGGCCTGTCGGCGAAACGTCCGTCGGCGAAACGTCTTTCAGCGAATTGTCCGAGTACCATACTCTATGAATCAAAAGCACATAATAAGGGTCAATATCATAAAGAAGTTAATAATTCATCCAATAATGGTTGTTTTCTCCCTGCAAAACAGAAAATAACCAACAAATAGTCAATGTTAATTTGCCGACATCTACTGGTGAAAAAGAGTATAGCAACGCTGTAAGTCTTATGCACATATAAGCCGTACCCTTGATTCAGTCATCATTTCTTTAGTTCCAAATACGGCTTATATGCGAGAAAGTATGATTTCAAAAACATTTTCACGATGCAATAATGCGGGTATTTTCGCAGAAACGACACCCCGAGGAAAAGCTGGCAGAGTGCGTCGAAGAGCGTAGCCGTGGGCAGACCATGCGGGTGGACTACGTGGTGGTGGACCCCAAGAGGACCAAGGCCCTGAAGAACACCAGGGAGGCGTGGCATGATGGGAGGATGTCCACGGAAAAGTGCAAAGATCACAGCCAAAATAATCAATGACCACGGCTAAAAATCGCCTATACCATGTGTGTCAAACATGCGGGCCATGGGCCGGAAGTGGCCCGGTATGGGGTCCGATCCGGTCCACTGTATGTTCATAAATGCTTTCTTTTTTTTCTTTTTTGGGGAACAGGGGAGCCGCAAAACCAGATGTTTGCGAGTTGCACTTGCCATTTCCTATATTCAATCATATTAATTCGCCCCCTGCTGTCAAAACGGCAAAAAGGCAGCCAATGAGTTAATAAGGATTATATTTATATTTTTCTTGAATTTCATTCATAGACTTGGTGTTTTATCTGTTTATCTTTTCTCTATTTTGAAATAAATGACCTTATTGGCCGCATTGCATTATGACATTTGATTTTTATCACCTTGCAGTTTTGTGCATGTCAAGTCTAATTTATGCGCATATAAGCCGTACCCTCGATTTAGGCATCATTTTTAAGAGCGACTAATACGGCGTATATGCGAGAAAATACGGTAGTCAAATGGACTTAAACCCTATGGAACACACAGTGAGCCATAATAAGAAATGAATGGATTTTCCTCCAAAACGATGCATTTTTATTCTGAAGCCTATTCCCTAAAAGTTTAAACAGGTCAAAGCGTTCAAGTGTTGGTCTTCTGTGGTCCCTCGAGACCCCCAAAGCAAACAAGATCAAGGGCGATGGAGGCAACCTCATTAGAACTCTAAGTCAAACCACACAAAACGGCCACGTTTTGTCCGTTTCTGGTTCGGATGGAATCGAGTACGAGGAGACACAAAACAGGGGAACGATCCGTTGATCATAAAGGAGAACTTTTTCTTCTATAGACACACGGGGGACAATTTTGGACGTAAGAAACAGAAGATACCATCTCCCAGAAGCCCGTGTGTGTACAAGAACCAATCCAAACAGGAGATGAATCCCCGATAAGAAAAGGGCGCAACGTAAATAAACTTCAGCGACCTATCGGCGTCCCTTTTAGACCGAAGATGGATTCAAACGAGTAAAGATCATCTCAACGTTGGGAGCTAAACTCATCATGGAGTCTGAGGATTTAGAGCGACCTCTCAAAGCGACCACTCGTCTCCGCCTCAACGCGTTTGACTTCACGGACCTCTGGGATGAGGAAGACTTGGAATTCGAGCCCGAAGAAGGAGAAAGCACCCCAACCAAGGGAGGCTTCCATGGGATCTTGGGACCACCACCACCACCACCTCTTCTAGACCTCCAAATCTTCAAGGGCTCGCCCAAGAGAGACCTTTCGCAAAGTACCACCCTGAAACTTCACTGGCGCGCACTGCACAATGTGGCGACGCTACCCAGGAGTACTCACTTCGGGACTCAGACCATCTGGACCACCATGGAGCCGGTCCAGCTGGATACGGCGCGATTGGCATTCCTGTTCGAGTGGAAGGCCAACAATCCCACCGCGAGCCTCGTTAGCGGACATCGGGTAAGATTGGTCGCCGATATGTGGACTTGAAATGATTCCCATGTCAAAACGACTCATGAGTAGACAGTTTTTACAAATTTGGCACTCAACTATGATTGTTTTTAACCATTTCCTTTCCAAAACAATGCATTAAGGACCGCCCACTTTATACCTGAGATTCTGGTTGTGACATCACAACCAGAATTGATCATTTCTAGCGTTGAACTAGCTCGACACGGCAAGAAGAGAATAAAACGCCTAAACTAGAATTCTGGGCGGGAGATTTTTGTGAGTGGGCGGAGCCAAGGCAGAGCAATTTACATCTAATTTGAATATAACCATATTTGTGTAAAGTGTATAAAGCTTTTACAAAAGCCAGCCCTCTCCAAAAAGCCTTTGCAAGTTTATAGGGTAAGAGTAGGAGTAAAACATGTTTTTAAAAAGTGGCTCAAGGGAAACAAGTCCGCTAGGGGGCGCTATTTTCTCTCAAGAAGAATTGTTTGGTGAATCTGATGATGAATTTTTAGTCACAAATTATGGGGGCAAAGTGACAATTAATTACCGTATTTTCTCGCATATAAGCCGTATTTATCACTCAAAAAAATGACGACTGAATCAACGATACGGCTTAAATGTGCACAAGACTTACAGCGTTGCTATACTCTTTTTCACCAGTAGATGTCAGCAAATTAACATTGACTATTTGTGGTTATTTTCTGTTTTGCAGTAAGAAAACAAGAATTAGTGGATGATTTAATTTCTTATGATATTGACCCGAATAATGTGCTTTTGATTCATAAAATATCTTAGAAATTCCACGTACGATGATTATTATTAAGATTTTCCCTTCAAAGTAAAACATTTGTACTCCCTATTAAAACCATGAATATGGAGGTGAAAATTGTGAATCAGGGGGCGGCTTATACGAGAGAAATCGTAAAATTCAATGATTTTAAGGCACATTTAAGGGTGCGGCTTATACGTGGAGGTGGCTAATATGTGAGAAAATTCGGTATAAGCCAAAATATGCAAAAAATGGGGAAAAAAATGGTCGCACTGGAGTATAAGTATAAAAAAAATACGATAATGTTAGACAAAATAAGTTATTTTATGTAACATACTAACAAACTGTAGCCTAAAAAAACAAACATAACAAGCTGTTGATAGTCACAGTGAAAAAAAAATAAAGCCAAACTATTGGAAAAAAGTGCAACTTATAGTCTAGAGAATACGGTATTATTATTTTTTTAAAGCGCAATGCAAATAGAAGACGATTAACAACCAAGAAAACTTTGCATTGTTATTGACTTAAACCTTTACGTAAGCTAATAGCTAGCATTTCAGTTTAAATAGTTTGTGTAGTTTTTTGGGGGGGTGTAACATAATTGCAATTATTATTGCAAAATATATTTATTATTTTTACCGTAGTGACAGAACTTTGAGAATTAGGTGATTATTTTTTTAAGGTTGTAAAAAAACATACAAAATGTCCAGTTTAATAAAAAACATTAAAATATTAATCTAGTGACTATTGTATTAATATTCCTACACTATGAGCTGGTGGTTTCTTAACTTGAATTTTTTGTAAGTAGAGTTGCATTTTACATGTAAATTCCCTGATCCTAATCCAAATTCCTAATTCTAAACCCTTTAAAAATGATTTTTTTAAAAACTGTGAATCAGGGGGCGGCTTATACGAGGGAAATTGTAAAATTCAACGATTTTAAGGGTACGGCTTATACGCAGGGGTATTTTTTTTGTTCTTTTCAAACCAGAAACAAATGTCAGTCTCCGTGTTGGGAATGAAACGCAGCAACAACATCACCATCACTCTGAATCGCTTACCCCCAACCCACCTCCTCCCGCCTGCTATATATAGCATGGACGCTAGCGTACTGGACCGAGAAGACCTTCAGGTGCGATTTCCTCGCCGAGCGCCACCGCTATCGTTTCAACGGAGATGTTTCTTATTTGCAGCGACTACAAATGCTTCTACCGACTAAGGAGGAGATAGATCTGATTAAGGAAGCCAAGATCCAGCACCCCAACTCCTATCTCGCTCCAGCGGAACTTTGCTTACTGGTTTTGGGTGAGATTCCTCACCTGAGTTCCAGGCTTCACCTGTGGGCTTTTGTACAAGATTATGACTCATTAGAGCAGGTGAGTAGTACTGCTGCAATGATGTTGTTTTTGTTTTTATTAGCATAGCATTGAAATGGTTTGTTTTTAAAGTAGTTTAGTTGGTTTATAACAGTTAGCATGAGACTTTTTCAAATAACTACTGTATTGGCCCATCGTGCAAAAACGGAGTCATTTGATAGGACAATAGCTTTAAGTTAAATTTTGCTTTGATGATTTGTTTTTATTAGCGAAATGGTTTGTTTTGAAAGTGGTTTATTTTGATTTAATTGAGGAAACACTTCCGTCTAGTAACAATATAACTACCGTATTGGCCCGAATATAAGACGACGCCTTCTTTTTGAACACTGAAATCAATATTTATACATAAACTAATGAGTACAGCTGAAATAAATGATTATAACAATATATTGGACGGAAAAATCTATTTTTTTTCCTCAGTCAAATCATGCAAAAACTGTCCATCACATCTGAACATTTAAATATGTAAACTAAAAGTAAAATCATATTTGTAAATGAATGGCGTCTGCTTTTTGAAATGTAAATTAACCAATCCACTGTGATAAAACAACAAAATTGCAATACAGTGGTACCTCGAGATTCGAGCTTAATTCGTTCCGGGACTGAGCTCGTATGTCGATATTCTCGTAACTCGAACGAACGTTTCCCATTGAAATGAACTAAAAACAAATTAATTTCTTCCAACCGTATGAAAAAACACCAAAAACAGGATATTGGATTGGAAAAAAATGTTTTATTTGTTCTAATTCACCATCTATTAACAAAGTAACACATAACTAGTGGTTTAATATTACTAAAATGTGATTAATAGTACTAAAATTATACAAATTTTGAAGGGGGAGAGAGAGACGGACAGAGGGGGTGAGGGGGCTTTTTGCACGGCAATGCGCTGATAAAATAACAAACAAATTTAAATAAACTTGGATTAAGATGCAGAAACACTCAAAAATAAATTTAATCTAACCTTACACTAAACTTAATTCTAATTTTGTTTGATATTTTGATACCTTTCTTCTCCCGGGTTGGCTCTATTTGCCCCGCCTCCACCCTGACTGATGGAAAATATTTGCCCGAAATTTTACTCATATCTCAAATTGCTCGTATATCAGGGTGCTCGTATGTCAAGGTACCACTGTAACTACATTAACAATCACTGTCCAGGATTCGCTTTAAAGATATCTAGTATTGTGAATTTTTCTGTCTTATTTCAATGCAAAAAAAAACATCGTCTTATATTCAGGCCAAGATGGTATATATCCTAAAAACAGCGAAAAAATACTGTCGGTGATCAGAGACAAAACTACATGTATATATCGCAGGCCCACCCGAACTATGAAAACAAATGTGACTTATAGCCAGTAGAATACAGTAATCAACGAGCTACAGCCTTGCAATGGACGCCTCGTTGAACCACTACACTGTACCAGCAGGAGATCGCCAAACCTCTCTTCTACCTGAAGCAGGCCATGGAGCAGTTGGCGGGCAGCCAGACCTTCAAGCACGTCCTGGCAACAGTGTTAGCCATCGGTAACTTTCTCAACGGATGCAAGGTTAGCGTGAAGAGCTATTTAACGCCGTTCCGTGCTCTGGCCGTCATTTACCGACTGTTGCGCCCCAGGCCCGTGGCTTTGAGCTAAGCTACCTAAGCAAGCTATCCCAAGTGAGGGACACGCGTTCCCGCCAGCCTCTTCTACACCACGTTTGCGTGCTCCTCCAACAGCTGTACCCACAATCCTCGGACCTCTACTCGGACTTGACGACCGTGAGCAAAGCTGGCAAGGTGATGTATGCTCATTTACAGTATTGGCCCGAATATAAGACGACCCCGATTGTAAGACAACCCCGATTGTAAGACGACCCCGATTGTAAGACGACCCCGATTGTAAGACGACCCCGATTGTAAGACGACCCCGATTGTAAGACGACCCCGATTGTAAGACGACCCCGATTGTAAGACGACCCCGATTGTAAGACGACCCCGATTGTAAGACGACCCCGATTGTAAGACGACCCCGTCTTTTTCAAGAAGTTTGAAAAAAAGACACTACATTGAATTTTTAGACACAAAATAATTATAAACAAATAATTATAACAATACAGTCATACCTCTACTTACAAATATCTTTAGGTATGAAATTTTCAGGTTACGCATTTTTTTTATATGCAATTGAGTGACTTACGAAATCCGAAATCAGGCAAATTATCCACTGCACCATCGGGTGGAGCCAAAATGATAAAATCCGACTTCCCATAAAATTTTTGATATGCAAATGAGTGACTCGAGATATGAAAAAGATCCAAGTTACAAAATCCACCGGAAAATTAAATGCATTTACTTACCCGTTATTTTATTTTTAAAATATTGTCCCGCTGCATTGATTCTCACTTTAGAACCTCGCTACCCTCTACTGAGCTCTCATTGGCTATCTCACAACAACCATCATCCATGTTTTCAAGATTCTCTCTTACATACCTGTCCACCTGGGCTAAATACTCCCCTTATTAATGATTGCAATTCCCCTTGTTAAGGGATTAAAAATCGTACAAATGCAACACACCACATTTTCACACACATAGGACACACGTAAAAGTCTAAAATGTACTACAAAGTGGACGGCTTTCGGCCATGGTAGAACGGGTTCTTGCCTCCATCTGGTGGATAAATGCGGATATCACATCTCCCATTATAACGGCCGCGAAGGAACTATTTCAGCGGCGCAGGGCTTTATTTATTTTTAAGATATCTTAATTCATCATTTCCTTATAATTTTCTCTCATTTTTATGTTTTCTCCCATCTTTTATATAAAATTGGGACACTGACAATTTTAAAGGGTTTATTTGGTAGTTGTGTGAGAACCGTGGAACAAATGAGAGAATTTACATATAAAGTGCACTTCTACTTACGAAATTTTCAAGTGCCGAAAAAAGTTCTGGAACCAATAAATTTCACAAGATGAGGTAAACCTGTTATTTTGCATTATTCAAATCATGCAAAAATTCTCTTAACATTTAAATATGTAAACTTAAGTGCAATCATAATTATACTTGGATAATGACAATACAAACTGTCAATTTAATTCAATTAACCATCAAAGGGTTCAGCATTCGCTTTAAAGTTATCTGGCGCCATCTGGTGTTGTGAATGGGTACAATGTCTAGCCTGCGATTTTAAAACGACTGACACGTTTTTTCATTCTTATTTCAATGCAAAAAAAAATCGTCTTATATTCGGGCCAATCTGCATTTACTACAGTGTGAATATTCACTAGTCCGGGCAGACCTGGACCACCTTCAGACCTTGACGTCGGGGTCCTGGGAGAAGATGAAGCTTTTGGATCGAGTGGATGAGTGGCAAGGAATAAAAGGCCAGAAGAAACAAACTGTCCAAGAAGGCCAAGATTCAGGACTCCGACAAAGGTTGCCAGATCTTTTAAAGGAATGTGAGGACAGAACCAAGGTCCTGAAAGCCGTCTACCGTCGGGTCATCAACAGGTTGGTTTCAAGCTCGTCCAAGTGGGATTTTTCAACGGTTGTTTATTTTGCTTCCATTCTGCCTCAAAATGGACGACAAATTCTGTGTCTACGTTGCCAGGTTCCACTCATTCCTGCTGTTCTTGGGTTACTCCAAAGCCATGGTACGAGAAACCAGACCTGAGGACTTTTGTAAAAGCATAAGTAACTTCGCCCTAGAGTTCCGGGCTGCTTGGCAGACCGTTGTTCTTCAAAAAGAAGGCGTGGCTAGAAGCCCACCCGCAAGACCAGCCAAAAGTCAACCATCTCAGATGCGTGTACAGCAAAATTAGCATTTTAGGATGAATTTCGGGAGAATGCGGCAGCTCATTTGGTCTGTTTTGTTTCAACCAGGAAAGTGAGAGACATTTTACCCTGGAGGACATCTTGAGGACACCCGAGTCCACCGTCAGGATGGATGGAACTCAGCCTCGACAACGCAGGAGGATGCCAAACATCGCAAGTGAGACCAAAACTGCTCCATCGCGGGTGTCGGTTCACAACCAAAACTAATTCAAATCCAATTCTGCAGGAGCTGTCTTAAAAAAAACCAAATCCTCATGAATAAATGGAGGACTCCTCCCTACACCACTACAGTGCCAAAGGATCAACCTTAGATCTCACGTTCACCCCAAATTACCCAAAAAATACTCCTAAATATTCATTTTTTTGAGTTCATCAGAATGTACACAAATAGTAGCGTATTGGCCTGAATATAAGACGACGTTTTTTGCATCGAAATAAGACTGGAAAAGTATCGGTTGTCTTAAAATCGCAGTCTAGACATTATACACATTCACAAAGATAGATGGTGCCAGATATCTTTAAAGCGAATGTTGAACACTTTCATTTTTTTTTTGAATTTTGTTGTTTTATCACAGTAGATTGGTTCATTTTATAAATCAGAAGCCATTAGTTTAAAAATATGATTGTACTTTAATTTATATATTTAAATGTTCAGATTGTAAGATGTGATGGACATTTTTGCATGATTTGAATGAGCCAAAATAACATGCTTTTTCTCTCGAATATAATGTTAGGTTTTTTTTCAGATGTACTGGCATTATTTTGTGAATTAAAAAAATAATTTGGATGTCGTCTTATATTCGGGTTAACACGGTACTTCTTGTTATCAATAATACATCAATAAATGCAACAACTTTTGATCAAAACATCCAGTGCTGATGCTAGCACCACCCATTTTTGGCAAACCACACCCACAGCCAGTTTCAGCCCCGCCCCCTCCAAGTACAAACACGATAAGTTACAGCTCATTCATACTGAATGTATAGAATCAGAACCACATGCTTTTATTTTGACAATCTTGTAGAAAAAACACACCTTTGTGATTTAGGTGACGTCAGAAATATGATTATGAATATTTTTGTGCCCTGAGTGCCCCTCCCCCAACATACAATCCCAAGAATATATTAAATATGTTCATGCTTCAATACAAACATAGGTCTTCTTTTAAAAGATGAGATAAAATGTAATAAAATATTACAAATAATTAATAGAATCTGAACTCAGTGCTCATAAGTTTCAATGCGTATGCCTTTTGGCATTAAATCGTGTTCTGGATCATTGGATTTAACCTAAAACGACTTTTCTAGCTTTAAATTTGTCGCAGTAAGAAAAAAAACATTTCATTTTAGACTGAATGCAGTGACACCTACCTGACGCCGGGAGGCAAACAATGCCCAAAACGATTCCATAATAGTGGATGAAGTATTTCATTAAAAGCGAACAAGTTGGCATCTTTTCTCCAAACTGGTGTTTTACAAGTTTAATCAGTTGATTCCCGTCAGGTGCTGCTTGTGTTAGCAGAACACTGATTGGTTAAAATCAACAACAACAGCTGCACTGGATTGGGTAAAAAAAAAGTACAGAGGATCCATAGCAGCTCTTAAATCTCGTAACATTACGAATTTTAAAAAAACATATTTATTTAATATTTTATATTTATATTTGATAATAAATAAATAATACTTCCATCTCCTAACATTACGCGAAGAGCAATTATTTACTTATACATATATTTAACGGCAACAAAACTTGACGCCAGTGAAACCGAACTACTTCCGGTTCACGTAAACGTAAAAACAAACAAGAAAAAGACTTTAATCCCATAATATTATGATTTGTATCTCGTAATATTATGGTTTTTCTCGCAGATTACAACAGTCAATCGGTTTGTATGTTTAATTTCTTAAAGCATATATATATATATATATATATTTAATTTAAAGTCCAATATTCAATAAAAAGGTGGGAATGCACAAAAAATATAAAAAACAATTGATCATTATTATTAAAACACAAAAAAGTTGAAAAATACAACCATTTATTTTTAATATTTGCAGAAAATGCACGTCAATTCTCATTTGCCCCTCCCAGTAAGAATGGATTGTCGAAAACCAACAGGAAGTGATCGGAAATTAACCGGAAGTAACCTGGAAATGCCCAAAAATCAACATAAACCCTTAAATAAAATCCAAATTTCAATGCCATTAACAGCATTAGACGTCCAATACATTTTGACTGAATCTAAAAATTAAGGATTATAATCTCAGCCCCTAAAAAACTCTTAGAAATAAAACAAAAAAGGACCAAATAATGTCTTAATGTCAAATCAACTTTATTTGGTTTAAAAACAGGCATCAGATAATGACATTGTAGAAGTGATTATAGAAAAAAAAATATGGATCACTGCACATGGCACAAAAATTTGGAAAATATTTTGTCTTATTTTGAAATGCAAAAAAAAAAAGTATCAGGAAACTTTTGAGATGCAAATGAGTGCCCCAAAATACAAAAAAAAATACGAAAACGTCAATACTACATTTCCTATATCCATTATTTTATTTTGAAATGTTGCTTCTTGCTTGACAATTTCTCTTCACTCATTGGCTGTCTCACAATCCTCCATCTTTGAACGTTAGCTTCCCAACACTAATAGATTTAGCATGTTTATTCATTTCCATGGCTTATTAAATCATTTTATAATCGTGCTGTCTCATTTTTGTGTGTCTTTGCACTTTTCCTATAAAATTGGGACACTTTGTTGAATTTTAAGGGTTTATGTAGTTGCAGTGGCGGGCCGTCAGGGCCTTCAAGGCCTTCTCTGCTGGCCTAAGAAATATCTGAATCATATATTATATTTTGTCCATCAATACTTATTAAATAATTCCAAATTGTCTGTTAGCTTCCTTTCCCCCTGGTCGCACTGCTTCCAGATGTGTGTTTTCATATTGAAGCATTTAACCAATCACATTTCAGCCATTATTTGTTGCCAGGGTTAGAAATCTGCCTCAAGGCCTTCACAATCAGTTCTGCAGGCTCTGCTGCATTAAACAAGTGTCGGTAAGACTGTTGCTTTAACCAATCCGATTTCGAGTTGGCAACACCACAATGCCTTGTGGCAGGCGTAGGGATACATCATCGCTTTCACCAACTATGATTGGCTAGTGATCAGCCAGAGCTACCAAACTGTATCTGTAGCGAGCTGCACAAGCAAATATATTTTTTGTGTTGATTTAAAGCCATTTTCAAGACGGACTATGCCAGAAATACGACGCGACAGGTTCGACTTTCAGCATTAGCTTCGATGGCGATAAAAAAAGTTACAAAGGATTTTTGATGAGTAAAATATGGCTATATTCCGAAATAATATTTCAATTGTGGGCCCGGTTCTGATATCTGAAAAGCTCCAGTGTTTGTATTTAATCACTAAATGCTGTTATGAAGTGGATTTTACCCGTTGAAGGCGCTACGAGAAAATGCACGGACCGCCACTGGTAAGACTGTAGGTCAGTTTTGTTAAACCGGTTTCTAAACCTTTTTCAAGGACTAGCCCATGTGAGTTTTGGCGTCCGTCTGTGGTAAACAAAGATTATAAAAAGAGGATTGATTAAAATGTGAAAGTCTTTTCCACTCGATCCAACGCCGTTTTTGGGTCTCCTCTCTCCCCAGCGGACATCCATGATAGTGAGGGTCCACAATGAGCAGATAGCTCCCATCAGTCCCAGTACAGACCCCTAATACCCCCTTGGACGAGTTGTCCCTGTCCCCACCCATCATGGCAGGACAGGAGTTCTTAGCAAAGTGTTGATGAAGTTCTTCCACGGCTACCAGGTCCAGTTCGGTTCCTCCGCTTCTGATGTGGACCAACTTAGAAGGAACATTGTAAAAATAAGAGAGGACTAAAGACGCTTCAAATGTCCCAATCCAGTCTTTGGAACCCAGAAACGAGTATGGTTTGTCCATCATGGTCACCAAGGCTTGTTGGGTTTCAGGGATGCTCGGCGGTGGTCTTTTGGGGACCCCTTCAACGTTGTGGATCAGCCAGGAGGCCATAGTCTGGAGGGTTCGATAACCACACCCCCAACCGCGGTCGTCTTGACCATCGCAACCGTAATGGTAGTACTGGTAGTCGCCGTTCACGAGAGTCATTTGCAAGGGGTCTGTAACAGGGGGAGGCAAACCTCGGTGGGCGTTCGTTAAAAGAGGAATTATAGTCGCGGTAAAAGGGGAATTTTCGGAAGAATATCCGCCCCAATTAATCGCCATGTCGCCTTTAATCGTGAATTAGATTTGGGTCATGTTTAAAATATATGTTTTCGGGGTTTGTAAAACCCGTTGAGACGACTTCCGGGTTTGGCGCAATTGTTTTTGTCGTCCGTGAACTGTTAAGACTTCCGGTGAAAGACGTTCCGGTCAATGAGATTCAATTATTTTTTTCGTTTTATTATTTTATTGTTTTATTTTTTTTCCAAATAATGATAGAAAAAATGTTAGGCATTGGATTATTATATTTTTGTATCTAAAACTAGAAATTTAATCATTGAAAAGTTCGTTTTCTCCACATGGCTAACTCTAAAAATGACATAAAAACATTTATTAAACACTAAAAAAAACAACTACTTTCTTCAATATGAGCCAATTTCACATGAAAATAAAATTTACACATCCTTATAAATGACATTTTAATGATCTTGTGTGAATTTACTCTCACATACATACATTTTTTTGGGTGAAATCTGTCATAGCTAACCGGAAACGGAAGCTCTGAAATTGCCTTTTGTGTAAAAATATGAAAGGTGGATTTTTACTTTTTTATATTTGTTAAAATTATTTATAATTACATATAAACCGATGTATACATTTCTTAAAATCAGTGAGCATGTCATGGAGTAATTAACTAATTAAAAATATTAAAAATAACAAACTTGGAAAATGTATGGCTTCAATATGACCGTCAGGACACAAAATTGTTGTTTTGCGCAGATATTCCAGTTTATACATCATCATTTCTTCAGAATTCCAGCAGGGGGCGCTGTGGATCCAGTGGAAAATTATCAACAGTCATAGGAAGACCTTCCTAAAAATGATAACATGATTTTTTAATATTAATATGGTATGCAGTATACAAAAAAATCCATGTATGGAGGATTTACTTTGAAAAGTTATTGTATATAATTTAGTCAATAAAGTATTTGAGGGAAGTGTTGGTTGGGCTTCAGCCATAAAAAAAATGGATGAATGAGTCAATCATTGCCATGTTTGCTTTTGCTTGGACATATAAGTGTGGGCACAAGGTTAATCAAATAAAGTTTGTGTATACACGGGAATTTAATCTATGCACTGACTGATTAGAATGACAAATTGAAAATCCGCGAGTCCACGGCTTATCTGTGAGAACAATGTTGGAGCCATATAGTGGAAAATTAAATACTAGCCACTAATGAATTTGCCAGGTCCAAATATTGAATGGAGTTAAACTATCATGAGACGAAATGGCGCCAAAGCTTCGCACGTCATTACGGTGGAGGCCGGTTTTGGGAATTTTTAGTCTTTTCATTTTTTTGGATGGTACTCGGATGATTCCCTAAAGACGTTTCGCCGATGGACGTTTGACAGACGGACAGTTCGCCGAATGGACGTTCCGCCGAACGTTCAGTCGGCTGAACGGAGGTTTCGCCGAAACGGGATTCGCGCGCTCGCCCCGCCCCCGGATCGTGTGTGTACATGTTTTTCAACCTCGGCCCGCGGGCCATATACGGCCCGTTAGGATTTTTAATCCGGCCCGCCGCCGTCTTTGTCCAAATTATAGTAAAAATCAATGATTCATTTCCCTTTCCCGCTCATCACTCTCAATTTATTAGTCTACCGTCAATGGCAGCCCGGGAATAAGCACTCTTGGGCGGGCAGATGTAGCAGAATCAAGCCGGTAAATGACAGCAATCGGGTCAAATCCATCCTAAAACAGCATTTAATGATTAAATACAAATACTGGAGCTCTTTGGACATTAGAACCGAGCCCAGGGAAGTGAATTCCTCGGTAAAATGTCGTGATGATGTCGCGATAAGGCAAAGAAACGTCTATATACGTCCATTCGCCAAACGGCTCAAAATGCTCTCAAATTCGGTCAAATCCAGCCGAAAACAGCGTTTAATGATTAAATGCAAATACTGGAGCTCTTTGGACATTAGAACCGAGCCCAGGGAAGTGAATTCCTCGGTAAAATGTTGCGATGATGTTGCGATAAGGCAAAAAAATGTCTATATACGTCCATTCACCAAACGGCTCAAAATGCTCTCAAATTCGGTCAAATCCAGCCGAAAACAGAGTTTAATGATTAAATACAAATACTAGTATTTGTATATACCCAAGAGCAATGTTCCCTCTAATTTTTCGTTGGTCTGAGCAGAAAGTCAACCTCCCTGAGCGCACTGAGTACCAGTGTGAGCGACATCATCGGTACTCGGATGATTCGCCTAAAGACGTTTCGCCGACGGACGTTTGACAGACGGGCAGGTCGCCGAATGGACGTTTCGCCGAACGTTCATTCGGCCGAACGGAGGTTTCGCCGAAACGGGATTCGCGCGCTCGCCCCGCCCCCGGATCGTGTGTGTACAAGTTTTTCAACCTCGGCCCGCGGGCCATATACGGCCCGTTAGGATTTTTAATCCGGCCCGCCGCCGGTGTTGTCCAAATTATAGTAAAAATCTATGTTAGTCTACCATCAATGGCAGCCCGGGAATAAGCACTCTTGGGCGGGCAGATGTAGCAGAACCGAGCCGTAAAATGACAGCAATCGGGTCAAATCCATCCTAAAACAGCATTTAATGATTAAATACAAATACTGGAGCTCTTTGGACATTAGAACCGAGCCCAGGGAAGTGAATTCCTTGGTAAAATGTCGTGATGATATCGCGATGGAGGCAAAAAAACGTCTATATACGTCCATTCGCCAAACGGCTCAAAATGCTCTCAAATTCGGTCAAATCCAGCCGAAAACAGCGTTTAATGATTAAATACAAATACTGGAGCTCTTTGGACATTAGAACCGAGCCCAGGGAAGTGAATTCCTCGGTAAAATGTTGTGATGATATCGCGATGGAGGCAAAAAAACGTCTATATACGTCCATTCGCCAAACGGCTCAAAATGCTCTCAAATTCGGTCAAATCCAGCTGAAAACAGCGTTTAATGATTAAATACAAATACTAGTATTTGTATTTAATCATTAAACGCTGTTTGAACGAACGTTCATTCGGAGACCTGTCCGTCTGTCAAATGTCCGTCGGCGAAACGTCTTTAGGCGAATCATCCGGTCACGACATCATCATTGCTCGCTATGGGCACACCAGTATCACACCTGCCACAAGCAGGTGCATGTCAATGTTCCCTCTAATTTTTCATGTAAAACATGCTGTAAAACACGAAAAACGAAAAACATAAGTGGACAGAGCTAATGCTACTGGCTGCCGCTTAAACGGCTCCATCATGAAGAAAGGGGTAAAAAAAAAAAAAAAAAAAAAAAAAAAAAAAAAAAAAAAAAAAAAAAAAAAAAAAAAAAAAATCCGTTTTTTTTTTTTACTGCGCGCCATAGGATTTCTGCTGCGCAGAGAAGACGAGAGTAGTGCGCAATTGCGCACGCGCGCAGCTTAGAGGGAACAGTGCCCAAGAGTGCTTATTCCCGTTCGGCGGAACGTCCATTCGGCGACCTGCCCGTCTGTCAAATGTCCGTCGGCGAAACGTCTTTAGGCGAATCATCCGGTCACGATATGTCACTCATTTAACAATTACAAGGCTATAATCAGTTGCTTGTTAAGACCTTCCTTTGATTTTGGACACATGAAAAGGCTTCTAGGTCTCTCGTTTGTCATCCCTGGGTAAGATGGGATGGGATTTTCTTGGATTTCATTCATAAACATCAAAATCAATTTAGTTTAGCGCTTTATCGGTTTATCTTTTCTCTATTTTGAAATAAATGACCATATCGGCCACATGGCGTCATGACGTCATGGCGTTATGGCGTTGTCATCTTGCAGTTTCGTTTATGTCGACTTCTTATGCGCATATAAGCCGTACCCTCGATTCAGTCATCATTTTTTGAGCGTATATGCGTGAAAATACGGTAAATTAACAGGTATGCTTTCACGTAAAGATTTTTTACAGGATTCCGACAACCGTAATCTAAGGGAAATCTCATCAACTTGGTTCCTGGACTGTCTCACGTCATACAAACCGAAAAAAGGAATTCCGGCCCCCCAGTCGTCGGCTCCTACGTCTCCCCTCCATTCTTTTATGTGAACTTCCTGTCTTGTGTCGCGCCAGAGCCGGAGATGGCTGGCCACCAGCCCACGATGTGGACTCGTCACGTTGGGTCAATTAATGGAATGGACGCCGGCCGACGTCCCTCGACCCCTTGAAACCCCCCGCGGCCCCCTCCCACCTGATAACGAAGCATGGCTCGCGGCACGTACCTTGTCTCCGTCCCCCCACGTTCTTTGGCGAGCTCAGACATAAGTAAACAGCGCAGTGGGAGAGCAAACAGTGCAACAATCTATCAACAATGTCTCCGCAAAGACAACGCGGTGGTGCTTGAGCTTTTCCAGGAATTTAAAGGAAAGTCTTCACCTACCTGGACTTTATGAGGGTTAAAAAAATTGGAGATTATTCTTTCAATTGGAATTATTTAAGTGATTGATTCAATTCATTCGGTTATCAGGGAAGGAATGTTTAATAATGAACTGCACTATAGGAGATGTAAAGCAAGAAACAAGGTTTTATGTTTACATTGATTTTGTGTGTAGATCTTTCTTCAAATTCAACAAAATTGCAAAAAATGAATTTAAAAATAAATATACCGTATTTTCTGGCATATAAGCAGCCCCCGCAGAAAAACCACACCCTTAAAATTGCCTTAAAATCGTTAAATTTTACAATTTCTCGCATATAAGCCGCCCCCGCAGATAAACCACACTTAAAATTGCCTTAAAATCGTTAAATTTGACAATTTCTCACATATAAGCCACCCCCGCAGATAAACCACACTCTTAAAATAGCCTTAAAATTGTTAAATTTGACAATTTCTCACATATAAGCCGCCCCGTAGATAAACCACACCCTTAAAATTGCCTTAAAATCTTAAATTTGACAATTTCTCGCATATAAGCCACCCCCGCAGATAAACCACACCCTTAAAATCGCCGTTAAATCATTAAATTTGAGAATTTCTCGCATATAAACCGCCCCCACAGATTAACCACACCCTTAAAATGGCCTTAAAATCTTAAATTTGACAATTTCTCGCATATAAGCCACCCCCGCAGATAAACCACACTTAAAATTGCCTTAAAATTGTTAAATCTGACAATTTCTCGCATATAAAACACCCCCGCAGATAAACCACACCCTTAAAATTGCCTTAAAATCGTTAAATTTGACAATTTCTCGCATATAAGCCACCCCCGCAGATAAACCACACCCTTAAAATTGCCTTAAAATCTTAAATTTGACAATTTCTCGCAAATAAGCCACCCCGCAGATAAACCACACACTTTAAATTGCCTTAAAATCGTTAAATTTGAGAATTTCTCGCATATAAGCCACTCCCGCAGATAAACTATACCCTTAAAATTGCCTTAAAATTGTTAAATTTGACAATTTCTCGCATATAAACCGCCCCCGCAGATAAACCACACCCTTAAAAGTGCCTTAAAATCTTAAATTTGACCATTTCTCGCATATAAGACGCCCCCGCAGATAAACCACACCCTTAAAATCGCCGTTAAATCATTAAATTTGAGAATTTCTCGCATATAAGCCGCCCCCGCAGATAAACCACACCCTTAAAATTGCCTTAAAATCGTTACATTTGACAATTTCTCACATATAATCCGCCACACATAAACCGCACCCTTAAAATTGTCCTAGAATCGTTAAATTTTACAATTTCTCGTGTATATACGCTAATTTAGTAGACGGAATTAAGCTAACGTGCATATCAAAAGGTCGCTAGCTTAAATGCTATAACATGCTAACGGTTTTTATTTTTACAATTAGTTAAAAAGTGTCCAAACATCTTTGTGCAAAAATAATAAACATACTTCTAAACTAAACAAATGAATAAGAAACTTATTAGCTATAAATAAAAAAATAAAATAAAAACAAATAAAAAATAAATAAATAAACAAAAAATACACAGATAAATACATAAATAAATAAATAGAGAAACAAAATAAATAAAATAAATAAATGAATAAATATATTAAGACAAATAAATCGATAAATAAATAAATGTATAAAGAAATAAAGACATAAATAAACAGATAAATAAATATATAAATAAATAAACAAAATAAATAAATAAATGAACGAATAAAGAATTAAAAACATAAATATAGATAAATACTAAATAAATGACTGAATAAAGAAATAAATACATAAATAAATAGATTAAAAAAGAATAAATAAATAAAACATAGATAAACAGATAAATAAACAAATGAATGAATAAATAAATAAAAACATAAATACAAACATAACTAAATAAATGAATACAAAATAAATAAATAAATGAATACGAAATAAATAAATGAATGAATAAAGAAATAAAGACATAAAATAATTGGTAAAGAAATAAAGACATAAATAAACAGATAAATAAATATATAAATAAATAAACAAAATAAATGAATGAATAAAGAAATAAAAACATAAATAGATAAATGAATAAATACTAAATAAATGAAGGAATAAAGAAATAAATACATAAATAAAAAAAATAAAAAATGAATAAATAAGTAAAGACAGATAAACTGATAAATAAATAAATGAATGAATGAATAAATAAAAACATAAATACAAACATAACTAAATAAATAAATACAAATACATACATATAATTAAACAAATACATAAATAAATAAATGAATAAAGAAATAAAAATAAATAATCGTTAACAAAAACTTTCAGGCTTATGCGTACTGTACAGTATCATTCAGAGAGCAGTTGCTCTTCATTCACAAGGGTAGCAGGGGGTGCTGGAGCCTATCCCTGACAACTACGGAACACCCTGAATCAGTGGCCAGCCAATCGCAGGATACGGACCAACCATTCACGCTCAGGGGCAATTTGGAGTGATCAATTAGCTTAGCATGGATGTTTTTGGGATGAGGGAGTACCCAGAAAAAACCCACGCAAGCCCAGGTAGAACACGCTGCTTGTTCCAAAATCAATCAAATGAATGAAAGACTTTCAAAACAAACCATTGCAACATCACTTTAATAAATCAAAGCAGATTTTGATGAACTCCATCGGACTGAAAAGTAAGTTCACCCGCATAACGCCGCATCCTGTGGGCTACTTTGGGTAACTTCCAGGAAGGATCAATGCCTTTTAATAGCTCCGCTTCCATGAGGTCATGGCGGGAAAGTTTGATACCGGCATGCCGATCCGGTGCGGTTGATTGGCCCCGTTCTCGCGGCCAGCCAATGACACGTGTTTGACTGAGGGCCATTTGTGTCGTCATGTCACAAGGAAGCTATATCATGTCTCGCCAATTTTAGAAACACTATCGGCTCACACTAGCGAGGGTGCCGTGAACGGGATTCCTGGAATGCCTCGCCTCTTCCTGTTGCGGAAAATTGCGTTTTCATTTCAACGACGCTTTAATTTGAAAGAGCAGATTTGTAGAGAAAAGCATTCTTGCCGGGAATGGTAGGAAGCGTAAGACTCGTTCTGATTGGTCCTTACAAAGAACGGTCGTTTCCATGGCGATGGTGTTTTAGGGTTAAAAAAAAGGGCAAGATTTTGAAAAATTCGGATGGGCTTTTATTTTGGTACTTCCGGTTGCTTGTATTAGCATATTAGCTAAATATTTAGTTGAGAAATGTAGGCTTTAAATTTAACATTTAAATTGTTTAAATGTATGATTTAGATTTAGCAATTCTTATTTAGAAATAAAGATTGAAGTTGCTAAATATTGCTAATTTTATTTGGTTACTGCCGCTCCTTTGAATTAGCATATTAGCTAAATATTTTGTTTAGACATTGAGGGTTTAGATTTAATATAAATTTACGATTTGGATTTAATTTTAAAGGTATAGTTCACATTTACAATTTAGATTTAGCAATTCTTAATTAGAAACAAGTTGCGAAATATTGTCGGTTTTGTTATTTCTGGTTGTTTGAATTAGCATATTAGCTCAATATTTAGTTGAGACATTCAGAATTTAGATTTAGGATTAATTTAGCCATTCTTTATAGAAATAAAGATTGTATTTGCTAAATATTGTTGTTTTATTTTGTTATTTCCGGTCTTTTGAATTAGCATATTAGGTAAATATTTAGTTGAGACATTTAAGATATATTTAGCTATTTTTATTTAGAAACAAAGATTGAAGTTGCTATTTTTTTTGTTTTGTTTTGTGTTTTTGGGTTGTTTGAATTAGCATATTAGCTAAATATTTTATTGCCACATTTAAGATAAATTTAGCCATTTTTATTTTGAAAAAAAGATTGAAGTTGCTAAAAATGTTTGTTTTATTTTGTTTTTTGGGGTTGTTTGAATTAGCATATTAGCTAAATATTTTATTGCCACATTTAAGATAAATTTAGCCATTTTTATTTTGAAAAAAAGATTGAAGTTGCTAAAAATGTTTGTTTTATTTTGTTTTTTGGGGTTGTTTGAATTAGCATATTAGCTAAATATTTTATTGCCACATTTAAGATAAATTTAGCCATTTTTATTTAGAAACAAAGATTGAATTTGCGAAAATGTTGTTTTGTTTTGACATTTCTGGTTGTTTGAATTAGCATATTAGCTAAATATTTTGCTGACACTTCAGATATATTTCGCCATTCTTATTTTAGAAACAAAGATTGAAGTTGCTAAATATTGTTTTTTGAATTAGCATATTAGCTAAATGTTTTATTTACACATTTAAGATATATTTAGCCATTTTTATTCCGAAACAAAGATTGAAGTTGCTAAAAATAGTTGTTTTATTTTGTTTTTTTGGGTTGTTTGAATTAGCATATTAGCTAAATATGTTGTTGAGACATTTAAGATATATTTAACTATTCTTATGTAGAAACAAAGATTGAATTAGCAAAAAAAATGGTTTTATTTTGTTACTTCCGGTCTTTTGAATTAGCATATTAGCTACATATTTAGTTGATATGATATATTTAGCCATCCTTATTTAGAAACAAAGATTGAAGTTGCTAAATATTGTTGTTTGAATTAGCATATTAGCTAAATATTTTGTTGACACATTTAAGCTACATTTAGCCATTTTTATTTAGAAACAAAGATGCTAAATATTGTTGTAAAGATGCCCCCCAAACTACCTTTAAAATTTCTACCCCATTTCCCAACACCGTGTGGCGCTAAACCTGAAAAAAACCCTCCCCTTCTTTTCAACCCAGCGCAACTTTACCCCCAAACGGCGCCGCACACCTGCAACGCCACCCCCCAGTTAGCACGCCACCAAATTAGCATTTAGTACTCATTCTCAAAAAAAACAAAAAAACAAATGGAAAGTATCTAAAACAATGGATGGGAAGTCTGCACACGTTTTCCTCCGCGCCACTATTTACCTTTCGGGACTCCTTCATTTTGATAACAAAGAGATAAAACACTTTTTGGGGGGCTTAGTGGGACGCTCGACGGGGGGACAATACACCCGCATCCCCTTGTGTATTGATTACCGGTAATAAAAAGGGTCCGATTAATCAAGTTTCCAATTAACGTCTTGACAGCAATGCGGACACCGCCATGGACTTTCCTGGTGAGTAAGGACTTTGATTGCCCCCCCACAACTCTCGCAAAGACCACCCCCACCCCACCCCTTCACTCCCCCCTGCGTACATTTAGCGAGGCAGATAAAAAAAAAACATTTCGCCCAAAGCCGAGCAGTGATGCACAAGTCTGGGGGGGAGGGACAGGATCTCGGCCTAAATATCCAGGTTTTTCACGGGGCTGCCGGGGGGGTGGGCGATCTGGAGGGTGGGGGGCCGGCTTGCCGGATGCCATGTTCTTGAAAGATGAGGCAGCCGTGTGCGAATGTTGCAGAACGCCGGTAGAGGTAAGAAGCGGATCGAGGTTGTTCTGCTGAGTCATGTGCTGACTCGAATCGGGGGGCGGGGGGGTGGGGGGGTTGTATTGACATTGTTGGTGGGGGGTGGAGGGGGTGTTGGAGACCACGCGTGGTAAAAGTTCAACTCGTTTGGATGACTCGGTTTGGAAATTGGCTGGAATTTCAATGACATTGATTGGTTGGGTATTCCGAACGTGACCTGGGGGTGGAATTTCGGGGGTCGCGCAGGGTGGGGAGGGGGTTTTGATGATTACTGATTAGGATTGTTGTTGGATTAAAAAAAAAAACATTAAAAAAACTTCCCATGGTGCTAAATTCAACTCGTTTGGATGACTCGGTTTGGAAATTGGCTGGAATTTCAATGACATTGATTGGTTGGGTATTCCGAACGTGACCTGGGGGTGGAATTTTGGGGGTCGCGCAGGGTGGGGAGGGGGTTTTGATGGTTACTGATTAGGATTGTTGTTGGATTAAAAAAAAAAAACATAAAAAAACTTCCCATGGTGCTTAGATCAGTAAATAAGTGTTTGAATGAATGACTTTATTATTTCATTGAATATCAAGTATGTCACATTTATAATAATGATTACTCCAACATCATATTTCACAGGTGTTGATGCAGTAATCAATTCATTTCAAAATGTGATGAGTACAATCGAGTACAAACTAGCCTTAAATTGATGTTTTAAATAGCTTTTAGTTTGGCGTTGAGGTGAAATGCTATGCTTGGAAAGTCAGGTTTTTTGCGGTAGTCTGAAAGTCTTGAGAAAATCTGGGGTGCCGGAGTCCCTCAAGGGTCATTCTTAAGCCCCTTATACATTTTTGTGACCACCCCAGACTGCTTTTCTGGGTTTATTTGTATTTTAACCGTCCGTTTGGGATGAATTTACGTCTGGGTGGTCATCATTACGGCGAGCAAATCCCCCGCCGCGACGAGGTGATAATGCAGGGTCCGCACATTCTCACGTAGGCAGCGGCGGGGGTGGGGGGGCAGAGGTCAAAGTTAATCCTCACAGTGGCGTCACACGCTTGTGTTTGCGAAGGAGGCTAATGATTTGCACCGCCAGGCCACGGGTGTCAAACCAATTCCAGAGAGGGTCAAGCGGCATTTCATTGGACCCGAACCTTGATTGCTCAGGGGGGGAAGACACACCCACTTGACCTTTGTGGAATTGGTTTGACAGACCAGCAGTATACGTACAATGAATTCATCATTCATTAAGAATGACTTTTAAGTGTCATGCTACGCTAATATTGCTAACCCAGTTTCCAATGCTGTGTGGAGTTAGCGAATATGCTAATTAAAAGTTACATTGACAGTATATTAGAAAGTGAGATGACGACTGTCACATGGGAATGTTTTTGTTTTTTTTATAATCAATGTTTGATATAACCGTGCTGAATTAGCATGTCGAATAAAAATGACTATAATATTGTAATTTAGCATGTATAATTTTTTTTTTCATTTTTTCTTTCCAAAAATGCTTCAGGGAAATCTGCTTCTGATGTCACGTTTAGCATTTTTAACACGGCTAGCTTAGCACATAACAGAATGTTCACATAACATCAAATAGTATGCTAGCAGACTGCTAAAATCTACAAAATAACTAGGATTCATGAGCATTTCTAGCTTTCTGGCGCTGAGCTAGCTAGCGTACGTTGACAGATTGACAGCAACAGAATAGAAAGGCTATTTATAGCATGCTAGCAGAGAATAGCAGACAAATTAGCATCGAATTCCATTAACAAGCCGTTTCTCAGACTCGTTTGAATGGATGTTACCATGTAGCATACGCTCAGTTAGCATTTTAAAGTCATTTGTCATAGGTTTTATTTCGTAGCACCTTTAAATCGATGCTAATCTTCGTTAGCGCTGTGTATTTTAATGTGTAATTTAATACATGTAACAAAGAATATATTAGCAGATTAAATTTGGATTAGAAGAAGAAAGTCATATATTGTAAATTTACAGGATTAAAGTCACATTATAATAATAATGTTCAATTAAATATGAATATACTAACTTTAAAGAGGCCTCAAACTTTTGCATCCATTTTTCAAATGACTGTTGACTCCAAAAATTGATTTTAGTCAAAAGATTTCAGGTTATCAAGTGCAACTTTTGTCATTTTTTTGGAAAAAGAAATATTTTAATAAGATGATCAAATGCTATTTTCATTTTAAACGCTAAATGAGCAAGAATATTTCCATTAAAATCATTTTGTCGCGGGAAAAAATGCTTTATCTTCAAATCCTAACCATTTTGTCCAGATTTATTTTTAAAAACGCGGCTGCAAATGAGCTGATCACATGTGAAATGGCACAATGCTGCCCCCTGCTGGCGATTTTGATTCATTAACCTTGGCTGGAAGCTTGAAATTCACAGTACAGCTGCTTCGCGAAAATAAAATAAAAAAAACTAGGGTTGAGATAAATATGATTAATTACAGCACGTGTCAAAGTGGCGGCCCGGGGGCCAAATCTGGGCCGCTGCATCATTTTGTGTGGCCCAGGAAAGTAAATCATGTGCCGACTTTCTGTTTTAGGATCAAATTAAAATGAAGAGTATAGATGTATATTAAATTTCCAGATTTTCCCCTTTTAAATCAATAATTTTAATCCATTTTTTCTGTTTTTAGTTCAAAAATCATTTTGTAAAATCTAAAAAAATATTTTTTAAAAGCTAAAATAAACATTGTTTTAAATCTATAAAAAACTGAATATTCAGGGCTTTTAATCCAGTTATTTTAATCAATTTATAAGAAAAAAATATCTAAATATTATATCTAAAATGGTCCGTTTTTTCTTGGATATTGGTAATTGTTATTATATCATCATTAAAGAGAATCTCGTAAAAAATTGGAGAACGTTCTGTTTTGAAATTGCCATCAAGAACCTCTCGAGTTTTCGGGAAAAGATCAGAATTTAAAAATAAAGTTCGAGGTAATCGGTACTGCCAGTTTGTATAACTTCATCAAACCTTCGTCTGATGATCCATTGAACCGTCCTGCCTTGCGTCACACTCAAGCTGCAGTGAAAGAGTGTATTCAGGGCGGCGTGCCCACATGACAACACAACAATAGACCTGCTCACTTATACCATGCACCCCCGGCGAACCGGCCCCAGATTAACATCAACATTGTCCTTATCAAATAAACCTATACGGGGTTATCAGGACCGATACGGATTCTTAGTACTGAGTTGAGGCCAATATTTATATGCAGTAAAAGTGTAAAAAATGGTGTAAAAATCATACAAATATACAGTCATACCTCTACTTATGAAATGTTTCCAGAACTTTTTTCGTAACTTGAAAATTTCGTAAGTAGAGGTGTACTTTATATGTAAATTCTCTCAAAACCCTTTAAAATTGTTTTCAATTTTGTATGAAAACATCTGAGAAACATAAAAATGAGAGAAAATAAGGAAATGATTTATTAATGTCTTAAAATAAATAATTGCAAATAATTGAAAATTTTGTAAGTAGGTGCACTTTATATGTAAATTCTCTCAAAACCCTTTAAATTTGGTTCCAATTTTGTATGAAAAGATCTGAGAAACATAAAAATGAGAGAAAATTATAAGGAAATGATTTATTAATGTCTTAAAAAAATTGCCAATAATTGAAAATTTTGTAAGTAGAGGTGCACTTTATATGTAAATTCTCTCATTTGTTTCACGGTCCTCACACAACTACCAACTAAACCCTTTAAAATTGGTTCCAATTTTGTGTGAAAAGATCTGAGAAACACAAAAATGAGAGAAAATGATAAAGAAACGATTTATTAATGTCTTAAAATAAATAATTGCAAATAATTGAAAATTTTGTAAGTAGAGGTGCACTATATATGTAAATTCTCTCATTTGTTTCACGGTCCTCACACAACTACCAACTAAACCCTTTAAAATTGGTTCCAATTTTGTGTGAAAAGATCTGAGAAACATAAAAATGAGAGAAAATAAGGAAATGATTTATTAATGTCTTAAAATAAATTATTGAAAATGTTGTAAGTAGAAGTGCACTTTATATGTAAATTCTCTCATTTGTTTCACAGTCCTCACACAACTACCAACAAAACACTTTAAAATTGGTCAAAGTGTCCCAATTTTGTATAAAAGATGTGAGGAAACATAAAAATGAGGGAAAATGATAAGTAAATTATTTATTCATGTCTTAAAATGAATAAAGCGTATGAAAATGTGTCCTGCGCCACTGAAATAGTTCATTCCGGAGCCATTATAATGGGAAATGTGATACCCATGTTTTTCCGCCAGATGGCGACAAGAGCCCGTTCTGCCATGGCCGAAAGCAGTCCACTTTGTAGTACATTTTATACTTTTACGTGTGTCCTATGTGTGTGAAAATGTGGTGCGTTGCATTTGTATGGTTTTTAATCGCTTAATAATGGGAATTGCAATCATTAATAAGGGGAGCATTTAGCCCAGGTGGACAGGTATGTAAAAGAGAATCATGAAACGTGGATAGTGGTTGTTGTGAGAGAGCCAATGAGAGCTCAGTAGAGGGTAGCGATGTTCTAAAGTGAGAATCAATGCATCCGTGACAATATTTTCAAAATAAAATAACGGATAAGGAAATGCATTTACTTTTCCGGTGGATTTTGTAACTTCAAACATTTTATGGGAAGTCGGATTTTATCATTTTGGCTCCACCCGATGGTGCAGTGGATAATTTCAACACCCCTCAAGCTCCGCCCCTGTACATGAAAACACTTAAGATACACCTTCTGTTGTCCTGTTCTATTTTTTTCTGTTATTTGTCTGACTTAAATCAATGTAGAAACAATTATACACTATATATATATATATATATTTTGGCAAAATTAGCTTATTACCATATTTTTCAGACGATAATCCGCACTAGCCAAAAATGCACAATAAAACTAACTGGAGTATAAGTCGCATTTTGGGGGAATTTTATTTTAGAACATCCAGAAAAATTGGACACGTCAATAAATACAATATAATAATAAAAATAAAAATATAATCATATGTTTTCCCAAAAAATACAGTATTTCCCGGACTATAAATCGCACTTTTTTTGTAGTTTGCAACCAAAAGCCAATTTTTATTTATTTTTTATCCCAAAAACTGGTCCCTATATATATTTCTGATCAAATAAAAAATGTAGGGTGCCTGAAGTCAGCTGGGATAGGCTCCAGCACCCCCCCGTGTCCATTGTGAGGATAAGCGGTTTCCAAAATGAATGAATTAAAATACCATTGTGCTGCACTAGCCGTTAAATATTAGCTGTTCTTTGCAGACGATAAAGAATATACGCAAACATTCCGCACGAGTGGCAAACAAAATGCCGAATTGGCCCGAATATAAGACGATGTTTTTTTTCAGTAAAAATAAGACTGAAAAACAGTCGTTTTAAATTCGGGCTCTAGACGTTATACCCATTTACAAGGCTAGATGGCGCCAGATATCTTTAAAGCGAATGCGGTTATTGCAATTTTGTCGTAAATGAGTTGATTGAAATTTCCAAAACTAGAAGCCATTCATTTAAAAATGATTGCATTTTAGTTTAGATATTTAAATGTTTACATGTTAAGGTGTGTTAGACATTTTTGTATGATTTAAATGAGGCAGAATAACATATTTTTACCCTGGAATTTAGTGTTAGAATCATTTTTTTCAGATGTATACTGTCATTATTTGGTGGATAGAAATTAAATTTGGTGTTTAAAAAGTCTTTTTTCAAACTTGGGTCTTGAAAAAGAGGGAGTCGTCTTATATTCGGGCTAATATGATACTTGCTTCCAGGACTACTTGCCTTGCTGTTGATGGTGTTGGAGTGGACCTGCCCAAGCCTTCCATCCCCGCTGAGGCCCATCTGTGACCTGAGGGTCCTGAACCATTTCATCAAGGAAGCGCAAGACGCCAACGACGCCATGTCCAAGTCATGCCGGGATGGATGCACCCTGTCCCAGTCCGTCAGCGTCCCCCAAACCAGAGTCGACGCCGCCTGGGAGAACAAAAATGTAAGAGTGACGTGAACATTCTGGGGTTCTGGTCGCGTTACATACGTGTGATGGTTGTGGGAATTTTTGGATCCAGGACTTGGAGAAAGCCCAGGAAGTCCAGGGTGGCTTGGGACTTCTTCAGCACGCCCTGAGTTTGCTGCGCAGCTCGGTCACCAACGTGGCGTTGCACAGTCACGTTGACAACCTGGTGAGGAGCGTGCCCAGCATCAACGCCGTGCTACACCGGCTGAACATTCCGGTGAGTTGGGGGACGCCCCTTGGAGAAAAGGTGGACTTGTTTGACGTTCGGTTTTTGGGAGAAGTCGCCCCAAGCTGGTTTGAGCAGATGACAATGTGGTGGAAAGAGGGTTGTTCCGAAAACAGGTCGGGGGGAATCGATATGAAGTGACTTTTAGGTTTAGTGTTTTCAAAACAAAAGCCAACGTGTTTGGGGCGTCGTTTGTTTCAAATCTGGTGTGAATATTTTAGAGTCACTTTTTGGGGCACATTTACAACAATATTTCCATATTCCATAAATGTAAGTGGTAAATTGAAATGTTATTTCTAGACCCAAAATCTAAATCCTAAATCAAAATCCTAAATGTGAATCAAAATCCTAAACGTGAATCGAAATCCTAAACGTGAATCGAAATCCTAAACGTGAATCGAAATCCTAAACGTGAATCGAAATCCTAAACGTGAATCGAAATCCTTAACGTGAATCGAAATCCTAAACGTGAATCAAAATCCTAAACGTGAATCGAAATCTAAACGTGAATCAAAATCCTTAATATGAATCACAATCCTAAATTAAAATAAAAAATCTAAATCCTAAATATGAATCGGAATCCTAAATATGAATCAGAATCCTAAATATGAATCAGAATCCTAAATCAAAATCAAAAATCTAAATCTAAATCCTCAATATGAATTTAAATCCTAAAAATGAATTGAAATCCTAAATATGAACCAGAATCCTACATATGAATCAGAATCGTAAATCAAAATCAAAAATCTTAATCCTAAATCAAAATCAACAATTTAAATCCTAAATCAAAATAAAAAATCTAAATAAAGATAAAAAATCTAAATCCTAAATATGAATCGAAATCCTAAATATTAATCAGAATTCTAAATTAAAAAAAATTCTAAATCAAAATCCTGAATCCTAAATAAGAATCCTAAATCGTAATCTGAAATCCTAATCTGAAATCATAATACAAAATCGAAATCCAATATCAAAATCCTATATCAGAATCCTTCATCAGAATCGGAAATCTCAACTAAATGTTTAGCTAATATGCAAATGACCCATGCCTGGAAATAACAAAATAAAAGCCCTATGGAGGATTTTGATTTAACATTTAAAAATAGGATTTCAATTTAGGGTTTTCATTGAAACATTTAGATTCAGTGATAAGATTTTACATTTAAAATTAGGATTTGCATTCAGGTTTTACATTTAACATTTGAAATTTCCCTCTTATGATTTAGAAATAAATATTACCGTTGCTAAATATTGTTTTAACTGTGCACCCAAAAAAGTGAGACCACAATTTTCATTGGCTGAAATCCACTGGCGGGACATTTTAGGGTTGTTTTTGCTTTCAGTTTTTGAGACACTTTTCGTAATCGGGGTTTGTTCTCATTTGTGCTCATTCTGGACAAACGCCTGCTTTGTGGGAAAAAGTTGGACAGGGCTTTTTTTGACTTCAGCGTGACTGCGCCCCAGGGGATCAACAAAACGTGGTCCGTACGAGGAAAGCACCAAACACAGGACTGGGTCTACGTCAGGGACCCCTTCAAAATTCCCCCACACATACGCACTAACATTTCCAATAAAGGTCTTCTCCCACATGATAGAATTGCTAAACACTGATAGCACATGTATTTTTAACAGCAGCAGGAAAAGAGCTCCCCCTAGTGTTAGACAAAAAAGGCAGTTGGAGCGTAGGTCAATTGTCGAGATGGAGCTGTAGTAGTAGTGGTTTGTGTTATAGATCTGCTAGATGGAACTGTTATAATAGTAGTAGTGGTGAGGATTTATCGATTCACAAGATAGAGCTGTAGTGGTAGGGGGTTGTATTATACATCAATTAGATAGACCTGTAGTAGTAGTAGTGGTTTGTGTTATAGATCCAATAGATAGAGCTGTAGTAGCAGTATTAGTAGTAGTAGTAGTAGTAGGGGGTTGTGTTATACATGAAATAGATGGACCTGCAGTAGAAATAGTGGTTTGTGTTATTGATCCACTTGATTGGAGCTGTACTAGAAGTAATAGTAGTAGTGGTTTGTATTATACATAAACTAGATGACCTGTAGTAGTTTGAGTTTTGATCCACAAGATGGAGCTGTAGTTGTAGTAATAGTAGTATGGGGTAGGAGGAGGTTGTATTAGATGGAGCTGTAGTAGTAGTAGTAGGAGGTTGTATTAGATGGAGCTGTAGCAGTAGTAGGAGGAGGTAGTATTAGATGGAGTTGTAGTAGTAGTAGTAGGAGGAGGAGGTTGTATTAGATGGAGCTGTAGTAGTAGGAGGTTGTATTAGATGGAGCTGTAGTAGTAGTAGGTTGTATTAGATGGAGCTGTAGTAGTAGTAGGTTGTATTAGATGGAGCTGTAGTAGTAGTAGTAGGAGGAGGAGGTTGTATTAGATGGAGCTGTAGTAGTAGTAGGTTGTACTAGATGGAGCTGTAGTAGTAGTAGGTTGTACTAGATGGAGCTGTAGTAGTAGTAGGTTGTACTAGATGGAGCTGTAGTAGTAGTAGGTTGTACTAGATGGAGCTGTAGTAGTAGTAGGTTGTATTAGATGGAGCTGTAGTAGTAGTAGGTTGTATTAGATGGAGCTGTAGTAGTAGGTTGTATTAGATGGAGCTGTAGTAGTAGGTTGTATTAGATGGAGCTGTAGTAGTAGGTTGTATTAGATGGAGCTGTAGTAGTAGGTTGTATTAGATGGAGCTGTAGTAGTAGGTTGTATTAGATGGAGCTGTAGTAGTAGGTTGTATTAGATGGAGCTGTAGTAGTAGGTTGTATTAGATGGAGCTGTAGTAGTAGGTTGTATTAGATGGCGCTGTAGTAGTAGGTTGTATTAGATGGAGCTGTAGTAGTAGGTTGTACTAGATGGAGCTGTAGTAGTAGTAGGTTGTATCAGATGGAGCTGTAGTAGTAGTAGGTTGTGCTAGATGGAGCTGTAGTAGTAGGAGGAGGAGGAGGAGGAGGAGGTGGTTGTATTAGATGGAGCTGTAGTAGTAGTAGGAGGAGGTTGTATTAGATGGAGCTGTAGTAGTAGTAGGAGGTTGTATTAGATGGAGCTGTAGTAGTAGTAGGACGAGGTTGTATTAGATGGAGCTGTAGTAGTAGTAGGAGGAGGAGGTTATATTAGATGGAGATGTAGTAGTAGGAGGTTGTATTAGATGGAGCTGTAGTAGGAGGAGGAGGTTGTATCAGATGGAGCTGTGGTAGTAGGATGTATTAGATGGAGCTGTAGTGGTAGTAGTAGTAGGTTGTATCAGATGGAGCTGCAGTAGTAGTAATAGGGGGTTGTGTTATACATGAAGTAGTGGTTTGTTATAGATCCACTTGATGAAGCTGTAGTGATAGTAATAGTAGTAGAAGTTTGTATTATACATCAACTAAATGACCTGTAGTAGTAATAGTCGGTTGTATTAGACATCAACAAGATCAACCAGTAGTAGTAGTAGTGGTGGTTTATGTTATAGATCCACTAGATCAGGGGCAGACTAACCAGTCCTCGAGGGCCGCTGGTTTTTGTTCCAACCGATCCAGCACAGATCATGTCCGTGTTATAGATCCACTGGATGAAGTAGTAGGACCAATTTCCTACCTACTGTGTCATCCAATCATACCTCTGTCTCCATCCTTTAGGAAGCCCCGCCCCCAGACGGCACAGCAGGCCCGGAAAGCACATGGCGGGCGTCCACGGCGGCCGACCTGCTCCAGGTGCACATCAACTTTTTGCGAGGCAAAGTGCGCCTCCTTCTCACAGATGCGCCAGCCTGCCAGCAAGACGTCAGCTGATTGGCCCAGTTTTCCCACTCCAGCACAAAGCCACGCCCATTTTTTTTTTACGATGTTCAGCGAATGCACCTTGAAATGCTCTCCTGGATGAAAACTGACCAAATTAAGGCTGAAAAAGCAAAATGAGGCCTTTTGACTCGGCGGCCATTTTGCCTATTTTTGTAAACGTTGTGGAATCGCTATTTATATGGATTTTCTACTTTTTCGCTTTTGTTTTTGTGAATGTTCCTGGTTTGACTCAAGTGAATTCGGAGGACGTGGGAATTTGGAAAGTGCTCCGTCACCATCTCACCCCGAACAACAATCCAAACAAAAACATCCTGGAAACGAACGCGGGTGAGCGGGAAAGCCATCTGTCCGGAATCGGCGTCATTCCAACCAAAACGGAGTCTGAATTATTCCGATTTTTCTTCCTTGTTTTCCTCACTTTATTTGCACATGATCTCCTTTTCCTGTTTTCACACTAAGAGTCCAATCACTGTATAAGTTACTATTTAAATACAAAACATTATTCTTGGATAAAGAAATGATAAAAACAAGCAGTGTTTTTTCTTTTTTCTTTTTGCAATCAGCACAGCACAGGCACATCTGATGAAGATAAAAATATTTTATAAAATTAAAATATTTGGGCCATAGAGTGCTTTGTAAAAACACCCAAAATGAATGATTAATTTTCCAGTTGTTGCCAAAAAACAAAAAAAAACAAGCAAAAAATGGTTCAAAATAAAATATATATATATATACATATATAATTTTATATGTACACACTGATTATATATAAATCCATAATTCTTTTTGCAATCAGCACGGAACAGGCACATCTGATGAATATAAAAATATTTTTTATAATTAAAATATTCTGGCCCTACAGTATATATATATATATATACACATATATACATATATACATATATATATATATATATATATATATATACATATACATACATATATATATATATATATATATATATATACATATATACATACATATACATATATATACATACATATATACATACATATACATATATATACATACATACATACACATATACACATATACACATAAATACATACACATATACACATAAATACATATATATATATATATATATATATATATATATATAATATATATATATACATATATACATATATACATATATACTACATATATATATACATATATACATATATATATATATATATATATACACATATACATACACATATATATACATATACACATATATATATATAATTTTATATATATATGTACACTGATTATATATAAAAATATTTTATATAATTATAAAATTAAAATATTTTGGCCATAGAGTGCTTTGTAAAAACACCCAAAATGAATGACTAAATTTTCTAGTTGTTGCCAAAAAAACAAAACAAAAAAAAGCAACAAATGGTTAAAAATAAAAAATTCATATATAATTTTATATATGTACACACTGTGATTATATATAAATCCATAATTGCCCAGGGCTGCCAACCTGTGTGGCTCCAGTTTTTTTTACCTAGTTCTACAATGTCTTCTGTGTCTGTCTTGCTAGTGCAACCAAGGAAATTTTCCCAAAAAATTCTAATCTAATCTAAATTGAATCTAATCTAATCAGCACGTAACGTGAAATAAAACTTAGATGAAGATGTTTTACACTGATTTTATTTGCAGTTCTTAGACAAGCTTTTTACTGGCAAATATTTGGGTATGTTTAGTAGGAGGGGAAAAAATTAAAAATGAAACCCAAAAAGGAAAAACATCAAAGATGTGCAAAAAACGGCAAAAAAGTACATTTTGGAGTTTATAAAGCGGCGCTAGGTTAAAAAGATGGCAACATTTTTTTCATATTTAGCGCCACATAGTGTTTCAAAACTGGTGTAAAAAAATGAATTCACTTTTTTTTAATAACATTTACAATATTTTGCAACTTCAATATTTATTTCGAGATGATAAGCCTAAATCTAAATGTGGCTTTTATTTTGTTACTTCCGGCCATTAGTCGTTTGAATTTGCATATTAGCTAAAAATGTATTTGAGATGTGGGATTTATATTTAGGGTTTAAATTTAGCGTTGAAATTTAAATTTCGTGTTAAAATTGAAATTTCGCATAGAAATTGAAATTTTGCATAGAAATTTTGATTTAGCATTGAAATGTGAATTTTGCACTGAAATTTAGATTTAACAATTACATCTAGGATTCTTATTTAGGGTTTAACTTTAACATTTAAATTTCCAGTTTATATTGAAATTCATGATTGATATTCAGGATTTAGCTTTAGCATTTAAATTTTCAATTTACACTGAAATTTAGGAATCATGTTCAGGGTTTAAATTTCACATTTAAATTTAGATTCAGCACTTATTTAGAAAGAAATACTGAAATTGCTAGATATTGAAAAACTCCCCAAAAATTCACAACGATTTTGAAACACTTGGTGGCGCCAAACTGAAAATACAATCAAATGTTGCCATCCTTTTCAAGCCCGTGAAACGGAAGCTTTTCCGTTTACGGTCATTGGCTGCTGGGGTAAAAAACCTTGATGTGGATAGCCGAGTTGTTGCGCGTGCGCGTTAGGGGCTCCGCGGCCTCATCGGGGTCTTCCGGCTCCAGGTCGTCCACCAGCTCCACCGTAGAGGTGTTAGCGGCCAGCTGCAGCGCCCCCTGGCTGCTAGCCTGGAGCTGCAAGGCGATGTTAATGGCCCGGTTGATAGCCAGGCCCAGGCCGTGCACGAAGATCTCCCGGTGACCTCCGCCGTCCAACAGCTTCTGGCAGCGGGCGAGCTGAGCCCGGAAGTCCGTTTTCATATTGACATAGACGTCATTTCGCCTTTTGGGGAGTTTCCGGGGCAGTCGCTTACGGAGAGTGTACTCCACCGGGTCGATGTCGACAGTACCGGGGGCGCCGTCGGAAGACGGCACGGCCCCGAATGTGGCCGTGGCTGAGGCCGACGACATGCCACGGTTTCGGGGTTCGGTCATGTCCCCACGAAGTACTGCATTGGGACGGAAATGTGTTCCCATAAGGCCCAATTTATTCATTTCACGCGACACATAACACCACAAGACGTCGACGAAAAGCGTATTAAGGAACCGAAAACAAAGCCCATAATACGCTTTTTGCATCCCAACAAACATTTTTAAACCAACCCGAGCGCGAATTCTTACCTGCGGTGGATAATTTGAGGATAAATTATCTTTTTTTTTGCTGGTAGCTTAGCACATTAGCATTCTCGGAGAGACGCTCCAGGTTGAGCCGGTGACCCGGAAGTTGAAGAGTAACACCGGAAATGGATCGAACAGTCACGTTCATGTTTTAAAGGAGAAGTTCACATTAAATATGATCCCAAATAATGTTTATGTATTAAAACAAGTATAATCTTATTAATATATATTCATTTTATCAGAGGTTTAAGGAAATTTCACATACATTTGCTGTGAATGGAAATGAGATTATAGATGTCCAATACAAATGGATTATTTACGAAATACTTTTGTAAAAAATGTTCTCCGTTGCCTTTAAAAATAAAACTGACTTCTACTCATGTTGACTACTTATTTATTTATCACTTATTATTTATATATTATTTATTGTATTATTTATTGATTACTTATCTGCTCGTTTGTTTGTTATTATTTGTGCACTTCCTTATTCATTCTGTGACTACATATTCATTACTTATTTGTTATATTTTTTTTATTTGTCTTTAGCAGCACATATATATACGTATATTTTATATTTTTATATTACTTTTGTTTTTAATGGGAAAACACACTGCGGCGTAAAACCACCAATTTCGCTATAAGCAGCTGTGTATAATGACAATAAAGGCTTTTGATTTAGATTTTTTTATATAAACAAATGACGCATCGCGCCTCCTAGTGGTCAACCATTTTCACAAAAAGTCCTTTTTTTAAAACCGCCCATCCTTTAGTGTTTTCAATTAAATATTTATCTCTTCATCAGCTTTATTAATGAACAGTTAAATGTATAAACCATTTCTTTTCTTGCTTTATTCATATAGTTTGTATAAAACAGTGGCGGTCCGTGCATTTTGGGGTAGCGCCTTCTGCTATCGGAATCAATCCAACCCTCAAAAACTATTTTATGGCTATAAAACCTCTACAGCAGCTACAGTTGCGACACATAAAAAATCATCAATAATAACCTCATACAATTTAAATATTATTTAGGAATACGTATAGCCATATTTTACTCAGCAAAAATCCTTTTTAACTGTACACAATATCCATCCTCCTTCTTTTCTATCGCCATCGAAGCTAATGCTGAAAGTCGAGCCTGTCCTGTCATGTTTCTGACAGTCCGTCTTAAAAATGGCTTTAAATCAACACAAAAATATATTTGCTTGTGCAGCTTGCTCCAAATACAGTTTGGTAGCTCTTTGTAGTTAGCGCACTGAAACTAGCGCACACACCCTTTTCCCGGCTGTAACAGGCTTGCTAGCTTCGGAGTTGACCGCCCTTTCTCAATGATGTCCATTTTTTTCTGGAAAAGTCCGTCTCGAAAATAGCTTTGTGAGCAAATCTGCAACCAAATGCATTTGTTTTCCTAAGTCTGCCATTGTGGGTGGAGTTTGCGATCTCTGGCTGCCTCACTATGGCTTTGGCCCGCCTACTCTCTATAGCTAGCCAATAATAGTTGGTGAAAGCAATGACGTATCCCAGCCAGCAAAATGGCAATGCCTGCGAAAAAGCATTGTGGTGTTGCCAACTCGAAATCTGATTGGTTAAAAGCAACAATCTTGTTTATTGCAACAGAGCCCGCAGAACTGATTGTGAAGGCTTTGAGGCAGATTTCTGATCCTAGCAACAAATAATGGCTGAAAGGTGATTGGTTCAATGCTTCAATATGAAAACATACATCTAGAAGCAGTGCAACCAGGGGGAAAAGCAATGAAAGGAAGCTAACAGACCATTTGGAATAATAAGTATTGATGGACAAAATAAAATTTATGATTCAGATATTTCTTAGGCCAGCAGAGAAGGCCTTGAAGACCCTGACGGCCCGCCACTGGTATAAAATGATAATCATAATTGTATGTTTTTAACCAATATGAGGCTTTGAGTTGTTTATTATTCCTCATGTCCATTTGATGGATTTAAAAAAATGATAAAGTTGAGCTTTGTGGTGCTGATTTTGTAAAATAATCTCTATTTTTGGGGTTTTGGGGGGCCCAGTTCGATTCCTTGCCCCTGGTCAAGCTCTATTTTGTTCCGCCACTGGTCAGTTCATTCTTTTGGGGGGGATAAGTACACGTCATGAATTATTAATTGTTGGATTTATATATTTTTGAATATTAGCTTCAACAAAGACTCCAGGTGCGAATTCTGGCTATGAATGTCTTTAATGTTTCCCAGATCAGGATCACAGCATACAGTTGATAACTTGTAAAATAAACAAATATCATCACCTCAATTATAATTTCCCCTCCATTTTTTAGCACCTTTTTCTCCAAGAAGAATTTTCTTCATCTAAAATATGTTTTTGGTAAGAAAAAAAAACAACTAAGAAGAAAAAAAAAGACAACAGGTGCAACTTTGCATCGAAGCTAAGCTAAGCTATTGTGTGCTTTCATGCAGGCCCGTCGCCTGATAGTAGTATTATGGGGGTGGGGCTTATGAAATGGATGTATTTGGTCAATAATTGTACTTTTTTTTTGTTAAATAAGCCTACAGCGTGTTATCGTAACGTTAATTTTTATGTTTGAAGCAGTTGGGAAGTGATTTTCCCCCCTGAAAATTGTGTTTTTACAGTTCTGTGCTTTGAGTTGCCCATGGTAACGGGTCTTATTTTGAATAAAATTAGTATCGCTTGGTTTAAAATATGCAAGAAGACCACCCCTATTATGAGGAAAATGCAGGTAACAGTTTGAGGCTTTCTTAAAAACTTTAAAAGCTTTTTCGTGGGTGTGTGTGAGGCATCTTGGTATCAAAGCCCTCAAGTTGAAGCCAAATGATTGGCTTTATGTACACACACAGTTACACGTAAAGGGAGCTAATTCAGGGCCTCGCCACACAAAGGCGGGGTCTATTCACCGCTTATAGTGGGGTGTTAATCGCAGAAATGCAAGGCTGTCGATGACTGAAAATCGACACGAATGAAGCACATAGTTAAGGAACTTGAGAAATGACCTTCTCCAATAATTAAAATATGCAAATCACACATTTGTTAGAACTAAGATAACAGAAAAAATATATAATAATAATAATCGGACATGGGCTTTGTCATCATCATTGACTTGACAATATATATTAATATATTTTATATATATATACATATATACATATACACATATATATACATACATATATATACATATAAATATATACATATATATGTATATGTATGTATATGTGTACATGTATATGTATATATACATACATATACATATATACATATATATATATATACACATACATACATATACATATACATACATATACATATATACATATATACATATATACATATACATATATACATATGCATATATACATATACATATATACATATACATACAAATACATATGTACATATACATATACACATATATACATATATACATACATATACATATATACATATACATCCATATACATACATACATATACATATATACATATACATCCATATACATACATACATATACATATATACATATACATCCATATACATACACACCCATATACCTACATATCCATATATACATATACATACATGTACATATACATATACACATATATACATATACATACATATATACATATACATATACACATATACATCCATATCCATACATATCCATATACATACATATCCATATATACATACATATATACATACACATATATATACACATATATATACACATATATATATACATATACATATATACATATACATATATACATATACATATATACATATATATATATACACATATATATATATATATATATATATATATATATATATATATATATATACATATACATACACATACAGACTTATATAAATTTATAGATGCATATATACATGCATATATCTACACATACATTCACATAAATGTATACATACACATGCATCCATGTACATATATACATACATAGATATATATAAACATATATATATATATACATATAAATACATTTATACATACATAGATATATATAAACATATATACATATAAATACATATATACATATATAAGAGCACACATACATATACATACATACACATACACATATATGAATTTGAACTTATATATTATTATATAAAGTTTGTTTAATGATACATTTCCGCTACAGTGACTCTGTGCTACATTTGTTGGATCAGGAAAAGACGAAACAAAAGCTTCCCTTTCATGCAAACTGCACCTGTTGTCATCGGCCATTACAAATTTGGAGTATCTTTCATTCACTCCCCCAAAAACCAAAATAAAAAAAAACCTATCAACAAACTTAATATTTACAAATATCTTACCAGTCTTATGTTTACAGTTCAAAATGTACACTTGATTCTTTTGCATTATTGTGTGTGTGTGTCGTTTTTCCAGTCCCCTCACCCCCCAGTTTATAAAATAGAGAAGAAGAAGAACAGCCCAGGTGTTGTGGTTACGCTAATCGAAATCCTTGCCCCCCCCCCCAGAACCCCCCCACCAACCAAAACAGGGATACAAAAGCATGGATTCCAGAAGATGGAATAGCAAATGTTTCATCTTGACAAACATAGAAGATACAAAGCTAGCCATGCCTTAAAATGTCATCTCACCATATCCATCCAAGAGGTCAAGAGGTGATGACCGCCATGACCTTTGCCCCCCGAAACACAGGTTGCATTTTTTTTTTACTGGAATCGACAATATACGAAAAAGCCAGCGGACTCTACAAGGACTTGAAAGCAAAGCAAGCATCTGAAAAAGACACCCTTCAAAGCGAGTCGTGGCTGGTTGGATCATTTTAAAAAACGAACAGGGATACGCAAGGTTTAAATTGAGTGTAACGTAAGATTCAAACTTATTTTTAAGTGTGTTTATTGTCATCTCAATTCATTTAAGTTCAATTTAAAGTTTATGTTATGTTATGAGTGCATCCATCAAGTCTCTCTTTGGTTCTTTCTCACTCGTCCACGCCGTCTGTCCTGAATAATGTCACATTTTAGTATTGAATATCATAACCACTAGATTGGTCATTGTTATTTTGTGAGTAGGTGGTGAATTTGAACCAATAAAAAGATGTTTTTCCCTTGTAATATCCTGTTTTTACAAAGGGTATTTGGTTTTCTGTGTCTGTATTCTCACCCTCTTGCTACTGTGAGTGAAATTTCCCGAATACGAGATGAATAAAGTTATCCAATCCAATGCTATAGGAAACATTGATTTGAGATACGAGTAAATTTACATACGAGCTCGGCCCCGGAACGCGTTAAGCTCGTATCTCAAGGTATTACTGTACAGTGGTACCTCGACATACGAGTGCCCCGACATACGAGCAATTTGAGATACGAGTAACATTTTGAGCAAATACTTATCTTGAGATACGAGACACATTTTGATATACGAGCAGACAGCGGATGCGAGACTGGTCGCAACTCCCTCGTGTAATGTCTCTACGAGCACTGGGACAAGCTCATTCATTGAAGATGTCCAAATAAACGAGCAATTCGAGATACGAGTAAGATTTCGAGCAAATAATTATCTCGAGATACAAGACAAATTTCGATATACGAGCAGACAGCGGAAGCGAGAGGGTGCTCATAAGAACATCATGGACACTGTCTCTCTCCCCACAACTCCCTCCTGTTGCATTTTTTCAGTGTTTTTTTTCCCGTTAGTCAGTGCGAATGGCGGAGCGATTGCTAATACGAGAGGAGTATATACTACTTCTCGTTGGCAAGTGGTCGTGCGTTATCCTATTGTGAGGACATTTGTGTGCATCGTTTTGGGAATATTTTGAAGGGAAGACAAAAGCAAACAACCCTCGATAGGTTGCAGCTGAAAGTCAGGGTGGAGGCGGAGCCAATAGACCCAACCCGGGAGAAGAAAGGTATCAAATTTAAAAAAAAAATAGAATTAAGTCTAGTGTTAGGTTAGATTAAACTTATTTTTGAGTGTGTCTGCATCATAATCCACATTTATTTAAATTTATTTATGTTATGTTACGAGCGCGTTGCCGTGCAAAAAGTATCTCTGTCTAATTTTAGTACTATTAAACACATTTTAGTACTATTAAACCACTAGTTATTTGTGACTTTGTTAATAGATGGCGAATTAGAACAAATAAATGTTTTTCCAATCCGATATCCTGTTTTTGGTGTTTTTTTCAGAGGGTTCGAACAAATTAATTTGTTTTTAGTTCATTTCTATGGGAAACGTTCGTTTGAGTTACGAGAAAATCGACATATGAGCTCAGTCCCGGAACGTATTAAGCTCGTATCTCAAGGTCCACTTGAAGCAAACATGGGTGTACCAGATTTTCAAAAAAATGAGTCATAAGCACAGCTTTGTGAAGTTGACGGAATACCCGCGTGAAAGGTGACCGCCATGACCGTAACGTTTACTGTCCGTTTTTGGGGTGAGGAAATCTAGGGACAAAATGGCCGCCTCTCCCTTGTGAGCCTTTGAAAAGAATTCATGCATAGATCCCCCTCTTGTAAAAGACCCAATGATAGACTTTCTCCTTTGTACACATATACAACTATATATATTTTTTATATAGAATTATACTTTCTCTATATCTATATCGTCAACAAAGCAAAATGCAATTACAAAAACAACAACGAAACAAACGAGACAAGCCGTGAATCGAAACAAAAGCACAATCAAGGGCCAGTTTTGGCACTTTTGTCATGAGAACACATTTGTTAGCGGACAATAAATACTCCGTTTTTGCCCTTCGCGGGATCGCAAACACTAACTTGGCACCGAAAATGCTGGTTGGACGGAAGCATGATGTATACCGTATATTCCGGACTATAAGTCGCACTTTTTTTTTCATCGTTAGGCTGGCTACTCAGCTGCGACGTGTATATGTATTTTTGTCTCTCTGACCACGACAACTTGTTTTATTTTGGCTATAGTTATCTTTAAAAAAAAAATGAAAAAAATGCTCCTATGATTGGCTGGCTACCCGTAGCTCGCCGGGATAGGCTCCAGCACCCCCCGCGAGCCGTGTGAGGATAATCAGGAAGGAAGATGAATGAATAAAAATGTCTTTCGACCACTAATACTTTTTTTCTCGTCATTGTGTGTTGTTTCGTCTTATACTCGGGTACGACTTTTAGCCCGAAAGTTGCGGTATTTTTTTCGTAGTTTTAAGAGACAGATGTTCAAACGAGAATGACATCAGGGAGTGAAACAAGGTGGCACCGTCTACGAAAAAAAGCGACAGGTCCTTTCCGTGATTGGCTGCTTGGAAAAGGTACTCGGACGTTTCGCCGAAACACGTTTCGCCGACGGACATTTCGCCGACGGACAGTTCGCCGAACGGATGTTTCGCCGAACGGATGTTTCGCCGAACGGACGTTTCGCCGAACGGACGTTTCGCCGAACGGACGTTTCGCCGAACGGACGTTTCGCCGAACGGACGTTTCGCCGAACGGACGTTTCGCCGAATGGACGTTTCGCCGAACGGACGTTTCGCCGAAAAATTAAACTGTTTAATTTATAATTTTATTAAACAATTAAAAGTGGGGATGTTTCTCATTGTGTTGTTTTTTGTGCCGAGGTTGAAAAACATATACACACACGATCCGGGGGCGGGGTAGCGCGCGAATCCCATTTCGGCGAAACGTCCGTTCGGCCAAACGTCCGTCGGCGAAACGTCTGTCGGCGAAACGTCCGTCGGCGAAACGTCCGGTCACGCTTGGAAAAACATCCTGATATTATTTTTTTCCTGGAAAATAGTTATTTCTCCCGAAGTTCTGACTCCACACACACGATGGCGCTGAGTGGCGCAACCTGGAGGCGGTGGAGAGTCACTACACCATCCAGAGGTTCCTCCTGGAAGGTTTTTTTTAGGAGCACAGCCAGCCTATGGCGGTTCTTGGGGGTTCCACTACTATACTCGAGTGGTGGAGTGGGGGTGGGGCAAAGTGTTGTTGTGGCCCGTGGCGGGAAAGGTGTTAAAGGCATGGAGGGGCTGCATGCTCGTGATGGTGCTGGGGATCATGGTGATGGTGTTGGGGGTCATCAGGGGCACGTCATCCGGCGCCCGGCGCAGCGCCAGCGTGTAGTCCGGCGGACAGGCGGGCCGCAGGATGTCGTGGGGCCGCAACGGTTCCATGTCGTGGTGGGAATCGTGCTCGGAGTGCTTCATCTGCAGGGACATGATCTCCTCCTCCTGACTGTGAGCCAGGTCGTTGGCGGGACCACCCCGTTGGGGGGAGAGACGGTGACGTCGCATCTCGTGGCGCTTGTCGCGTTTGTAGTAGAGGGCGGCGAAGGCCAGGATGTTGAGGAAGAGGAGGGAGGCTCCCACCGCCACCGTCACGCTCAACTCCGTGGAGTAGTCGCGGGTGTCGCCCGGGAAGAGGACGCGAGGCGGGCGCTCCGAGCCGTCAGGTTCGGGGTCGTAGGAAAAGGTCGGGTAAGGGCGGTGGGTGGTGCGGGAACCTGTAGTTCTGGTTCTGGGGGTACCCGGGCCCGGGCCGGGGCCGGGGGGTGAGCGAGTGGTGGTTGAAAAGAACTCGTCGTGGATGTTGTGGAGGTGGGGAACTAACTCCAGCCAGAAGGCTACTTTGTTAGCACGGTAGTTGTCCCTGACGCGAGGTTTCAAGCCTATGTGGAGGTACTGCTTGTCCTTGGAGTTGAACTTGGTCCAGATGACTTCTTCAAATCGGTTGGGCTTGGTGTGAATGAATTTCGTGTCTTGGGGGACTGGCAAGTTGGGATCCCTACCGGAAAAACAGTGGGTCAAACTAATGTATTTACATGCATATAAGCCGCCCCATGTATAAGCCAGACTTAAAATTGCCTTAAAATCGTTGAATTTTGCAATTTCTCGCGTATAAGCTGCCCCGATTCACAAATCTTACTCAAACTATTGTCTTTACTCGCAAATAAGGCGTCCCGTGTATAAGCCAGACTGTTAAAATTGCCTTAAAATTGTTGAATTTTGCAATTTCTCGCGTATAAGCCGCCCCTGATTCACAAATCTTACTCAAACTACTGTCTTTACTCGCATATAAGCCGGCCCATGTATAAACCAGACTTAAAATTGCCTTAAAAACGTTGAATTTTGCAATATCTCGTGTATAAGCCGCCCCTGATTCACAAATCTTACTCAAACAACTGTCTTTACTCGCATATAAGCCGCCCCGTGTATAAGCCAGACTGTTAAAATGGCCTTAAAATTGTTGTTTTGCAATTTCTTTAGTACAAGCCGCCCCTGATTCACAAATCTTGCTCAAACTATTGTCTTTACTCGCATATAAGCCGCCCCGTGTATAAGCCAGACGGTTAAAATTGCCTTAAAATTGTTGAATTTTGCAATTTCTTTCATATAAGCCGCCCCTGATTCCCAAATCTTACTCAAACTACTGTCTTTACTCGCATATAAGCCGTCCCGTGTTTAAGACAGACCATTAAAATGGCCTTAAAATCATTGAATTTTGCAATATCTTGCGTATAAGCCGCCCCTGATTCAAAAATCTTACTCAAACTATTGACTTTACTCGCATATAAGCCGCCCCGCGTATAAGCTAGACCGTTAAAATTGCCTTAAAATTGTTGAATTTTGCAATTTCTTGCGTATAAGCCGCCCCTGATTCACAAATCTTGCTCAAACTATTGTCTTTACTCGCATATAAGCCGCCCCATGTATAAGCCAGACTGATAAAATTGCCTTAAAATCTTTGAATTTTGCAATTTTTTGCATATAAGCCGCCCCTGATTCCCAAATCTTACTCAAACTATTGTCTTTACTCGCATATAAGCCGCCCCGTGTATAAGCCAGACCGTTAAAATGGCTTTAAAATCGTTGATTTTTGCAATTTCTTGCATATAAGCCGCCCCTGATTCACAAATCTTAGTCAAATTACTGTCTTTACTCACATATAAGCCGCCCCGTGTATAAGCCAGACTGTTAAAATAGATAATAAGGCTTATATGCGAGAAAATATGGTAATACTGGTTTGTCAATAGAGTGGTACCTCTACTCACCAATGCTTCTACATACAAAATTATGTATGCAAATGACTTCCAATATTTATTATTTTATTTTGAAATTGTCGCGGCAGCATTGCGTCCTGCTTGAGAATCTCCTTACACTCTGCTGGCCTCCCATTGGCTGTCTCTCCATGTTATTTTTTTATGCTGTTTTAGTTTTTCTTTCCGTCTGTCTTTATTTAAATTAATTAAAATTATTGTTATTCATCCTTGACTGATATTGCAAGTTTTATTGAATACCTGGTAGTTTTGAATTCATAATTTGAAGCTGTTTAATGTGCATTTATGTGCATGGGCTAACGTTAGCTTCCGAATAGAAAACGTTTTTGTATGCTTACCCAGTTTTAGCAAAGTTGGTCCAGTAGGTCATGACAACCGCGCTGAGCATCACATCATTTTTGGAGAAATTACACGGGAACAGGTCGGTGGCCCCGATCATGGGGACCCCGAAAACGTACGGTATTTCGTCCCCATGCGCCGCGTCAGCCCACTCGGGTCGCGTCTCCGTCTGGCAGTGGTGGTAGAAGGTGTAAAAGTAAACAGGCGACTGGAATTCGGCATGGAGTTTGGCGGTGGCGACTGCCGGCGCCACCCACTGGTGGTCTGTAAAAAGAGCAAGCAACGTCTTGCGCCGCATGTCGCCGTTGTCCCGGTCTGCCCAATCTGTGTACATGAATTTGATGGTCTCCCTTAGGATGTCTTTTCCTGGAGGACAAGAAAAAGACATTTCATTCCAAATATTAGACAATATTTACTATTAAGAAGATTTAAAAGAAGAGTAAGACTACCGTATTTTCCGCACTAAGAGGTGCAACTAAAACATTCAATTACCCCAAAACCTGGCATTGACTCTTATATTTGAATAAATCTTGTTTAATCATTGTATAATATTCTCTTTAGGCCAGCTCCATCTAGTTGATGTACTATAAAACAAATTCTAACCACCACTACAAGAGCTCCATCTAGTGGATCTATAAAACAACCTACAAAACTCCTACTACTGCTTTTACTACTATTAGTACTACTACTGCTTTTACTACTATTAGTACTACTACTGCTTTTACTACTACTACTGCTTTTCCTACTACTACTGCTTTTACTACTACTACTGTTTTTACTACTACTACTGCTTTTACTACTACTACTACTGCTTTTCCTACTACTACTACTACTACTACTGCTTTTACTACTACTCCTACTGCTTTTACTACTACTACTGCTTTTACTACTACTACTGCTTTTACTACTACTACTGCTTTTACTACTACTACTGCTTTTACTACTACTACTGCTTTTACTACTACTACTGCTTTTACTACTACTGCTTTTACTACTACTACTGCTTTTACTACTACTACTGCTTTTACTACTACTACTGCTTTTACTACTACTACTGCTGCTGCTGCTAATATTACTACTGCTGCTAATACTACTACTGCTGCTGCTAATACTACTACTACTAATGCTGCTAATACTACTGCTGCTGCTGCTAATACTACTACTACTACTGCTGCTAATACTACTACTGCTAATACTACTACTACTGCTGCTAATACAGCTGCTACTACTACTACTGCTGCTAATACTACTACTGCTAATACTACTACTGCTGCTAATACAGCTGCTACTACTACTACTGCTGCTTCTACTTTTACTGCTATGGCTACTACTACTGCTGCTAATACTACTACTACTACTACTACTACTGCTAATACTGCTATTACTGCTGCTAATACAGCTGCTACTACTACTGCTGCTAATACTACTACTACTACTACTACTACTGCTAATACTGCTATTACTGCTGCTAATACAGCTGCTACTACTACTACTGCTGCTTCTACTTTTACTGCTACGGCTACTGCTGCTGCTATTACTACTACTATTACTGCTGCTAATACAGCTGCTACTACTACTACTGCTGCTTCTACTTTTACTGCTACGGCTACTGCTGCTGCTATTACTACTACTGCTGCTGCTGCTGCTAATACTACTACTACTACTGCTGCTAATACTACTACTACTGCTGCTAATACTACTACTACTGCTCCTGCCAATACAGCTGCTACTGCTACTACTGCTGCTTCTACTATTACTGCTACTGCTACTACTACTACTACTACTACTACTGCTGCTGCTACTGCTACTGCTACTACTACTGCTGCTGCTGCTGCTGCTACTACTACTGCTACTTTTCTCAAAAAGAATGTTAATGTTGACTAGAGATCCAATTCATTTTGACTTGATAGGGCGCGAACAAACATTTAATCACCCCTTCAAAATGAATTAGACATTTAGCTCCGTCAATGGTACTGAGACCAGAGCGTTCAATACCAGTTTCATTTCAATTTATAACCAAAAGATTGAAGAGCTCGTTTTTCCTGCTCATTGCTATTAGTGAATTGAATATTTAAGAATAATTTCCTGACTAATCTATTAAAAAGGAAACATAAAATACCCCCAAAACCAACAGGAAGTAACCCAGAAATCAGCGGGAATCGACACACGAACAAAAAAACATCCTCAAAAGTCCCTTTAAAATCAATTTAAAATGATCCAAAATCAGTTCAACACACTCCGTTTCGAGCTGGTGTTTTTTTTAAAGGGGATGTTTATGATCTGTTGATTGATACCTTGACTGGCGGGATGAAAAATTCCAAAGCCCAAGGTAGAAAAGGTCTCTAAAGGCGTGACAGGCAGTGAAACTGAATCATCCAAATGTGTTTGTTTGTTTGGCAGTGCCACTGTGTTGGCAGTCGGGCGCAAAGAACCCCCATGTTGAAAAATAATCCTCCTGACAGACTTTTTCTTTGAATACCAGTTTTCCCTCACCCCAAATTAATTTAATTTTTTTTCTTACCCTCGGGGTATCCATAGAGGTTATCGACAAAGTTAGAGATGGTGTAATCGAACGCTGCAGCCGAGATGCCTTCATTGTCTTCGCTGTCGTCAACAAATTTCATCCCCTCTCCTTGATTGACACCGATTAACATGTCGTAGTTGAGGAACTCCCCCTAGAGGCCGCAACAAACAAGTACAGTAGTCAGCATACAAGAAATTGGAGATATGAGTTAACGACGCGGACACCAGGTGGCCGAGTATCATTTCCTTCTGTACTGAATAATGTCAAATTTTAATGTTGAAGATCATAACCACTAGATAGGTATTTGTTACTTTGTGAGTAGGTTGTGAATTACAACAATTAAAAACATATGTTTCCATTGTAATATCCGGTTTTAGGTCTTTTATCGGAGGGAGGGAACGGATTCATTTGTATTTAGTTATTTTATATGGGGAAAATTGATTTGAGATATGAGCGAATTGACACACAAGCTCGGGTCCCAAAACACATTAAGCTCGTATCTCAAGGTATTACTGTAATTGCACTAAAACTCCATAGGGTGCTAACCATTTTAGTCACTTTGGTATCCAACTACGAATTTATGTGACAACTTATTCATGTTGACCACTAATCTACGTTGCCCACTTATCTACGTCGACCACTTATCTACATCGACCACTTATCTATGTCGACCACTTATCTACGCTACCCACTTATCTACGTCGCACACTTATCTACGTCGCACACTTATCTACGCTGACCACTTATGTACGTCGCCCACTTATCTACGTCGCACACTTATCTACGTCACCCACTTATCTACGCTGAACACTTATGTACGTCGCCCACCTATCTACGTCGACCACTAATCTAGGTCGACCACTTATCTACGTCACCCACTTATCTACGCTGAACACTTATGTACGCCATCCACTTATCTACGTCGACCACTTATCTAGGTCGCACACTTATCTACGCTGACCACTTATCTACGCTGACCACTTATCTACGTAGCCCACTTATCTACGCTGACTGCTTATGTACGTCACCCACTTATTTACATCGCCCACTTATCTAAGCTGACCACTTATCTACGTCGCCCACTTATCTACGTCGCACACTTATCTACGCTGACCACTTATCTACGTCGACCTTTTATCTACATCGACCTTTTATCTACGTCGACCACTTATCTACGTCGCACACTTATCTACGTCGACCACTTATCTACGTCGACCACTTATCTACGTCGACCACTTATGTACGCCGACCACTTATCTACATAGCCCACTTATCTACACTGACCACTTATGTACGTCGCCCACTTATCTACACTGACCACTTATGTACGTCGCCCACTAATCTAGGTCGACCACTTATCTACGTCGCCCACTTATCTAAGCTGAACACTTATCTACGTCTACCACTTATGTATGTCAACCACTTATGTACGTCGACCACTTATCTATGTCGACCACTTATCTACGTTGACCACTTATCTACGTCAACCACTTATCTATGCTGACCATTTATCTACGATGACCACTTATCTACGCTGACCACTTATCTACGCTGACCACTTATCTACGCTGACCACTTATCTACATCGCCCACTTATCTACGTCGACCACTTATCTACGTCGACCACTTATCTATGTCAACCACTTGTCTATGTCAACCACGTATCTAAGTCAACCACTTATCTACGCTGACCACTTATCTACGTCGACCACTTACCTACGCTGACCACTTATCTACGACAACCACTTTTCTACTTTGCCCACTTATCTACGCCGACCACTTATCTACACCGACCACTTATCTACACCGACCACTTATCTACGCCGACCACTTATCTACGTTGACTACTACCAATCCCAGAAACATGCTTGCTAGGCTACCTGATTGAACACTCTAAATTGCCCCTAGTTATTCTCTTGCCACCAATTCAGGGTGCCCCGTAGTTGACTGGGATTGGCTCCAGCACCACCCTTGTGAGGATAAGCTTTACAGAAAATGAATGAGATTAGATCCAAGTGAACCGACTACCTGCTGCATGAGGATCTCGGGATCGTCGGGGACCACGTCTCCGTCCACGACGGGTCCGAATGCGATGTGGTAGCGAGCCGGCTGGATGTCCTGGTCCACCAGTTCCCTGAAGTTCTTGCGCCTCAGACAGTCCACCAGATCTGCCGTCTCACTGTAGGTGCAGCCCACCTTTCGAGCCAGGATCTTAGTGTATTTGAGGGGCTGGTAGTTGACGGACCAGCTGGAGATGGCGGTTCCACTTTGGGCAATTGCCCTGTGGAAAAGACCTGGGGAGTGGAAAGACAACGTCAAAGTTAACGACGTCGCTAACACGCTGAGTAGAATCGTCCGTCTCGTCGCATTTGTTTTAAATCCTCTGCAAATTTGGCAGATGGCGCATCACACACAAGGATGCTAACGAGGGGATTCGGAATCAACTGTCAAAGCGCGGTGGTCTTGCTCCGGTTCTGTCGCTACGACTGCCCAAGTGGCTCGTTAGGGGGGGCCGCCTGCGTGGTTGGTTTTGGCTCACGTTTGCTTTGGCGTCTTCGTCTTGCCACCTCGCCGCGTCTCAGAAATACCCGCTAAATTATTAAGCCCAGCTGTAGACGCCCCCCTTTTCCCTAAGAAATCAATTACCGGGAGCTGAGATAGAACCATGACTCTGAGATGAGAGATTTTCGGGAAAACACTTTCCTTGGATTTGCCTGCAATCGTTTAACCACGACAAATTTTAGCTGGTTTAAAAAAAATCCATTCGAAAATATATTGCAATATTACCTTACAGCACACTTGTCAAAGTGGCGGCCCGGGGGCCAAATCTGGCCCACCGCATCATTTTGTTTGGCCCGGGAAAGTAAATCATGAGTGCCGACTTTCTGTTTTAGGATCAAATTAAAATGAAGAGTATATATGTATATTACATTTCCTGATTTTGCCCCATTTAAATGAATAATTGTAATTTTTTAATCATTTTTTTACGTGTTTTTAGTTCAAAAATCATTTTGTAAAATCTAAAAATATATATATATATAAAAAAGCTAAAATAAACATTGTTTTACATCTATAAAAAACTGAATATTCAGGGCTTTTAATCCAGTTCTTTTAATCCATTTATAATAAAAAAAATCTAAATATTATATCTAAATTTCCTGATTTCCCCCTTTCAAATCAATAATTGCAATTTTTTGATCCATTTTTTTGTGGTGTTTTTAGGTCAAAAAGCATTTTGTAATATCTAAAAATAAATAAAAATATGTTCACTTTTATATTGAATATATTTTTTTAAAATTGTTTCCATTTGAAATGAAAAACAAATGATTATTAGATGTTTTCCCTTACTAAGAAAAAAAGTTCAAATAAACAGTTTTATATCTATAAAAAAACTGAATATTTAGGGCTTTTCATCCAGTTCTTATAATCTTATAATAAAAGAAAAAAATCTAAATATTATATCTAAAATGGTCCGGCCCACTGAAATCAAGTTGATGTTAATGCGGCCCGCGAACCAACCCGAGTTTGACACCCTTGTTTTAATCAATTTATCAAAAAAAAAATCTAAATCTAAAAGACTTTCTGTTTTAGGATCAAATTAAAATGAAGAGTATAGATGTAAATTAAATTTCCTGATTTTCTCCCTTTTAAATCAATAATTGTAATTTTTTAATCCATTTTTTCTGTGTTTTTAGTTCAAAAATCATTTGGTAAAATCTAAAAATATATTTAAAAAAGCGAAAATAAAAATTGTTTTATATCTATAAAAAACTGAATATTCAGGGTTTTTAATCCATTTATAAAAACATATATCTAAATATTATATCTAAAATGATCCGGCCCACATGAAATCTGACACCCTTGCCTTACACGATTTTCGTAACAAAATTGATCTGTGCAGTTGTGCTTTGGTGGAAATAAAAAAATATGTGGCTGCAATTCCACTCCCATCCACTAGTTGGCAGCAGTTAACTGCTGTCATCTGATTATAATTTGACTAACATAAAAGTGTTGTACCTGAAATTATTTTATATACTGTATTTTTTCGCATATTAGCCGCCTCCGCGTATAAGCCGTACCCTTAAAATTGTTGAATTTTACGATTTCTCTTGTATAAGCCGGCCCATGATTCATAATTTTCACCTATTTTTAATAGGGAGAACATGTTTGTTATTTTGAAGGGAAAATCTTAAGAAAAATCATCGCGTATGAATCGAAAAGATCGTCTGCTGGATTGTACGTTCCGAAAGTGTGTTGCCTGCACGTAGACAAATTCAAAAAGGAAGTCAGGTGACCAGTACAAACAGGAAGTGTGACCGTGGCGGTCTTGTTTGTCATCCCGAGGTAAGATGGCGGCGCCCTGAGCGAACAATAGCAGGCACAAGTGAGTTTTTTCATGTTTTGTGCAAGATATAGATTATTATTTTTCTGAAATGTCATTCATAGACATCAAAATAAATGTTGTTTAGCATTTTATCTGTTTATCTTTTCAAAATAAATGACCGTATTGTCCGCATTGTTTTGCGTTATGCAGTTTTGTGCATGTCAAGTCTAATTTGTGCGCATATAAGCCGTACCGTACCTTTTTTTGGAGTGACAAATAAAGCATATGTGTGAGAAAATAGTGTGTGGTGTCAAACATGCAGCCTGCGGGCTGGAAGTGGTCCGCTCAGGGGTCCAATCCGGCCCGGATTTTTTTTTTTTAACGAAAATGATATACATAAATCTCATTAATTGTCTACGGATTCACAGTTAGCGTTTCGACGGAGATGGACTCCTTACCTGTTACTGTGGTGGAGTAAACTGTGGGTTAACAGAAACTTAGCATCGAAAGGAACTCATGCTGGTGATGGAGATGTGGACGATGGCGGCGATGACGTGATGGCAATGAAGAACACATTTGGGGGTGTTTTTTGAAAGGGTTAGGGGTAGGATCGGCAAAAATAGACAATGGTTAATACATGTTAGCATTGCTCTACGGAGGAAGCGGGTGTTTAAAATGAATCAACATCATAAATGAGTTTTGTAGTCCATTCTGTTCCAGCGATTAAGCAGTCTCGTAAACTAAGTGCAGTGGAGACTTGTAATTAGTGCAGCAACAATTAATCGATTCAGTAGTCTGATCCGGAAAAAAAAAACGTTAAATTCAATTTAGCTTCCTTGAAGATTTTCATGACCATGGCATCCAAATGGTTTGTTTTCAAAGTGTTTTAATTAGTCTGATTTATTGAACTACCATGCCCAAGAGCCTACCGCTAGCAGATATACTGTATTTTCACAACTATAAGGCACACATAAAAGTCTTAAATTTTCTCCAAAATAGACTGGGCACCTTATAATCCAGTGCGCCTTATTATCCAGTGCGCCTTATAATCCAGTGCGCTTTATATATGGATCAATACTAAAATTGTTATCACGATCAAATAAAATGAATCAGTTGATAGGGTACACCGACTCTACTATTTTCCCGTAGACAAAGTACTGCGCAGTGACTGCTGGGATATGTAGTAGTTCTTTTGTCAATACACCCAATGGATTGTGGCCTGTATACATCGACATCAATACAGCTTGACGAAGCATGGAGAGCAGTGTTGGAATAGTTACGCTAGCTACTAGCTAGCTACTAGCTAGCTACTATTTGCGAATGGATTGTGGCCTGGACATTGACATCAACACAGCTTTACGAAGCATGGAAAGCAGCGCTGGAATAGTTACGCTAGCTACTAGCTAGCTACTATTTGCAAATGGATTGTGGCCTGTATACATCGACATCAACACAGCTTTACGAAGCATGGAAAGCAGTGTTGGAATACTTACGCTAGCTACTAGCTAGCTACTAGCTAGCTACTATTTGCGAATGGATTGTGGCCTGTATACATCGACATCAACACAGCTTTACGAAGCATGGAAAGCAGCGCTGGAATAGTTACGCTAGCTACTAGCTAGCTACTATTTGTGAATGGATTGTGGCCGCTTGGATGAACGTATAAAACTCAGCGTTTTCGATGACTCATTTGGACAATTGTTCAATTCGGACACAGAAAATATGAAAAAATGAAGACTTTGATGGATTTGTGGGTGATGATGACGTGAGTAAGTTGTAAAATGGCTAAATAAAGTACAACCGAACTCAGTTTTGCTTCCGTTGCCTTTTTAAAAACGTGTTTTTAGCATGTAGGTGTAGCGTGCAAGAACTATATATCCCAGCAGTAACTGCGCACCGGAACCCGGAAAAAGAGTCTAGGGCTGCTTCCGGTAGCTAGCGCTATTGCGGTTAGATATTCATATATAATATATATGCATCTTAAAAACGGTGCGTCCTTTGTGTGTTTAAAATAAAGAAATAGCACTCGTTACTGACTCTGCGGCTAAAAATACGATGCGCCATATAGTCGTGAAAATACGGTAGCTTATGTACGACTTGGCTACATCGAGAATGCTAAATAGGCACCTATTTGAGTTTTGGTTTGAGAGATACAGTGATACCTTGACATACGAGAAATTTGAGATACGAGGAAAATCCTGAGAAAATGTTTGCCTTGAGATACAACAACAAATTGGAGATATTTTAAAAAATGAACTGGGATACGCTCGGTTCTGAGGCATGGAGAATCAGGAAGTTCCGACTCGAAAACCGCGGTGAGTACATTAACATCTTTAAATTTAGTGTAACGTAAGATTAAAACGTATTTTTAAGTGTGTGTGTATAGTACCGTAATTACTCGCATATAAGCCGCCCCCGGATTTTAGACACACTCTTAAAATTGTGTTAAAATTGTTGAATTTTGCAATTTCTTTCGTATAAGCCGCCCCCTGATTCACAGTTTTAACTTCCACATTCATGGTTTTAATAGGGAGTACAAATGTTTTACTTTGAAGGGATAATCTGAAGAAAAAAATCATCACGTGGAATTTCTGAGATACCGTATGAATCAAAAGCACATTATTAGGGTCAATATCATAAGGGAAAGTTAAGCCTGTCTTAGTAAATGAAACATATCAAATTATTCAATTTGAATAAAGAAATAAGTCTATCTCGATGAGAATCTGATGCTTTCTAATGACAGAAATGACAATTTTCTTACCCAAAGTTTAAGATGTTGTGGCAGCCATATTGCTTCTAATGTCCAAATATCTCATTTTTTTCAATGGTCCATATTACCCAATTGTTGTCACTTTTAAACAAAAAATAAAACGAAAAAAAATCTACTTGCGTCTGGTCAGTCAGAGCACGTTAAACTAGGTAAGACGGCAGCGTCCTAGGTAAGATGGCGGCACCCCGAGCGAGCAGTGACGGCCATAAGTGAATTAGAATTTCAGTCATAGATGAGAAAATAGATTTAGTTTCGCGTTTTATCTGTTTATTTTTTCTCTATTTTGAAAGAAATGAGCGTATTGGCCTCATTGTCTTGCGTCATGACGTCATAGCGTCATGACGTTATGGCGTCATGACGTTATGGCGTCATAACGTCATGCCGTCATAGCGTCATGACCTCATGGCGTCATGACGTTATGTTGTCATGGCGCAATGACGTCATGGCGTCTTGACGTCATGCCGTCATGGCGTCATGACGTCATGCCGTCATAGCGTCATGACCTCATGGCGTCATGACGTTATGTTGTCATGGCGCAATGACGTCATGGCGTCATGATGTCATGGCATCTTGACGTCATGGCGTCATGACATCATGGCGTTATGGCGTTGTCAACTTGCAGTTTCGTGCATGTCGACCATTTATGCGCATATAAGCCTTACCCTCGATTCAGGCATCATTTTTTTACAGACAAAAGCGGCTTATATGTGAGTCAATACAGTAATCGAAGTTTATTTAAGTTAAATTGACTTATTAATCAGTAGGTTAATTGATTACTTTAATAATCGACAGCTCTAGCCTTACTTGTAAGTTTGTTTGGAGTTTTTGGGGGAGTATATTAGCATGAAAAGCAACACAACAAACATTTCTCTACAGGTCATTGACTCCTCCGATTCCGGCTCTAGACGAATCCAAATGCTCCACCAGCCTCTGGCGATAACCCACAATCCCTCTGGGCGTGCATGAGTGTAGTCGCTAACGGGCAGCCCGAGGTTAGATAGCAGTTGCGTTTTTGGTCGAATCAAAACAGAGCTACAGACCATCAACAGATGCACACTTAGGAATCACTTGACTGCATCAATTTCAACAAACGCGGCGTCCAATCCTCAATCATTTGGCCAGTTTTATGAATTTACCCTCCGAGTGGTGCGAGAGAATCAGGAGGTTAACGCAGGACGCCCCGGCGCCCGATCCAAAGACGGTAATCCTCTCCGGGTCTCCGCCAAAATGGCCGATGTTCTCATTGAGCCAGCGAAGCGCCTGAATCTGGTCCAGGAGGCCGTAGTTGCCCTTGGCCGATTGGTCGCCGGTGCTGAGAAAACCTGCGGGTGGACACGGAGATAGACGGCATAACGTCAGCATCCAATGAAATGTTTGTCGGTTGTACTTTGACATTTGCCTAAATAATGGCTAATGAGTATCTTCAATTGTTCCATCAAACGAGCCGATATCTTTAATCAGCAGCGATTGATCCTTCATAAACGCCAAAAAGGTCATCCGTGAAATCCATTTTGTGAAGGTCAATCAAACCGACCACAGTTTTATATCTATAAAAAAATGGATATTTAGGGCTTTTCATCCAGTTCTTATAATCTTATAATAACAGAAAAAAATCTAAATATTATATCTAAAATGGTCCGGCCCACATAAAATCGAGTTGATGTTAATGTGGCTCGCAAACCAACCCGAGTTTGACACCCTTGTTTTAATCCATTTATATAAAAAAAAACTAAATCTAAAAGACTTTCTGTTTTAGGATCAAATTAAAATGAAGAGTATAGATGTATATTACATTTCCTGATTTTCCCCCTTTTAAATCAATAATTGTATTTTTTTAATGGTAAAATTAATGAATGAAAAGAGGAAATATTTCATGTCAGTATAGGTTGATTTTATAATATTTTTTTGTTTGTCGCAGAGAGTATTTTTTTCACATTTTCAGATCGGAATAAAGTGGAAAAATATTTTCTTCTGAGTTTTTTTTAATGGTGACAAAGCAACAAAATAATCCAGATGGACAATACAAAAGTGTCAAAACAAACCAAAAAAAAATTTTTTTTTTGCAGAAACAAGCCAAAGTATGAAAAAGTGCGACTTATAGTCCAGGTAATACGGTGATACTTCATATTTTTGGGTTGTTTTTTTTAGAACAACGGCATGAATAAGATGAAACATGAGCGCGCAGAGCAATATCAATCCATTTGAGTCAATCTCAGCTAGCTATTTTTTTTCTAGCCTGACAAAACCCTCGGACAAAAGTGAGAATGTACACAGCGCGAGATGAAAGCGGCACGGAAATAGCCTTCAAAATGAAAAGGGGGAGGGGCTGAGGAGAAAGAGAGCAAAGAGGATAGTGGCTGTTTTGTGAGACGGTGACAGAGGATCACTGTTTGTCTGACTCCAAGACACAAGCATTCGAACTCACAAATATCCACAAATTACACCCGCAATGCTGAAATCGGCTGCTTCACTGTTGACTTTGTTGTACTTGTTCAAGAATTCCTAAAAATTAAAAGTCTTGCTTAACGATCGTTGTTGAGGAAACATGCTTTCCTAGCACTACCACCACTACTACTCCTACGACCACTACCACCACCTCTTCTACTACAGCTCCATCTCGTGGATGTATAACATAATTCCCTTCTGATACTACCACAGCCACTACTACCACCATCACCACTACTACTACTGGCACCACCACCACATCTACTACAGCTCCATCTAGTGGATGTATAACACAATTCCATACTACTACCACCACCACTACTACTACTATTACCACCACCACTACCACTACTGCTACTACCACTAACACTACTACCGCTAATACTACTACTGCTACTACATCTACTACTACTGCCGCTAATACTACTATTACCACCACCACTATCACCACTGCTACTACCATTAATACTACTACCGATAATACTACTACTGCTACTACTACTATTACCACCACCACTACCACCACTGCTACAACCACTAATACTACTACCGATAATACTACTACTGCTACTACTACTGCTACAACCAATAATACTACTACCGCTACTACTACTACTGCTACTACTACTGCTACAACCACTAATACTACTACCGCTAATACTACTACTGCTACTACTACTGCTACAACCACTAATACTACTACCGCTAATACTACTACTGCTACTACTACTACTACTGCTACAACCACTAATACTACGACCGCTAATACTACTACTGCTACTACTACTGCTACAACCACTAATACTACTATCGCTAATACTACTACTGCTACTACTACTACTATTACTGCTACAACCACTAATACTACTACCGCTAATACTACGACTGCTACTACTTCTACTACTTTTACCACCACTGCTACTATCACTAATACTACTGCTACTACCACTAGTACTGCAACTACTACTACTACTACAACTACTACTACCACAACTACTACTACTACAACTACTACTACCACTACTACTACAACTACTACAACTAGTACTACTACTACAACTACTACTACCACTACTACCACTACTACTACAACTACTACTACCACTACTATGACTATTACTACCACCTCTTCTATGACAGCTCCATCTAATGCAGGCATGTCCAAAGTCCGGCCCGCGGGCCAATTGCGGCCCGTGGACAAATTTTTACCGGCCCGCGGCCTCTATCATGAATTTTTTTTTTTTTTTTTTTTTTAATTTTTTTTTTTTTTTTTTTTTTTCATCATGAAATCAATAATATGCGGCCCGCCAGCACTGTTGACCACAGTATAAAATACATGTGTACAAAAAGCTATTTTTCATATTTTTCATTTCACCAGAAGATGGCAGTAGCCCTGTGGCCGCACTCTGGCCGCCGTGACCCTTGACCTTGCGTGATCGTTTCAGCCCGGCACATTTCTAACATGGCGTCTGTAAACAAAAAAAGGAAAGTTGACCGCGAGGGCCGCCGCTTCCAGGACAAGTGGAAATTTGAGTATTTTTTCACTGAAATACGAAACAACTGTGTCTGCCTAATTTGCCAAGTGACTGGCTGTTTTCAAGGAATTCAACATCAAGAGGCACTACCAGACGAAACATGCTAGCTACGACAAGCTAACTGGGAACAAACGCGGTGAAAAAGTGAAGCAACTGGAAGCTGTTTTAACGGCACAGCAAAGCTTTTTCACAAGAGTCCGTGAGTCAAATGAAAATGCCACAAAGGCAAGCTACGACGTGGCAACGCTGATTGCAAAGCACTGCAAACCTTTCACTGAGGGTGAATTTATTAAAGACTGTGTAATGAAAATGGTTGAGAAAATTTGTCCCGCGAAGAAGCAAGAGTTTGCCAATATTTGCCTGGCTCGTAATACTGTGGTACGGAGAATTGAAGACGTTTCATTAGATATTAAGAGACAGTTAGAGGCAAAAGGAACTGAGTTTGACTTTTTCTCGTTAGCGTGCGATGAAAGCACGGATGCGTCCGACACCGCTCAGTTACTGATCTTTTTAAGAGGAGTGGACAATGACATGAACGTGAGTGAAGAGCTTCTGGACCTCCAGAGTCTGAAGGGCCAAACAAGAGGAACGGATTTATTTGTTTCTGTTTGTTCCACCGTAAAAAAACCATAACGGTCAAATTTCCATGGTTAGTTACTACTACTACATTCAAAGAATGTCAGGCTAAATAGTCGGCCCCCACACATTTTCACCTTACCAAATCTGGCCCTCTTTGCAAAAAGTTTGGACACCCCTGATCTAATGGATGTATAATCCAATTCCCTACTGATAATCGTACTGCTACCACCACCACTACCACAACTTCTACTACAGCTCCATCTCCTGGATTTAACACAATTCCCTACAACTATCACCACCACTCCTACTACTACTACTACTACTACTACTACTACTACTACTACTACCACCACCACCACCACAACCACTACTATTCCTACTGTATTTTATAACCCGCTTAGCTTCATTCTTATCCTCTTAAAAACCAAAGGTTTCGGGATTTAAAATGACAAACAAAAAAAACACTGAAGGCACACTTTAACCTCCCCCCATTTGCGTTTTGGACCATACGTAACGCTTTCAAAACATAAGTAAGAGAATATTATGGAAGCATTTGTCAGGCCAAAATAAACCACATTTTTTTCCTTCTAAGCTCTCAGCATCGTTTTGATGTCTTCTCAAAACTGCACAATGTGTGAGTTGCTGCAAGTAAAGGCAGGCCAGGTCCCAGCAGAGCTCTTGCACGTGTGTGTGTGTGTGTGTGTGTGTGTGTGTGTGTGTGTGTCTCTGTGTGTGTGTGTTTGATTTCAACCTGAGCCTTGATTTGCAGGCAGAAAGCTGCAATACTTCAAAACAGAGCTGGCGTGGATACACTGAATTTTTTCCGTCAGACATCTTGGATGACGTTTATCCGCCAGAGCAGCGAAATAGACTCCTCCTGAGTTGTCGCGAGGAAGCCATTTTCTCTCCAGGGCTGAATAAACCATGTCAATACTCCTGTTGTAAATCAGACGCCTTCAAGGTAAAGGATATTAAATACATCGTCAGGCTGTAAACGCGAGTTCAAGTGCGATCGATCGGACGCTTCTCGCCAAAAGCGAGAACAAGAAATCAGGAAAGAAGTGGTCGGGGCACGTTTATTAATCACGAATTCCAAGATTTGGCAACTACTGTATTTCCTCGCATATTAGTCGCCTCCGCGTATAAGCCGTACCCTACTGCTACTACTACTACAACTACTGTATTTTCTCGCATATTAGTCGCCTCCGCGTATAAGCCGTACCCTACTGCTACTACTACTACAACTACTATTACCACCACTGCTACTACAACTACCACCACTGCTACTACTACTACAACTACCACCACTGCTACTACCACTAATACTACTGCTACTACTACTACAACTACTATTACCACCACTGCTACTACAACTACCACCACTGCTACTACTACTACAACCACTGCTACTACCACTAATACTACTGCTACTACTACTACAACTACTATTACCACCACTGCTACTACTACTACAACTACCACCACTGCTACTACCACTAATACTACTGCTACTACTACTACAACTACTATTATCACCACTGCTACTACCACTAATACTACTGCTACTACTACTACAACTACTATTACCACCACTGCTACTACCACTTCCACAACTTCTACTACTACTACAACTACTATTACCACCACTAATACTACTGCTACTACTACTACAACTACTATTACCACCACTGCTACTACCACTTCCACAACTTCTACTACTACTACAACTACTATTACCACCACTAATACTACTGCTACTACTACTACAACTACTATTACCACCACTGCTACTACCACTAATACTACTGCTACTACTACTACAACTACTATTACCACCACTGCTACTACCACTAATACTACTGCTACTACCACTACAACTACTATTACCACCACTGCTACTACCACTAATACTACTGCTACTACAACTACTATTACCACCACTGCTACTACCACTAATACTACTGCTACTACCACTACAACTACTATTACCACCACTGCTACTACCACTAATACTACTGCTACTACCACTACAACTACTATTACCACCACTGCTACTACCACTAATACTACTGCTACTACTACTACAACTACTATTACCACCACTGCTACTACCACTAATACTACTGCTACTACTACTACAACTCAGTGGCGGTCCGTGCATTTTCTCGTAGCGCCTTCAACGGGTAAAATCCACTTCCTAGCAGCATTTAATGATTAAATACAAATACTGGAGCTTTTCAGATATCAGAACTTGGCCAACAATTGAAATATTATTTAGGAATATAGCCATATTTTACCCACCAAAAATCCTTTTTCACTGTACACAATATCCATCCTCCTTTCTTTCTTCCTTCTTTTCTATCGCCATCGAAGCTGATGCTGAAAGTCGAGCCTGTCATGTCGTATTTCTGGCATAGTCCGTCTTGAAAATGGCTATAAATCAACACAACAATATATTTGCTTGTGCAGCTTGCTCCAAATACAGTTTGGTAGCTCTGGCTAATGACTAGCCAATCATAGTTGGTGAAAGCGATACGTATCCCTACGCCTGTGACAAAGCATTGCGGTGTTGCCAACTCGAAATCTGATTGGCTAAAGCAACAGTCTTATCGACGCTTGTTTAATGCAGCAGAGCCTGCAGAACTGATTGTGACGGCCTTGAGGCAGATTTCTGACCCTGGCAACAAATAATGGCTGAAATGTGATTGGTTAAATGCTTCAATATGAAAACACATCTGGAAGCAGTCCAACCAAGCAATGAAAGGAAGCTAACAGACAATTTGGAATTATTTCATAAGTATCGATGGACAAAATATAATATATGATTCAGATATTTCTTACGTCAGCAGAAAAGGCCTTGAAGGCCCTGACGGCCCGCCACTGCTACCACTACTACTACTACTACTACTCCTATTACAACCACCACCACCACTACTTCTATTACCACTAATACTACTACTGCTATTACCACTAATACTACTACTGCTATTACCACTAATACTACTACTGCTATTACCACTAATACTACTACTGCTATTACCACTAATACTACTACTGCTATTACCACTAATACTACTACTGCTATTACCACTAATACTACTACTGCTATTACCACTAATACTACTACTGCTATTACCACTAATACTACTACTGCTATTACCACTAATACTACTACTGCTATTACCACTAATATTACTACTGCTATTACCACTAATACTACTACTGCTACTACTGCTACTATTACTACTACTGCTACTATTACTACTACTACTACTGCTACTACTGCTACTATTACTACTACTACAACTACTACAGCAACTACTACAACTACTACTACTCAGACTTCTACAACTACTACTACAACTACTACTCTACTACTACTACAACTACTACTCTACTACAACTACTCTACTACTACTACTCTACTACTACTCTACTACTACTACTCTACTACTACTACTCTACTACTACTACTACTCCACTACAACTACGGTAGATTTTTGTCTTGAATTTCATTCATAGACGTCAAAATAAATGTTGTTTATCTAATTATTTCTAATTAAATATCAAATTATTTTATCTATTTTGAAATAAATGATCATATCCACCTGCTTCATGGCGTTTTGTCTTTGTCACCTTGCAGTTTTGTGCATGTCAAGTCTAATTTGTGCGCATATAAGCCGTACCCTTGATCCGGTCATAATTTTTGTTTGGTTTCAAATTTGGCTTATATGCGAGAAAATACGGTACATTTTAGGAAGTGTTATAAATATGACAGCCAATGAGTGCAGTCAAAAGAATTTGGGTGAAATATTGAAAGGTAGTGCGAGGCTGATACTCTTGGCTGCCATCAAAGATTGTGGAAAGGCCTTGATGAATAATTCATAAATCTGCAGAAAAAAAACATGCAAGGGAACTCGGATAAAAATATACAATGTTGAGATTTAGATTTGAAATCAAGGCAAGCTTGCAAAGCCTTAAAAAGTTTACCCGAAAATAAAACACAACGCCGTCACTCATTATTTTTTAATGATCCGCTCTCTTGATGAGCTTTGGAAGATTAATTCCATTTTAGACACAAAATGCAAATTGGCATGACACGAATGCATATTCCAAATAATTTACTAAAGTGAAAAAAAAGCTGGAATGCAAATAGTGACAACACAAAACAAAATTGCCACAACAAGATTGTAAATAGCCACAACACGGATTCAAAAAGTCACAACATAAATGCAAAAAATGATCCACGTAAAGCAAATTTCTGTAACTTGCGTTTACCACCACCACTACTACTATTCCTACGACCACTCCCACTTCTACTAAGCCTCATCTAGTGGATAGATAACACAATTCCCTACTACCACCACCACCACCACGAAAACCACTATCACTACTACTACCACCACCAACACAATTTCATACAACTACCACCACCTCCACAACCACTACTACTACCACCACCACAACCACTATCACTACTACTACCACCACCAACACAATTTCATACAACTACCACCACCATCGCCACTACTACTACTACCACCACCATTGCCACTACTACTACTACCACCACCATCGCCACTACTACTACTACCACCACCACGACCACTACTTCTAGTAGATGTATAACACCACTAACAGTACTGCTATTACTACCACCACCACCAACACCACTTCTATCTTCTACAGCTCTGTCTAGTGGCTGTATAACACAATTCCCTACTACTACTAACATCACCACCATTACCACCAACATCACCACCACCACTACTACTGCTACTGGTACGACTACTGCTACTACTACCACCACCACCACCATCACCACCACCATCACTACTACTACTACTACTACTGCTAATACTACCACCACCACCATCACCCCCACCCCCACTACTACTAGTACTACTACTGCTACTACTACCACTACTACCACCACTACTACCACCACTACTACTACTACTACTACTACTACTACTACTACTACTACTACTACTACTGCTACAACTACCACCATCACCACCACCACTACTACTACTACTACTGCTAATACTACCACCACCACCATCACCACCACCCCCACTACTACTACTACTAGTACTACTACTGGTACTACTACTACCACCACTACTACTACTACTACTGGTACTACTACTACAACTACTACTACTACTGGTACTACTACTACAACTACTACTACTACTGGTACTACTACTACAACTACTACTACTACTGGTACTACTACTGCCACTACTACTACTACTGGTACTACTACTGCCACTACTACCACCACCACCACCACCACTACTACCACTACCACTACCACTACCATTACCACTACCACTACCACTACCACTACCACTACCACTACCACCACCACCACTACTACTACCACAACTACCCCCACTCCTCCTTCTACTACTACCACTACTACCACCACGATTACCCCCACTCCTCCTTCTACTACTACCACTCCTACTACCATCACCACTATTACTACTGCTGTGTTTCATAATCCGGTGCACCATAATTATGAAATATATAAGCAGGGAAAATATGACAATCCAGGCAATTGATCCACAAAAATACATCAGATGAGTAGTTGGACCCCCAAAACGACTGAATTTTCATGTTTCTACTTGCAAATCAAATAATTTGCCACTGCACTGTTCACACGAATCCAACAACCTGAATCGGATTGTCAACAAAGTGGGCCGATCTGCACAACTATTATCTGCAGTCATGTTTATATTGCGGAGGAGGGAACGACAAAAGCGTAACCTTGGCTTTTTCCTTGAGCCCAGCATAAAAGCCACTCAAAAGACGTTGGAGTCGGAGATGTGATTTAGACTCATTCACAATTCATTAGCAACCTTGACAAAGGCACGTGGGGGTGCTGGGAGGGGGGGGGGGGATTGGAACATCGTTATCCGTCATGTTTGGGCGAGCTCCACATCAATGTGACTTGGCTTGCGCTCACGTCGCAGAACCGTGTCTTTGATTAGAAACTAGGAATTTGGACGGAGGGATATGCGATTGATTAAGTGCTAATTGGTACCACCAGAAAACTCTTTGTTGCTTTAGTAGGGTGTCTAAAAGTGAACCTATTTTTCAGATTATAAATCGCGCCCGAGTATAAGTCACATCCGAGTACAAGTCGCACCCGAGTATAAGTCGCACCTGAGTATAAGTCGCACCTGAGTATAAGTCGCACCTGAGTATAAGTTGCACCTGAGTATAAGTCGCACCTGAGTATAAGTCGCACCAAATACACAATGAAAGGGAAAATAACAATATACACCATATTTTACCATACACGCATGCTATTTAAAATTTTGATTATACATGGGACTACAGTCATACCTCTACTTACGAATGCCTCTATACGAAAGTTTCAGGTTACAACATTTTTCATATGTAAATGAGTGACTCAAGATACAAAAACGATACAAGTTACAAAATGCCCCAAAAAGTAAAATGTACCAAAACAAATGGACGGCTTTTGGCCCTGGTAGAATGCGCTTTTGCAGGCATCTGGCGGACAAACACGGGTATTACATCTATAATGGCCACAGAGGGAGATATTTCAGCAACACAGGGCATATTTATATTTATTTTATTTATTTTAAGACATTAATAAATCATTTGCTCATAATTTTCTGTCATTTTTGTCATCTTTCATACAAAATTGGGACACTTTGACCAATTTTAAAGGGTTTAGTTGGTCGTTGTGTGAGGACCATGGAACAAATTAGAGAATTTACATATAGAGTACACTTCTACTTACCAATTTTTCAAGTTACGAAAAAACTCTTGGAACCAATTAATTTCTTAAGTAGAGGTACGACTATGTAGAAATCGGAATTCCAAAATATTTCTAATGACTGCCTTACACCCATCCCCCACCACAAAATCAACCACGTCAACTCCGGGTGGAAAAACGAAGCCGTTTTTCTGTGAATGTCCATTAAAGTTGGAGCTATTCAAGCTGATTAGATTGGTTAACGATTGCATGCTTGAACGGAGGTGCTTTCAATTTGTTTTTGTTTGGTTCGGCGTCATTTTATGGCTCATAAAATAGTTTTGGGGTTTTTGGGTTAATGGTATACTTTTTGAATTTTAAAAGGTTTAGAGTAGTTACTAATTAAAGATTGGGGAACAAATTATGCTAATGTCGAATGTAAAATTTGACTCTACTTATGAAAACGCCACATTACAAAAAACTTTCGGAATCAATTAATTTTGTAAATAGAGATACTACTGTATATCTTAAACTTTAATTCTCTAGATCGAAACCACATGTTTACATTGTATAAAAACACTAAAATCCAAGGTTAATTCGGGTTACCAAAAATACTATTTTATAATTAGTCGTATGTCGACGCTACAAAAAGCTAATTTAAAGAAGCTGTTGGGTTTATTCTGGGATGTTACTATATGTTCATTAAGCATTTAATAGGTAACGAAGCTATAATTTAATTTGTGCTATACATTATGTTGGGACCGAGTAAGCTCGAGGACACTTTCCCCCCACAGCTGCTTTCGAGGCCAGTTAATTGTTTTCAGAACTATTGACCAAACAGGACACCATGTTCCAGGCCGAGACTGTTGATCTGAGTTGGCAATGAAGATCTACAGGGACTCTTAAATTGCTTTGACTTGGATTCCGGCAGATGGCGATAATCGAATCAACTTCCGAAAATACTCGAATTATTGTTTAAAAAGCTCTGTTTACCTTATAAAGAAATTATTATGCTTATTTGTGCAAATTCTTACGCAGTTGTTTTGGTTCCGATCTAATATGAGATTGTTGTGGCAGTTGTTTTTTGACCTTAATGGTGTTATTCGGTTATCTTATGCAATTGTTTGAATCAGATTACCTTAAATGTTTTGATTATGCGCCGACTAAATTGACAGAGGAAGATGCCGTTCCTTTAGAATCATCTTGGACGAGGACGAGTCGGGAGGGATTTTCCTTGCAAGTTGTAGCCAGAGTATGTGTAATGATGTCTCCCTGTTTGATTAAAGTGTATTAATAATAAACCTATCAGAACCCAAACAGGATAGTCCTTTTTTCGGTCACACTAGATGAAATACTATATTTTCTCGCATAATGACTGTCTCCGTGTATAAGCCGTACCCTTAAAATTGCCTCGGAATCATTGAATTTTACGATTTCTCTCGTATAAGCCGCCGCCTGATTCCCAATTTTCACCTCCATATTCATGGTTTTAATCGGGAATACAAATGTGTTACTTTGAAGGGAAAATCCTAAGAAAAATCATTGCATTTGGTATTTCTGAGATACTGTATGAATCGAAAGGGTGTGGCCTGCACGTAGACAAATTCAAAAAGGAAGTCATGTGAGCAGTACAACCAGGAAGTGTTTTCGAGTCGCCGGTAAAAGGTAAGATGGCGGCGCCCTGAGCGAGCAATGGCAGGCACAACTGAGTTTTTTCATGTTTTATGCAAGATACGGTTGATTTTTTTTGGGGTCGAAATTTCATTCGTAGACGTCAAAATAAATGTTGTTTAGCGTTTTATCTGTTTATCTTTTCTCTATTTTGAAATAAATAACCGTATCGGCATTCGCTTGCGTCGTGACTTCACGGCATGGGCGCCATTTTGTAGTGACGTTATCATTTCACGGCGCCATCAAATTGCAGTTGTGTTTTTATGCACATATAAGCCGTACCCTTGATTCAGTCGTCATTTTTTTGTCCATCAAAAGCGGCTTAAATGTGAGTAAATATGGTAAAAAATGTACGTCCGCTCTCATTTGTTTTCATTGTTGCAAAAATTAGCGTTGAATCCACCTTCACAACGAGTTGCATATCCAAGTGCTAACTTCCGTTAGCTTAGCGAGCTACAATGTCAGCAATTCTGCTCAACATGGTATTGTTATTTCATTTCTTGAATTTCCTTCATAGACGTCCAAATTAATTTAGTTTAATTCTGTTTAGCGGAAATAAATGACCGTATAGGCGACATTGTTCCGTATTATAGCGTTTTGTCTTTGTCACCTTGCAGTTTCGTGCATGTCAAGTCTAATTTGTGCGCATATAAGCCGTACCCTCGTCGATTCAGTCATCAGTTGTAGCTACCAAGGCGCAAACGAGCACATTTTAACATCATCGTCATTTCCAATCTTGTTATACGATGTCAAACGTAGCATACAGCAAGTCCCATCTTGCAGTCAGACATTAACGGAGCGGGACTCAACATGGTAATTGCCATATGTTGTTTACCTGTGGCGCACTTCTGTAAACAATTCAAGCGCGCAACTTTTTTAGAACAATTCGCAGCAGATGTTCATCCCAGAAGAACCCCATTGCTAGTAAGTGTTAGGGTTATTAGTCTTACATTATTATATATTTGCTTGCAATGAAGAATGCTTTGCTTTATTATTAAACTTGGTTTCATATTATAGTGGTACCTCGAGATACGAGCTTAATGCGTTCCGGCACTGAGCTCGTATGTCGATTTAGTGCTGACTTAAAATAGCCATTCAGTCATTAATTAATCAGAATAATAAAAAATAGAAAGCTAAAACACTCCAAGGCAAGTTATATTTCAACCCGGTTCCCAAAATGTTATCAAATTTGAGAATAAAAGCTTTGTCGACTTCATGTTTCATGCTAAAATTCAAATGAAGCTTATAGATTTATTGAGAATAATTATACTATTTACAGTGGTACCTCTACTTACAAAATTCATTGGTCTCATAACTTGGATTTTTCATTTGTAAAGCAGCATTTTAACTCTAAATTCTGTCATTCGGTCCATGGTCTTCAAAAAAACCCGACCAACTAAACCCTTTAAAAATACAGTGGAACCTCGAGATACGAGCTTAATTCGTTCCGGGACTGAGCTTGTATGTCGATTTACTCGAAACTCAAATGAACGTTTCCCATTGAAATGAACTAAAAACGAATTAAATCGTTCCAACCCTCTGAAAAAACACCAAAAACAGGATATTGGATTGCAAAAACATTTTTATTTGTTCTAATTCGCCATCTATTAACAAAGTAACAAATAACTAGTGGTTTAATATTACTAAAATGTGTTTAATAGTACTAAAATGAGACTTTTTGCATGGCAACGTGTTCGTAACATAACATAAACAAATTTAATTGAACTTGGATTACGATGCAGACACACTCCAAAATAAATTTAATCTAACCTTACATTAAATTTAATTCTAATTTTGTTTTAAATGTTGATACCTTTCTTCTCCCAGGTTGGCTCTATTTGCCCCGCCTCCACCCTGACTTTCAGATGCAACCAATCGAGGGTTGTTTGCTTTTGTCTTCCCTTCAAAATATACCGAAAATTATGCACACAAATGTCCTCAAAATGGGATAACGCATGACCACTTGGCAAAGAAAAGTAGTATATACTCCTCTTATATTAGCGATCAAGCTCCGCCATTCGCACTGACTAATGGGGAAAAAACACTGAAAAAATGCAACAGGGGGGAGTTGTGTGCTCGTATATCAAAATTTGTCTCGTATCTCAAGATAAATATTTGCCCGAAATTTTACTCGTATCTCAAATTGCTCGTATGATGAGGTATTACTGTATTGACATCTCACTTCTGTTTCCCACCCCTCCCTTGAGAGTTGAGACGTCCATTGTGCCCACTCTTCCATTTCTGGGGTTTTGTATTCTAATCTCCACTCCCTGTGTGGAGTGAAGATTATCTCTACTTATGTTTTGCTTATTGTCTACATTAGATTAGAGCCTTCTGAGACGGTCCCCTAAAATAATGGCACCGTCCCCGGAGGGAGAACGTTGTCGTCTTGCGGGTTATCCCAGGAGTGTTCCGTGATGACTCAAAGCGCTGTCATCTCGGCGTAATGATGATCAATCCCTGGCTATTAGCGGCTCGAAGCTCCCCTGCCAACAACGCCAACGGTTCGACACGAGAAACATGCATCCGCCTAATCGGTCCCATAACTCCCATTTTCTCAAGCGCCTGCAGCAAAAGTGGGACAAAACGAGGCGGGATCATCAAAAGCGAAGATGGTGAGAGGTGGGTAGGTAAACAGGGTTGAAAACGCGGGAAATTTGCGGAGATCTCCAACGTTTTGGCCTGAATATAAGACGATGTTTTTTTGCATTGAAATAAGAATGAAAAAGTGTCGGTCTTAAATTCGGGATCTAGACATTGTACCCATTTATAACACTAGATGGTGCCAGATACCCTTAAAGTTAATACTGAACTTTTTGATTAGATTAGATAACTTTATTCATCCCGTATTCGGGAAATTTCATTGTCTCAGTAGCAAGAGGGTGAGAATACAGACACAGCAAAATACATTTTAGACATGAATAAATAGGTAATAAATAAGTTAATAAATAAAAAAATATACAATTATAATATAAAATAAAATAAATTTAAATAAATAAACTACGTAAACATGGTCATTTTATTCAAAGTCAGTTGTGTGCATTTGAATAATAAGGCAAAATTCAAAAACATGGTATCTCTTTTTCATTTATTATAACCTTGTATTGTATTGGATTGGATAACTTTATTCATCCCGTATTCGGGAAATTTCGTTGTCACGGTAGATATTGAATTGAAATGGGATTGACAGTTTTTGCATGATTGGAATGAGGCAAAATAACATATTTTCTCTCAAATATGTAGTTATAATTATTTCCTTTAGATCTACAGTGGTACCTCGACATAGGAGCAATTTGAGATACGAGTAAAATTTCGAGCAAATTTTTATCTTAGATACGAGACAAAGGAGAAGAAAGGTATCAAAATTTAAAACGAACTTAGAATTAAATTTAGTGTAAGGTTAGATTAAACTTCTTTTGGAGTGTGTCTGCATCGTAATCCAAGTTCATTCGTTTATGTTATGTTACGAGCGGATTGCCGTGTAAAAAGTCTCCCCTCTCCCCCCTGTTGCTTTCCCTCTCTCTCTCCCCTATGCAAAATCTGTCTAAATTTAGTACTATTAAACACATTTTCGTAGTATTAAACCACTAGTTATGTGTAACTTTGTTAATAGATGGCGATTAGAAGAAATAAATAAAAAAATCCAATCCAATATCCTGTTTTGGTGTTTTTTCAGAGGGTTGGAACAAATTAATTTGTTTTTAGTTCATTTCTATGGGAAATGTTCGTTTGAGTTACGAGAAAATCGACATACGAGCTCAGTCCCGGAACGAATTAAGCTCGTATCTCAAGGTACCACTGTACTGTCATTATTTTGTAAGTAAAAGTTGAATTTAATGTTCAAAAAGTCTTTTTTTTTAATTGAGTCTTGAATAAGAGGTGGTCATCTTATATTCGGGTCAATACGGTAATTGTCAGTAAACTAAATTTTTAAGATGACTAAATATGAAGTTAGCATAATATCATTCATTAATAATTGAGTTATTTGGAAACAAACAAATTCTGTTGGAAACTGCGGATTATAGGTGTTGCTATTTTCAATTGTCTTGCAGGCGTTACTTTTGTAAGAGAGCAGTACAACCAGGAAGTGTGTCCGTAGCGGTATAGTGTTCACCAAGTCTCTGGGTGCAATAATAGCATGGGATACACATTACGCAGGTATCAAGGCTGATTTTTTAACTGCAAGACCTTCAATCAGCCTTAACAACTATTGGCATATGCTGACATGGTAAATACCATGAACATGTATCAAGGCTATGCGCATCTGGCCAATCAAATCACATTTAACTACAGTAAGATGGCGGCACCCTGAGCTAGCAATGGCAGGCACAACTTGGCGAGTTTTTCCACGTTTTATGCAAGATACGTTTTTTTCCCTCGAATTTCATTCATAGTCGTCAAAATAAAATTTGTTTAGCATTTTATCTGTTTATTTTTTTCTCTAAATTGAAATAAATGACCGTATCGGCCACATTGTCTTGCGTTATGACATTTCGTTTTTGTCACCTCGCCGTTTCGCGCATGTCAAGTCCAATTTATGCGCATATAAGCCGTACCCTTGATTCAGTCATCCCTTTTTTGAGTTTCAAATCCGGCTTATATGCGAGAAAATACGGTACTTTATATATTTTGTACTTCCCCCGTCGACATTTTGAAAATCACCCGATTAATAAAGCAGCTGTGCGCGATTGGATTTATAATTTAACACCCCCAACACGAAGACAAATGACTGTTGGGAGTACAGATTTCCCGATCTCACTAGCATTTGCTAAATACCATTTTGCTAGTTTTTTTTAAAGACAAATGTCGCATTTCTTGGGAAATGCAGCATGGATGTGTCATAAAAACATATCTAGGAGAGGGAGTAACAACGCGAGCAGCTGTGCGGGTTTTATTTTTAGCATGGTAGGCAAATCCACCTCCTTCCGCCCCCCCCCCGCCATCCCGTCTCTCATCTTCGCGTGGGTGAGCGCTCTGATGCCCTGTGCTCTCTCAAGCCATTGATCATGTGTGAATGGATGCGTTGTCCCACTTGGAGTTTTCACGACGCCTGTTGCCACGGCAACCGAGCAGCTTTAGGTCAAGTGTTAGGTGGCAAGTTATGCATTTAACCACTCGGCTGCCATTTGCATGTTTTCAGTTTTTTTTTGTAGATGCGCGTTTGCTTGAAATAATAATGCTTGTTTTCTTACTGATTTTTTACGCTTTCCAACATTGCTTCAATTTTTCGCAGTGTTGTTTATTTTTATTTTTTTAAATTATTGTAAGCATCGCTTTTAAAGTCAACCCAAGAGTGTCTGCATTCCATCTAGTTGAGTGGCTAGCAGGCTAACGAGTATACACGCTAATCTTTGAGCATAAAACACAAAAAAATGCTAATCTTTGAGGATAAAACACAAAAAACTTTCACCACCGCAGAGGGTGATCAACACAGCTCAAAAGATTATCAACTGCCCCCTAACTACCCTGTCCAGCATCTACGACTCCGGGTGCAGAGAGCATTCTAAAAGACAACAGGCATCCCGACTTTCACCACTTCAACCTGCTGCCCTCTGGAAGGCGCTAAAGAGCCATAACAGCCAAGACAAACAGGCAAAAAAGAAATAACATGATTTATTAATGTATTAAAATAGTACCTCTACTTACAAAATTGTTACCAGAACCTGTTTTGTAACTTGGATTTTTTTTATTTTATATATATTCTCTAATTCATTCCACAGTCCTTTAAAAAAACAAAACTACCAACTAACCCCTTTAAAAATTATTAAAGTGTCCCAATTATGTGTGAGAGTTTTGAGAAAACAGGCAAAAATTGAATAACATGATTTAATAATGTATTAAAATGGTACCTCTACTTACAAAATGTTTACCAGAACTTACCAGAAATACTGAATATTCAGGGCTTTTAATTCAGTTCTTTTAATCCATTTATTAAAAAAAATAATTTAAATATTATATCTAAAAACGTGAAATCAAGTTGACGTTAAAGCGGCCCGCGAGCCACAGCGAGTTTGACACCCTTGATGTAGGTATTACTGATTATAATGGCAAAATACAACACGCCCGAAACTACCGGAAAATTATTCCTGGTTGTTCAGCTAGCGGATGAGAGCGATGCTGCGACTCACCCAGAACGCCGAGACGGTAATTCAAGGTCACCACGATGACGTTGCCGTAGGCGGCAAGGACGCTGGCGTCAAACATGTTTCCGGTTCCTTCCATGTAGGAGCCTCCGTGAATGAACAGCATCACTGGCTTCTTTCTGCGATCGCGGATATCTGTGGAAAAATGAGGGGTAACACAATCAGGTCAATGGTACTTCTTTGGAATGATCACGAACAAATACCGCTTAAAAGTAGTCATTTATAATAACACAGGCAAATTAGTCTTCCTGATTGTCAAGTGATGTTCATCATCAATGCCATTGAGAGACCCTGAAAAAAACAACGAATTTCCGTATTTTATAGAAATAGCTTGAAGACATTTAACGTATTTTCAAGCATATTGACTCCAAAAACCCCACAAATGATTAATGACTTATTTATTTATTAGTTATTGTTCATGTTTATTATTTATTTGTCTGTATGTTTTCGTTGTTATTTGTGCACATTGTGGTGAAGCTTTAAATCTCATTCTACTCGTGACCGGACGATTCGCCAAAAGACGTTTCGCCGAAGGACGTTTCGCCGACGGAGGTTTCGCCGACGGACGTTTCGCCGAAACGGGATTCGCTTGCTCGCCCCGCCCCTGGATCGTGTGTGTATGTTTTTCAACCTCAGCACAAAAAACAACACAATGAGAAACATCCCCACTTTTATTTGTTTAATAAAATAATAAATTAAACACTTTATTTTTTTCTGCGAAACGTCCGTTCGGCGAACTGTCCGTCGGCGAAACGTCCGTCTGCGAAACGTCCGTCGGCGAAACGTCTGAGTACTCATTCTACTTGTTTAATGACAACCATTTTTTTAATATTATTTATCATTATTCATTTATTTATTAACTTATTTATTACATATTTATTAATGTCTAAAATGTCTTTTCCTGTGTCTGTATTCTCACCCTCTTGCTACTGTGACAGTGACAATTCCAGAATTTGGGAGGAATAAAGTTATCTAATCTAATCTAATAAAAGCATTCAATTCAATTTAAATGTTTTTTCAGTTCAAGGCCAGCTCGACATACCGTATTTTCTCGCATATAAGCCGTATTTTTAACGAAAAAACAATGACTGAATCAAGGGTACAGCTTATATGCGCACAGGACTTGCTATACCTTTTTTCACCAGTAGATGTCGGCAAAGTAACATTTACTATTTGTTGGTTATTTTCTGTTTTGCAGTAAGAAAACGACCATTACTGGATGATTTACCAACTTCCTTATAATATTGACCCTAATAATGTGCTTTTGATTCATACAGTATCTCAGAAATACCACCTGCGATGATTTTCCCTTCAAAGTAACACATTTGTACTCCCTATTAAAACCATGAATATGGAGGTGGAAATTGTGAATCAGTGGGCGGCTTATACGCGAGAAATTGAAAAATCCAACGATTTTAAGGCAATTTTAAGGGTGCGGCTTATACGCGGGGGCGGCTTATATGCGGGAAAATAAAGTAATCAATTAAAATGGAGAAAAAAGTAGTATAATCATACACAGATTTTTTTTTACCCGATTCTGATGCAAAAAATATTGCATTCTTCTTCTATTACGTCTCTGTTGTTGTTGTCTTTGCTTGTGACAGAGCACCAGCTGTTTTATACCGCAAATTACCATAAATCCCCACACATCGGTTCCCTCACAAATGCAAAACTCACTCGTTTGGACAGTTACGGCGACATTTTTCAAGGTCAATTCCCCAGTGGTCCAATTTTGAGGAATTGTTGGATGCTATTGTTATGCACTGGCAAGAATAAAACAATGGGAAAATGGCGTCAAAACATTTCAGACGCGAGCAGCAATGTCACATGTCATCATTGTAGCTTGATAAACAATGTCACTGCTGGCTTGGCTCGTAATGAGGTTGCCATTTTCAACTTTTGACAGTTGTTTTGGGTTCAAATAAATGCCAGATTCAGAGCGAGTGCCAAGGAGACACGTGTATAGTCGTACCTCTACTTACAAAATTAACTTGTAATGTGGATTTTTTGTAAGTAGAGTAGTAAATTACATAGAACAAATTCTGTCATTCGTTCCAACGTCCTCAAAAAACGACCAATGAAACCCTTTAAAAATGATCAGTGTCCCAATTTTGTGTCAAAATTGTGAGAAAACAGGCAAAAATGAAATAACATGATTTGTTAATGTATTAAAATGGTACCTCTACATACAAAATGGTTACCAGAACCTGTTTTGTAACTTGGATTTTTTATATTTTATATATATTCTCTAATTAATTCCACAGTCCAATAAAAAATAAAATAAGACGACCAACTAAACCCTTTAAAAATGATCAAAGTGTCCCAATTTTGTGTCAAAGTTGTGTGAAAACAGGCAAAAATGAAATAACATGATTTATTATTGTATTAAAATGGTACCTCTACTTACAAAATTCTTACCAGAACTTGTTTTGTAAGTTGGATTTTTAGTATTATATATATATATATATATATATATATATATATATATATATATATATATATATATATATATATATATATATAACATAATTGAAATAACATAATTTAATAATGTATTTTTATGGTACCTCTACTTACAAAATTGTTATTAGAACCTGTTTTGTAACTTGGATTTTTCATATTTTATATATATTCTTTAATTCATTATACCGTATTTTTCGGACTATAAATATTACAAACTAAACCCTTTAAAAATGATCAAAGTCTCCCAACTTTGTGTGAAAGTTGTGATAAACACCCCAAAAAATAAGAAAAAGAAAAGAATAATGATTTATTAATGTCTTAAAATGAATAACAAGCATGCAAAAACATGTTCTGTTCGTGCATTAAGGCGGATGCTAACGTTAGCATATGACCACATGCCTACACCTTCAAATTATGAATTAAAAACAACTTAGCTGTATTTAAAAACCTTTTCCCAGCTGACTTTAGACATAAATACACACTATAAACACCCAACTAATCCCACTCAGTGTGAGTGGGAATCGAACCATAGAGTGGCATTATAGAGCAGTGCAATGTAAAAACTGCTAACGTTAGTTAGCGCTTGTTGTTACCGGGTTATCTTCGGCCCAATGCACATGGCCCTTTAACTCTCGCTACATGGTGACATATTGTCCCCTGGAAACGATGCATCCCGAGCACCTGTTTGCAAATCGATGGGAATTGATCGCACGCTATTGATCGACGGCTCCCCTGAAGCTGCTCAAGTCAAGCATGGCCACGCCCAGTCAAATCCGAGTGTAAATTGGAACTCCTGGTTCAAGGGTTAGCTTTCAGGTTACAATTTTTTTACATGTCCACCTGGGCTAAATGCTCCCCTTATTAATCATTTCAATTCCCCTTATTAAGCGATTAAAAATCATACAAATGCAACGCGGCTCATATTTTCACACACACACTTTGGGCACACGCAATAGTCTAAAATGTACTACAAAGTGGACGGCTTTCGGCCCTGGTAGAACGGGCTGTTGACGCCATCTGGCGGACAAACATGGGTATTATGTCTCCCATTATAACTGCGGAAGGAAGTATTTCATGCTAGGTATCCATTTTGAGAATTATTAAATTATTTTCTAATAATTTTCTCGAATTTTGTGTGTTTTTCACATCTTGTGTGAGGACTGTGGAACGAATTAGAGAATTTACATATAAAGTACTGTTCTACTTATGAAATTTTCAAGTTACGAAAAAAGTTCTGGAACAATTAAGAGGTACGAATGTAGTACTCTTGCTCAATGCTAACAGTAATGAAAAAACACCATTGAGATGCTACTGGCTAGCATTAATCATATAGGTTTTAAACCTGTTTGTAGGTCTAGGATTATATTATTCTATTATATTTAAAAAATAAAGAAAAACGATAGGCTACTATTCTTCTTCGTTAGTGTCTTCATGTGTGTATTATACGGCCTCCAGTGGCCAAGGTGGGCATAACAGGAGGAACAGCACAATGAAGTGAATTACAGCATTAGAATGCAGTTGAATTCTGTTGAATTTTACTTTGTTTTTATTCATTAAAATATTATAGAACGCTATTTTCATGAGAAAAATAAATGACAAACATCCTGAAAATCTTAGGAGTCGGGTAAATTTAGACTTTTGTCACGTGTAACCCGGGTTTCATGGTAGGTTGCAGTGACGAAGCAACCTGCAGTGATGAATGGGCATTGATGAGATGCACAGTGGCAGACGTGCCCCAGAGGGCGCCGGTCTGCCCGAAAGACCAATCGTTAGTGCACGATGGATCACAAGGCCTTGACGGATTGCATCGGAAATGCGTGTGTATTTGCTCATTCCGCATTTACACACAAATACCCACAAAAGGTAAAGTGGACGGGGTTGTGTTTCATGCTGACTTGTTCTTTGAGCATCAAAGACAAATACATATTTGAATATTCTTAAAGAAATAGGTTCAGTATCCTGGCCTTCATCGTTACGTTACAAAATATTGACCCGTTCATTGAAAACTCATTTTGATTAATAAAACGATATGCAAAGAGTCCTCGACGTAACCCAAATTTTTGGCCAAGTTGAATTTCACTCAAAGCCGAAAATGACATAAAATACTTTCAATTAAACCAATATTCATTCATTATCTGGGTTGCCTATCCTTAAAAGAGTCGTGGGGGTGCTGGAGCCTATCCTAGCCTACGGGCAGTCGGCAAGTTAAACCCTGAAAAGGTTGCCAGCCAATAACAGGACAGTATTTTAATACAAAAAACGTATGTATGTATGTATATATACATATATACACATATACATGTATACATATACATATGTATATATACATATTTACACATATACATGTATACATATACATATGTATATATATAAACGTACACATACATATATATATATATATATATATATATATATATATATATATATATATACATATATACAATTACAGTGGTACAGTGGCCCGACATACGAGGAATTTGAGATACGAGTAAAATTCCGAGCAAATATTTACCTTGAGATACGAGTAAAATTCCGAGCAAATATTTACCTTGAGATACGAGTAAAATTCCGAGCAAATATTTACCTTAAGATACAAGTAAAATTCCGAGCAAATGTTTACCTTGAGATACGAGTCAAATTCTGAGCAAATATTTACCTTGAGATACGAGTAAAATCCCAAGCAAATATTAACCTTGAGATACGAGTCAAATTCCGAGCAAATATTTACCTTGAGATACGAGTCAAATTCCAAGCAAATATTTACCTTGAGATACGAATCAAATTCCGAGCAAATCTTTACCTTGAGATACGAGTCAAATTCCGAGCAAATATTTACCTTGAGATACGAGTAAAATCCCGAGCAAATATTTACCTTGAGATACGAGTAAAATTCCGAGCAAATATTTACCTTGAGATACGAGTAAAATACCGAGCAAATATTTACCTTGAGATACGAGTCAAATTCCGAGCAAAAATTTACCTTGAGATACGAGTAAAATCCCAAGCAAATATTTACCTTGAGATACGAGTCAAATTCCGAGCTAATATTTACCTTGAGATACGAGTCAAATTCCGAGCAAATATTTACCTTGAGATACGAGTCAAATTCCGAGCAAATATTTACCTTGAGATACGAGACAAATTTTGAGATACGAGCATGATTTCTGATTTCAGCGCACTGCCTTTTTCGCCGCATCTCCCTCGTGCAAAGATCTCTATTTTTTTCCGTGTTTTTTTGCGTTAGTTAGTTAGAAAAGGCGGATGATGACAATCGATATTAAGCACGAAAGAATCGAAAAACATGAGGAGTATGCGTGAACTTCTTTGCCTTGGTTATTGCACAAGAAGGTTTAAATTTGGTGAAACGTAAGATTAAAACTATTTTTAAGTGTGTATAGAATCTAATAATACTAATGTCTCATTTTATTATAAAACATGATAACCACTAGTTATTTGTTACTCTGTTCATAGATGGTGAATTATAACCAATACAAATATGTTTTTTCATTGTAATATCCTGTTTTTTTGGTGTGTTTTTTCAGAGGGTGGGAAGGAATTAATTTGTATTTTATTTTGTATTTTGAGTTTATTTCTATGGTAAATGTTGATTTGAGAAACGAGTAAATCGGATTGCATTAAGCTCGTATTTCAAAGTGACTGTATATACACATACAGATAACAATACAGCTATATATTCTTTATCCTCTTAGAGGACCCGATAAACATCCAATCTATACCTATATATCTATGTATATATATATATATATATATATATATATATATATATATATATATATATATATATATACACACACATAGATATATAGATTGGATGTTTATCGGGTCCTCTAAGAGGATAAAGAATATATAGCTGTATTATTATCTGGTCCCTTCTTAAACTTTGCCACTGATAATATTCAATTTGGATTAGCGATAGCGCTTACGTAGCAAGATGGAGGCGTCGGCATGAGGATTATAGGGTGGGATTTAAGCGAGCGAGCGGACATTAACACGTTTTTTTTCCACATGCCGACATTGCGCCTTTTTGCTATGCGCTTCTGACCTTAGCGAGGCTGTCTGAGGTCGAAAGTGCAAAAGAGTCCAAAACAAAGAACAGACATGTCATCTTAAATGGTAATCCAGATAAAATGCAGCCGGATTTTAATGACACTTTACCGTAGTTTCTGCATTCTAAGGGATACAGCATTAGTGGTGATAGTAGTAGTAGGGGATTGTGCTATACAGCCACGAGATGGAGCTGGAGTAGTAGTAGTAGGGAGTTGCGTTATATAGACCTACTAGACGAAGTTTTTGTAGTAGTAGTAGCGGTAGCAGAGGGTTGCGTTATATACATCTATTTGTAGCAGTAGTAGTAGTAGTGGAAGTACGTAGTAGTAGTAGTGGAAGTACGTAGTAGTAGTGGAAGTACGTAGTAGTAGTAGTGGAAGTACGTAGTAGTAGTGGAAGTACGTAGTAGTAGTAGTGGAAGTACGTAGTAGTAGTGGAAGTACGTAGTAGTAGTAGTGGAAGTACGTAGTAGTGGAAGTACGTAGTAGTAGTAGTGGAAGTACGTAGTAGTAGTAGTAGTGGAAGTACGTAGTAGTGGAAGTATGTAGTAGTAGTAGTGGAAGTACGTAGTAGTAGTAGTGGAAGTACGTAGTAGTGGAAGTACGTAGTAGTAGTAGTGGAAGTACGTAGTAGTAGTGGAAGTACGTAGTAGTAGTAGTGGAAGTACGTAGTAGTAGTGGAAGTACGTAGTAGTAGTAGTAGTGGAAGTACGTAGTAGTAGTAGTGGAAGTACGTAGTAGTAGTAGTGGAAGTACGTAGTAGTAGTAGTGGAAGTACGTAGTAGTAGTAGTGGAAGTACGTAGTAGTAGTGGAAGTACGTAGTAGCAGTAGTAGTGGAAGTACGTAGTAGTAGTAGTAGTAGTAGTGGAAGTACGTCGTAGTAGAAGAGGGTTGCATTATATACATCTACTGGTAGCAGTAGTAGTAGTAGTGGTAGTAGTAGTAGTGGTAGTAGTAGTAGAAGGTTACATTATATACATCTACTTGTAGCAGTAGTAGTAGTAGTAGTGGTAGTAGTAGTGGTAGTGGTAGTGGTTGTGGTAGTAGTGGTAGTGGTAGTGGTAATAGTAGTGGTAGTGGTAGTGGTGGTAGTGGTAGTGGTAGTAGTAGTAGTAGTACGTGGGTGCAGTACAAATCCAGTAGATGGAGCAGAGGTGGTAGTAGTAGTTGCAGTAGTAGAAGTAGTAGAAGTAGTAATAGTAGTAGAAGTAGTCATAGTAATAGTAGTAGAAGTAGTCATAGTAATAGTAGTAGTAGTAGTCATAGTAATAGTAGTAGAAGTAGTAATAGTAGTAGAAGTAGTCATAGTAGTAGTAGTAGTAGTGGTGGTGGTGGTAGTAGTAGTGGTCGTAGCAGTAGTCGTAGTATTAGTAGTAGTGGTGGTAGTAGTAGTAGTAGTAGTAGTGGTGGTGGTAGTAGTAGTAGTAGTGGTGGTGGTGGTAGTAGTAGGTGGGTGCATTATGAATCCAGTAGATGGAGCTATAGTAGAAATAGTAGTAGGGGATTGTTATAGCTGGAGTAGTAATAGGGGTTGTAATATACATCCACTCAATGAAGCTGTAGTAGAAGAAATGGGGGGTGTTATAAAGCCACTAGGTGGAGCTTTAGTGGTCATATGGGGTTGTGTTATACATCAACTAAATTGAGCTGTAGTGGTAGTAATAGTAGTACTGGTTAGGGGTCATAATACATCAACTAGATCGAGCTCTAGCAGTAGTAATACAACTGGTTAGGGATTGTGTTATAGAGCCATTATTCAGATATGTAGTAGTAGTAGTAATATTAGTAGGGGATTGTTATACATTCACTAGATGGAGCTGTAGTAGTAGTAATCGTGGTTAGGAGTTGTATTAAACATGGAGCTGTGCTAAATGGAATATCATTAAATCTTTTAGTTGCACCCTATAGTCCGGAAAATACAGTTGCATGCATCATGTTCTTCTCACCAGCAGGTGCTACTGGAAAAATCGTAAATTGTAAATAAAATCATCAGGCAGTAAAGAAAAGCCATTTACAATATTAAAAGCAAAAATAAATTAATCAGAGAACCTTTTATTTCCCGTTTATTTTGGCCGCAGGATTTGGGATTTGCACCCCCGGGATTCCCAGTTGCCAGTTTGCAGATTAGCGGATGGAGGTCATTAGTTTCTGCACTTTAATTAATTCCTGAACGCTTCCATCCTACACTTCACTAGGCTGTCATTATTCGGGTTGGACGGAGGATGGATGAGGTTCGCCGTTGCTGATTGGCTCGTTTTTTTGTATTCTGAAACTCCCTTATCAATTTCACACCCGTATAATGTGATGTGTAAGGGTTTTTCTTTTTAGTTATTACAGTCAGTAGGTATGCATTTTTCAAGCGGAAATAGTATGAATTCAATTTGCATCTCAAATCAACGAACAATAACAATAAAAAAACAGTATCATTTTATACATCAAGGCTGTCAATCAAACTGCAAAAAAACTAAAATTTTGTGTGTTTACGGGGGTGCATAACAGCACTTTATTTGTTTCTTAACGGCAGTCATGTTCGTTGTTTTGCAGTCAAAATGAATGTTAAAATGCCCCAAAACCAACAGGAAGTCACCTGGAAATGTCCAAAAAATAAGGAATAAATGACCAACACACAGGAAGTAGCCCGAAAATTCCCTGAAAATCAATGGGAAATGATTCAAAATTTACAGGAAGTGACCTGTAAGGACCCTAAAAACGCAAGCAAGTGATACAAAATGATGTCATCGCTTGCCATTGATAGCAATATTATTTAAACTGGCTATGGAGATTGTCTTTCAGTGCCATTGACGGCGTTAGATGTCCAAGCGGAGGCGGTTTTGTGTGTTTTTTTCTTACACCCACCCCCGAAAAAAGGGCGTGAAAACAAGAAGAAAAAAAAGGCAAAACATGCATCAAAAATACCTTCGTCTCGGGGCTTGTTGGCTGCAGATTCATCGTGTTTTTTTGTGAGCGGACCTAGGGTTCAGAAAAAAAGGGGGGAAAAAGAGAAAAGAGAAAATTCAAAAAAGATTACTTGGCAAAAAACGGTAAAAAAAAAGACCCCAAAAAAAAGAATATCAAAAAAATAAGAAGCAAGAGCAAAAAAGACAAAGCGGTAAAGAGGTTTGTTTTTCTCTTTGTGTTTTGCCGGTTTGAAAAGAGGACAAAAACAAAATGCATCACAGACACATTCATCAAAAGAAAAGACACAAGATCAAGAAAAGCGGTTGTTGTCATCCTTTGGGACCAAAAAAAAACAAAACCACAAAAATTAAGGGTTGTAAATAGCCGATTTGGTCGCCCCTCCCCCTTTGCAACGATTCTATCGAATGAAAAATGAAGCCGTTCAATGGACTTGAATGACAAAACATACATATGGCAACTGTTAACTCTTTTAAACGCTTCAAAATTGCACAAAAATGTTTTTTTCGGCTTTTAAACCGGCATGACAGTCCAAACATACCATTCATAATTAGTTATTTTCATTCTTCTGATGAATAATTGTTTAATAATCCCTAATAAATAAGAAATAGAGTAGTACCTCTACTTACGAATTTTCCATTCACATTTACCTCAACTTACGAATTTTCTATCCCATATTTACTTCTACTTACGAATGTTTCTACATACAAAATGTTCAGGTTACGAAACACTTTCATAAGAAAAGGACTAGTTAATTTCATTCATCTGATGAATAATTGTTTAATCCCTAATAAATAAGAAATAGAGTAGTACCTCTATTTACGAATTTTCTATTCATATTTACCTCTACTTACGAATTTTTCTAAATACAACATATTCAAATTAAGAAAACCTTTTCATAAGAAAATGACTAGTGTTTTTCATTCATCTGATGAATAATTGTTTAATAATCAATAATAAATAAGAAATAGAGTAGTACCTCTACTTACAAATTTTCTATTCCATATTTAACTCTACTTACAAATTGTTCTACATAGAAAATTTTTAAATTACGAAACCGTTTCATAAGAAAATGACTAGTTATTTTCATTCATCTGATGAATAATTGTTTAATAATCCCTAATAAATAAGAAATAGAGTAGTACCTCTACTTACGAATTTTCTATTCATATTTATCTCTACTTACGAATTTTTCTACATACAAAATTTTCAGCTTATGAAACACTTGCATAAGGAAATGACTAGTTATTTTCATTCATCTAATGAATAATTGTTTAATAATCCCTAATAAATAAGAAAAAGAGTAGTACCTCTACTTACGAATTTTCTATTCCATATTTACCTCTACTTATGAATTTCTCTACATACAAAATTTTCAGGTTACGAAACTTTCATAAGAAAATGACTAGTTATTTTCATTCATATAATGGATGTGTTTAATAATCCCTAATAAATAAGAAATAGAGTGGTACCTCTACTTACGAATTTTCTATTCCATATTTACCTCTACTTACGAATTTTTCTACATAGAAAATATTCAGAATACAAAACCCTTTCAAAAGAAAATGACTGTTCTAATATATGAAAACAAGATCCAAGTTACAAAATCCCCTCTAAGTCAATACATTTTCTTTATACATTATTTTATTGTGAAATTCTAGCGTTGCATTCTTCCTAAAGTCTGCTGGCTTCCCATTGGCTGCCTCCCAAATACAACTTTTTTTTTAGTTTTTCGAGTGTGGCTAAAGCAAATTTGTTCTTTCTTTTAAATTATTGGTGAATATGAAATTATGAAGCGGGCCCTGTTATCCAATATATTGCAAATTATATTTAATAAATTGTTTTGAATTCATAATTTGAAGTTGTGTTTATGTGTTTGTGTGCTAATGTTAGCTTCCTACTTACTGTACTGTTCTAGTACTCAAATAGATCTTGTTTGATTTTAATTTTAAGACATTATAGATCATTTTCATTTTATTTTTCCCATTTTTTTGCGTGGTTTCTCAAAATCTTTCACAAAAAATGGGATATTTTGATCATTTATAAAATACGAAAAATCAAGTTACAAAACAGGTTCTGGTAAGAATTTTGTAAGTAGAGGTACCATTTTAATACATTAATAAATCATGTTATTTCATTTTTTAATGTTTTCTCACAACTATTACACATAATTGGGACACTTTGATCATTTTTAAAGGGTTTAGTTGGTAGTTTTTTTTAAAGAACTGGTTGGTTCGCGGGCCGCTTTAACGTCAACTTGATTTCACGTTGGCCGGACCATTTTAGATATAATATTTAGATATTTTTTTTATAAATGGGTTAAAAGAACTGGATTAAAAGCCCTGAATATTCAGTTTTTTATAGATCTAAAACAATGTTTATTTGCGCTTTTTTAAAATACATTTTTAGATTTTACAAAATGATTTTTGAACTAAAAACAGAAAAAAATGATTAAAAAATTACAATTATTGATTTAAAAGTGGGAAAATAAGGAAATATAATATACATCTATATCTATCATTTTAATTTGACCCTAAAACAGAAAGTCGGCACTCATGATTTACTTTCCCAGGCCACACAAAATGAAGTGGTGGACCAGATTTGGCCCTCGGGCCGCCACTTTGACAGATGTGAATTAGAGAATATATATATAAAATACGAAAAATCCAAGTTCTGGTAACAATTTTGTAAGTAGAGGTACCATTTTAATACATTAATATATGATGTTTTTTATTTTTTGACTATTTTTTCACATATTTCATAGCAAAGTGAGACATTTTTAAAGGGTTTAGTTGGTGGTTATTTTGAGGACAGTGGAACAAATAAATCCCCCAAAAATATTTTGTAAGTAGAAGCAGCACTGTATCCTGATTTACAAAAAAAAACTGGACAAGAAGCAAAGAAAATGTCCTCTTTATTCATCGAGGAGAAGGCGATGAAGTCAAAATAGGGGTAAAAAAGGTAAACGGGTGATGTTAGCCGCCACGCCGTGTGAAACAGGATGAGATTGGGTCGCAAACATTGGCGCTGCGTGGACCGAATGACATTTACAGAGCGCTAATTATCAAGTCGGCGTGAAGGTTGAAGCCGTTTTCTATCCATAGAAACGGACACAGCAAAGCATTCACGGGATTTTCCATTAATGGCTTCGTCTGAGCCGAAAAATGACTGCAAACGAGAATGGTTTGCAAAGACAAGTGTCATTTTGTCATTAAGAAAGTCATATTTTGCATAAAAATGATGGTAAATGTAACCAGGTTATGTTAGCTTGCAGCTAACAAGTCCAAAACAAGTAGACATCTCTTCTCTCAACAGAAAAAAGGGTTATGTTGGGTTTTAATTATGAAAAGACCCCAAAATGGAGAAAAAAGATATAAATGTCCAAGACGTGCACAGAAGGAAAAACAATCTTGCATTCGCTTTTATATGGTAAATGACATTTTGTCTTATTAAAGAAAAACAAAAAGAAAAACAAAAAAAACGTTTGGGGAAGATAAATGACCGTTTCATTCATTTGAGTGGGTATTGTACCTATAAGGCGCATCTAAAAATACTTTTTCATAAGCCAGCAGTGCGCCTTATATATGGATCAATATTGCTTAATCATGGTATGAAATTCCTATTAGCACCACTCCATCTAGTTCATGTATAACACAACCCCTACTACTACTACCACTACTAGAGCTCCCTCTAGTAGATCTGTAACACAACCCTTTACTACCACTACTACTACCACCACTACTACTACTACTACTGCAGCACCATTTAATGTATGTATAACACAACACCTTCTACTACTACCACTACTTCAGCTCCCTCAAGTAAATCTCTATCACAGCCCTTTACCACTACTACTACCACTACTATTACTACTACTAATGCAGCTCCATCTAGTGCATGTATAACACAACACCCTACAACTACTTCTACCACCACTGCAGCTCTATTTAGTGGACGGACAACACCCCCCATTACCACTACTACTACTGCAGCTCCATCTAGTCTATGTATAACACAACCCCTACTACTACTACTACCACTACTGCAGCTCCATCTAGTGTATGTATAACCCAACCCCTACTACTACTACCACTACTGCAGCTCCATCTAGTGTAAGTGTAACACAACCCCTACTACTACTACTACTACTATCACTACCACTACCACGACCACTACTACCACTACCACCACTACTACTACTACCACTATTACTACTACTACTACCACTACTACTACTAGTACTACCACTACTACTACCACTACTGCAGCTCCATCTAGTGGATGGACAACATCCCCCATTACTACTACTACTGCAGCACCATCTAGTTTATGTATAACACAACCCCTTCTACTACTACCACTACTACAGCTCCCTCTAGTAAATCTCTAACACAGCCCGTTACTACTACTACTATTACAACAACTACTGCAGCTAATCTAGTGTTTGTATTACAAAACCCCCTATTACTACTACTACTATGACTACTACTACTACTATTACAACAACTACTGCAGCTAATCTAGTGTTTGTATTACACAACCCCCTATTACTACTACTACTACTATGACTACTACTACTACTATTACAACAACTACTGCAGCTAATCTAGTGTTTGTATTACACAACCCCCTATTACTACTACTACTACTATGACTACTACTACTACTATTACAACAACTACTGCAGCTAATCTAGTGTTTGTATTACACAACCCCCTATTACTACTACTACTACTATGACTACTACTACTACTATTACAACAACTACTGCAGCTAATCTAGTGTTTGTATTACACAACCCCCTATTACTACTACTATGACTACTACTACTACTATTACAACAACTACTGCAGCTAATCTAGTGTTTGTATTACACAACCCCCTATTACTACTACTATGACTACTACTACTACTATTACAACAACTACTGCAGCTAATCTAGTGTTTGTATTACACAACCCCCTATTACTACTACTATGACTACGACTACTACTACTACTACTACAACTACAACTACGACTACGACTACGACTACGACTACTACTACTACTACTGCAGCTCCATCTAGTATAGGTATAACACCCCTCATTACCACTACAACACCTGCAGCTCCATATAGTGTATGTATAACAACCCCCTACTACTACTACAACTACTAATATTTGACAATAAATGTATGTATAGAAAATGTACCCATAGAAAATTTTACTCTAAGTGAATTTGTGAACTTATAAAAATAAATAAATAGAATGCTGTTCTGGTGCTTCCAAATGTTTCATTTACGATCGAAAGTACAAAACCAACTGTAGGCCACTCCCAATTCCAAAACCCCTCCCCCCTCTCTTCCTGATGTTGAACATAAAAATACGCTTGCCGCAACTATGCTTCGATTCGGCGTCCTTTGTGGCGAATGAGACGCGTCTCAGCTGCCCTCCTCCAAACTCAGTGCCGATTAAGCCCCTCCCACACACAGCACTCAACATAACTTGTAAGTCATACTCAAAATTCACAAGTAAAAATACATGAAAATGTTTGATTTTTTTCGTCATTCCGCCATTTTTAAAGTACAAAAAGTTTCGAAAATCTTTGATTTTATTTTGAAAATATTGTCGCGGATGCATTGATCCTCACTTTAGAACATCGCCACCGTCTAGTGGGCTCTCATTTCATCGCTATCATTCTATCTCATATAATGACAAACAAAGCATTTAATTCACTTCAATTGCCTGTCGGACAAACGCGGGTATTACGTCACCCATAATAACGGCCGTGGAGGGAATTATTTCATTGGTGCAGGGCACATTTTCATATTCTTTATCTATTTTAAGACATTAATACATAATTTCCTTATAATTTTCTCTCATGTTTGGGTTTCCTCACATCAAATCTTGGTAGGAATTACAGAATTTACATATAAAGTACACCTCTACTTACGAAATGTTCACATTACGAAAAAAATTCTGGAACCAACTCATTTCGTAAGTAGAGGTACGACTGTATAGTATCATGAAATAAAAAATTATGATTACAGCAGGACTAGAAGTTAGCGTAGAGCCATTAAAAGAGCCACATATGGCTCCCGAGCCATAGGTTCCATCACCCTGCTGTAGTATATCAACGTAAAAGATTAGCTATAGCGGTAGCCTGTAAAAAAAAGGTTGTTCAGCTCCTTAAAAAGTCGATTTTGGAGTAAAAATGTGTCCTAGCCAAAAAATTTGGAGTGACATTCTGGTTTTAATACTTGAACTTCAACGAGGATGGCGTTTAAAACCCAAATCAACTTTCCCGGTGCCAAGTCATGGTCGATGGCAATTGCATAGCAACGAGCTAAGGCAATTTGCATTCAGTGCCAAAGTAATGCACAGTTTCCGCCTAATTAGGCCTGGTGTGCAGTTGGTGAAAATGCTTCCAGCATTCCAAATGTTAAGCCACAGTTAATTCCCGATTTAACGAGGGAGGTACTTACCTTTTTTTCGCATACTCGGGGCGCGTCAGCCGTTCCTGACGTATTGAAATCTGAAAGGACGCAGTGGAGTGACAACCCAGGCGACCCATCTCAATGACAAGGTGTCACAGAAACTAGCGAAATACGGGATTTATTGTGAGAACCTTTGGGTACTTCACAATGGGATTTACAATACAAAGCTTGCGATTATGATTATTTTATGATATGATAATACAACAATTAACCTCCGATAAAGATATTCATGGGAAAAAACAAGCTATTATTAAAGGGAAAATTATCTTCAATAGCAACTACCGTAATGGCCTGAATATATGATGACCCCGATTATAAGACGACCCCCTTTTTCAAGTTTCAAGTTTGAAAAAAATACTTTTTGAACAACAAATTCAACTTTTATACACAAAATAATGACATCTGAAACGAATGATTAGAACAATATATTCGAAAGAAAAAGCATTCAAAACATGCAATAACTGAATCTCACCCCAAATTCATCTTGTAAACTAAAGTGCAATCACGTGTAAATAAATGGCTTTTGTTTTTAGAAATGTAAATTAATTTATTAAATATTTATATGGGCACTCCATGGTGAAGCTTTAAATATAATTATACTGTTTAATGAAAATAAAGGAATTCAATTCAATTCAATTAACCAAGTTTTCAGATTTCACTTTCATGATATCGGGCGTCATCTAGCATTGTGAATGGGTACAATGTCTAGACCCCGATTTTAAGACAACCAACACTTTTTCAGTTTTATTTCAATGCAAAAAACACCGTCTTATATTCGGGCCTATACTTTTACCACCACTACAGCTTCATCTAGTGTATGTATAACACAACATAAATTTTAATTCTTTAATTGAAGGGCGTAAAATAGGATACATATTTATATTTACACACACAAAAAACAAAAGTCTAGAAAATCAGTCAAAAAAGTTCAATTCAAGGCAATATTTCTTGTATAAAATTAAATATTCAATATATGTATATATTGCCAAAAATACATAAACTATATTTACAATGGTGGAATAAACAAAGAGAGCATAAAAGTCAAGAATATAATAATCTAGAGTTTACTTTATTACATTAGACTATTTTTTATGTCTTTTTTTGCAAGAAGCAAATATTTAAACGTAATTTGGTCGGTTTTAATCTTATATAGCTTTATTCAAAGATTAACACATTACAATGTGGATTTTTTTCATTTTATTACAATTGTGAGGTATTGAATCGACAGATCCACAAACTTATTATTAAAAAATAGTTATCAAAACATATTCGTGTGTTATTATTTTTTTCAAATTAACATTCAAATATTAAGTATTATATAATTGGACTTGTATTTCTGTAGAGGTGCAAAAACATTTAATGTGGTGGTAATAATATGGGTGATCCTACTTAGCGATTTTTCTATTATTGCGGCCATGTTTGGTCTACATTATTCACGTTATTCGAGGGATCGTCTTATATTCAGATCAATACAGTACATTTCAGTTCAACTTTACTGAAACAGACTTTATGTCGTCCACAGTCAAAGTCCGCAAAAACAAACCAAATTAAATTAATTTGAGTGTTTTTTTGAAATTGCTAGAATTTTTGATTTATTTTTTACTCTCATCGATTTCTTTTTTAAATTCCAAATTGCATTTTTTAACTCACTCGCTGCATTAATGGCAACCGATGAATCAGAATTGCATTCATTTTATTTATTTTTTTACTTTGACCTGATTCTGTCAAAGTTCTACTTCCAAAACTGAAACTAAAAAAAAATAACGGTAATACAACCAACCCGCTGAATTTCCAAGGGATTCTCTCCAACTAGACTCACTACATTAACCTTTGAAATACATAAATTATGTGAACCAAATGAGTCTTTTTCTTGCCTTTTATGACTCTTAGAGTAAAAAATAAACTGTCTACTTTGTCCAGGCCGCAATCCAGTCCACAACAAGATGGCCGACCGCACTCGGCAGAAAAAAAAGCTGACACAGCTCTGCTCAGAACGACACCTGCACCATCGAAATGAGATCGAAAACAAGACCCGCATGACAAATTGCTCCTTGAAACAGATAAGGCTTTTTCTCTGCAGTGTTTTTCGACAAGTACCATAGTTACAATTGAAAAATACATTGACTTTAAAATCTGATGGTGTCAAGTCAATCATTTAAATAACAGCTCAAAGACCAATTACCATTTTTTTCTGATTATAAATCACATTTTCTGTATAAAAAAAAGAATTTGGCGTTCAAAAAGTATTTTTTCAAACTTGAGTCTTAAAAAGGGGGGTCGTCTCATAGTCAGGGTCGTCTTATATTCGGGCAAAAACGGTAAAACCCTCAAAAAAATTCGAATCAAGACTCACTGGAGAGAGAGAAAAAAAACATGTAAGTCGTACTTGAGTATTAGGCGCAGCCCCAGCCAAACTATGAAAAAAAGTGCAATTTATAGTCCGGAAAATACGCTCGCACTAATTATTGTAGGTCCATTCATAACATGATTGTGTATTAAAAAAAAGAGCAGTGTCTCACAGAAGCCAAAATGGATAGAGAATAACCAATTTCCCCTTTTTTTGCACGTACAGAGAGTCGAGAAATATCAAAAAGGTCAAGGCGGAAAACCCCAAATGAATTCTGGGAAATTTTCAGGCTCTTACCGGAACTGCATGACAAACAGGAATTTTACTGAAAATGAAAATCCCCAAAATGGCTCAGCAATACTTCCAAAAAAACACTTTGGGCACCCACAACTCACCATGACATCCACTACTACCATCTGAATTGCTAAGCTACAATGCTACCTCTACTTACAATTGCTTTTACATACAAAAATGTCAAATGTAAACAAAAGACGAATGCGGAAGAACATTTTACTGGACTTTTTTTAACTTCTAATATATTCAAATTCTGGGCACTGGGTGGAGCGTTGCATTTTTTCAGTGTTTTTTTTTCCCTTAGCCTGTTAGCTCCCGTTAGCGGAGCGATCGCTAATTCAAGACTACTTCTCGTTGGCAATTGGTCGTGTGTTATCCAATTGTGAGGACATTTGTGTGCATCGTTTTTGGAATATTTTGAAGGGAAGACAAAGGCAAACAACCCTTGATAGGTTGCATCTAAAAGTCTGGGTGGAGGCGGGGCCAATAGAGCCAACCCGGGAGAAGAAAGGTATCAACATTTAAAACAAAATTAGAATTAATTGTTCGTGTAAGGTTAGATTAAATTTATTTTTGAGTGTGTCTGCATCGTAATGCAAGTTCATTTGAATATGTTTATGTTATGTTACAAGCGTGTTGCCGTGCAAAAAGTCTCATTTTAGTACTATTAAACACATTTTACTAATATTAAACCACTAGTTATTTGTGACTTTGTTAATAGATGGCGAATTAGAACAAATAAAAATATTTTTTCCAATCCAATATCCTGTTTTGGGTGTTTTTCAGAGGGTTAGAACAAATTAATTTGTTTTTAGTTCATTTCAATGGGAAATGTTCATTTGAGTTACGAGAAAATCGACATACGAGCTCAGTCCCGGGACGAATTAAGCTCGTATCTCAAGGTACCACTGGTTTAGTTGGTCGTTTTTTTGAAGACCATGGACTGAATGACAGAATTTTGAGTTAAAATGCTGCTTTACAAATGAAAAATCCAAGTTATGAGACCAATGAATTTCCTAAGTAGAGGTACCACTTTAAATAGTATAATTATTCTCTCTAAATCTATAAGCTTCATTTGAATTTTAGCATGAAACATGAAGTCGACAAAGCTTTTATTCCTAAATTTGATAACATTTCGGGAACCGGGTTGAAGTATAACTTGCCTTGGAGTGTTTTAGCTTTCTATTTTTGAAATGATTCTGATTAATTTATGACTGGATGGCTATTTTAAGTCAGCACGTTGGAACAGATGGAGCTTCGGTGGTGCTAACGCTCCTGTGATCTTTATTAGAAGCCAATCAGAGGTACGACTTGCACTCCCCACTTAAATCAAATGCGCTTCCAGATTGTGTGATTATTTAAGTGCCGTTGAAAAGTCAATTCTCCGCGCCAAGCGGAAAAATGGATCAGAGAAATGAGCAAGCAAAGTCCTATTACTGTCTTCATTGCTTCATTGAAAAGAAGAGCGACGCGAAAAAAAACCTAAAGTGATGATAACCAAGGCACCTGGTGATGATGCATCACGCCAGGTGCAAGACAAGCTCATTAATTGAAGATGTCCACATAAACGAGCAATTCGAGATACGAGTAAGATTTCGAGCAAATAATTATCTCGAGATACAAGACAAATTTCGATATACGAGCAGACAGCGGATGCGAGAGGGTGCTCATAAGAACATCATGGGCACTGTCTCTCTCCCCACAACTCCCTCCTGTTGCATTTTTTCAGTGTTTTTTTTCCCCCGTTAGTCAGTGCGATTGGCGGAGCAAACAGCCAACCCGGCCAGGAGAAGGTATAAAAATGTAATGCGAATGGTCTTTCTGGTCTCGAGCACTGGGCGGGGTGTTGCATTTTTTCAGTGTTTTTTTCCCGTTAGTCAGTGCGAATGGCGGAGCTTGATCGCTAATACGAGAGGAGTATATACTACTTTTCGTTGGCAAGTGGTCGTGCGTTATCCAATTGTGAGGACATTTGTGTGCATCATTTTGGGAATGTTTTGAAGGGAAGACAAAGGCAAACAACCCTCGATTGGTTGCATCTGAAAGTCAGGGTGGAGGCGGGGCAAATAGAGCCAACCCGGGAGAAGAAAGGTAAAAACTAGAAAAAATAGAATTAAGTTTAGTGCAAGGTTAGATTTAACTTATTTTTGAGTGTGTCAGAATCGTAATCCAAGTTCATTTAAATTTGTTTATGTTATGTTACGAGCGCGTTGTCGTGCGAAATCCCTCTAATTTTAGTTCTATTAAACACATTTTAGTAATATTAAACCACTAGTTATGTGTTACTTTGTTAATAGATGGCGAATTAGAACAAATAAAACATTTTTTCCAATCCAATATCCTGTTTTGGGTGTTTTTTCAGAGGGTTGGAACGAATTAATTTGTTTTTAGTTCATTTCTATGGGAAACGTTCGTTTGAGTGACGAGAAAATCGACATACGAGCTCAGTCCCGGAACGAATTAAGCTCGTATCTCGAGGTACCACTGTACTTACATAATCAACTGGTTTTCATAACATGGGTTTTTCTGCCTCTACATACAAAATCGATCGGATTCGGAGCTTGGGTTTTGGTACCTCTGCCTACAAAATCAATCAATTTTCGTAACTTGGGTTTTGGTACCTCTATTTACAAAATCTATTGGTTTTCGTAACCTCTATTTACAGAATCAACCGGTTTTCATAACTTGGGTTTTTGTGCCTCTACTAACAAAATGAATCGGACTCTGAGTTTGGGTTTTGGTACCTCTGCTTACAAAATCTATTGGTTTTCGTAACTTGGGTTTTTGTGCTTCTAATTACAAAATCAATCGGATTCGGAGCTTGGGTTTTAGTACCTCTTTTCACAAAAATCAATCGGTTTTCATAACTTGGGTTTTTGTGCCTCTACTTACAAAATTAATCGGATTCGGAGTTTGGGTTTTGGTACCTCTACTTACAAAATCAATCAATTTTCGTAACTTGGGTTTTAGTACCTATTTTCACAAAAATCAATCGGTTTTCGTAACTTAGGTTTTGGTACCTCTACTTACATAATCAACCGGTCTCCATAACTTGGGTTTTGTGCCTCTACTTACAAAATTAATCGGATTTGGAGCTTGGGTTTTGGTACCTCTACTTACAAAATCAATAAATTTTCGTACCTTGGGTTTTAGTACCTCTACTTACATAATCAACTGGTTTTCATAACTTGGGTTTTTGTGCCTCTACTTACAAAATCAATCAATTTACATAACTTGGGTTTTGGTACCTCTACTTACATAATCAACCGGTTTTCATAACTTGGGTTTTTGTGCCTCTACTTACAAAATCAATCGGATTTGGAGCTTGGGTTTTGGTACCTCTACTTACAAAATCTATTGGTTTTCGTAACCTCTACTTACAGAATCAACCGGTTTTCATAACTTGGGTTTTTGTGCCTCTACTAACAAAATGAATCGGACTCTGAGCTTGGGTTTTGGTACCTCTACTTACAAAATCAGATGGATTTTCATAATTTGGGCAGGGGTGTCCAAACTATTCCACATTTGAGCAGAAACCTCATTGGATAAAGCTATGGTGCCCAACTCCACCCCTATCAAGCCTGTTTTCCATGTCCCCAACGCACCTGAATCAAATCATCAAGATTGTTATCGGGCTTCTAGACAGCTTGCTGATGAGTTGATTTTATTCAGGTGTGGTCGAGGATGGAGCTTTTTCAACCCTTTGACTGCCTAATGCACATTTTTGCAAAAAAATATTATTATTTATTTATTGTTATATTATTTACAATGATGCAAAATGATAAGCTTGCTGTGATATAGTAAAATGCGTGAACTACCGTTTTATTGCCAGAAAATTTCGGTATTCTAACAGTTCTTGAAAATAAATTCCAAAAAGTTTTCCTTTTTCAAGAGAAAAATATCCATAAATATTTGAATTTCCCGGTAAACATTTTTGCCATCAGATATTCCAGTTACAATATTTCCAGCAATAAAAAAAATGATGATAGCCCAGCTGTGATATAGTGAAGTGTGTAAAATATCGTTGTATTGATAAAGGTTTGTTATCAAATATAAATTCTCAAAAGTTTTCAAGAAAAAATATTCATCATAAATATATGAATTATCTCAGAAAGCTAATTATGCTATTTTTGGATGGGAAATGCTCTCCAAAACATCAGAAAATGATGCAAAAAAGGAAAAGACAAGTAAAATGCTATTTTTCAGAAGCAGAAATCATCCCAGCATGTGGCAGCCAAAGGGTTAAGATCACTTTTCTCTTCAATTTTGATACAAAATGCACGCACACACACACTTTGTCCAAAACACTCCTGGGAAAAATACCCCAGTGGAAACGGTTAAAACTGCACGCTGGCATACTCCGAAAAACAGTGAGATGTGAGAAAAACACTAGCAGACCGTTAACTAAGCCCCTCCCCTTTAGGAGTTGGCGGCCAATCAGAACTTTGACTTCATTCCAACTCCGTTTCAAGGGCTGCTCGTGTACAAACGCTGATTGGACCTAGGTACTGCCAGGGGGTCGGGCTTAGCACAGAGTCGGTGGTCTCTCCACCTCACCCACGATCTCACCCGCTACCTCACCCACCACCTCACCCACCCAGCACTCACCATCCTCCGTGGGGACGTAGACGTTGAGATAGAGGCAATCCTCGCTCTGGTTCTGAATGTAGCCGGCCGCCACGTCCAGGTTGTCCGTGAACCACACGGGTAGCATGATCTCGGGCAGCACCCCGTGCACATTTTGGGGGCACACGGGGGCAAAATGGGTGGCGTTACGGATCTCCTGCCACGACCCGGGGGCCTCCGGGGGCTGAAAACGACGGTCCCCGATGGGCGCGGTGGCGTACGGGACGCCCAAGTACTGCTCCACCGGGCCCAGGATCTCGTTGTTTAGGTCCTTCTTGATACCGCGGAGCTTGCCGTAATTGGTGGTGACAATGGGGGGCTTGGATAGGTCCGCCTTTTGACTGGAGACCACATTGACAAGAAGGCTGAGGCCCAACCACACGCAGCAGTCGGCCATGAAAGACCCTTGCGTTTTTCGTTGATTTGCCAGTAAAAAAAGGTGCATGGCTGCTAACGGAATAAGCAAAGAACAGTATTATCGTCCAAAGGTGGGAAACTAAATCGACGAGAGGGTCATGGGCGGGGCTTCGGGTCAGTGACGGAAACAAGCCAAAGCGGTCACGTTCGCTTCCAAAGCCACGCCTCTGTTACGTTCCATCCCTTTGAGCGCTATCCCGTCTTGTCCTGAAGACGTCATCGGCACCTGCGAAGAAATTGTAGATGAAAGATAATAAGATCATAGATTGTCGGGATTAAAATGGGTTCGTTTAAGAAAAATCCATTTGCGTCATAGTATTATGATGAATAAACATGAGCTGAAAATAAACGTGGCCTTTGGTATGATGTCATGTGAACTGGGGAAATGGAGAGAGTTCACTTGTGTATTATGCATCACAGGCCTAATTTGGGCTCATTTGGAACTGTACTTATATAACCCGCATGAGGGATGGCCTATGTCAAACGTGGTGTTTCCCAACTAGTAAATAACCTGCCAAGAAGTCATATGTTGTAATAATCTGAGAGAAAAAAATGTAATATTTTGAGGTTGAAATATGAGGAGTCCACATTGTAATATTACAACATTCAAATCGTACTACTACAGGAATAAAGTCGTTTGAATGTAATGTGAGCCAGAAGTTGTTTGGTTTCATGAGTATCAAGCTTTGGCGACGTAATGTCTGTAAGATCAACTTTTTTTGTATAATAAGAAATTGAAGTAATCTTGGGAGAGAAAAAAAATCATTAATAAATAAAGATTGAAAAATTGGTACATTATTTATTGTATTTTAGGCTCTAGAAGGCGCATGTGGTATACACCCACTAGATGAAAGGGTTAGGGTTAGGTACTACTACTACTACTAATAGTAGTGGTAGTGGTAGTATTATTATTATTAGTATTAGTAGTAGCAATGGAAATAGTAGTAGTAGTAGTTGTAATAGTAGTAGTAGGGGGTTGTGTTTCATATCCCTTTGGTGGAGATGTAGTAGTAGTAGTAATAGTAGTAGTAGTAGTGGTGGTGGTAGTAGTAGTGTTAGTAGCAGTAGTCGTAGTAGTAGTAGTAGTAGTGATGGTGGTCACGGTAGTGCTAGTAGTGCTAATAGTAGTGGTAGTGGTGGTATTATTATTAGTATTAGTAGTAGCAGTAGAAATAGTAGTAGTAGTTGTAATAGTAGTAGTAGTAGTAGTGATGGTGGGCACAGTAGTGCTAGTAGTGCTAATAGTAGTAGTAGTATTATTATTAGTATTAGTAGTAGCAGTAGAAATAGTAGTAGTAGTAGTAGTAGTTATAATAGTAGTAGTAGGGGGTTGTGTTTCATATCCCTTTGGTGGAGCTGTAGTAGTAGTAGTGGTAGTGGTAGTAGTAGTGTTAGTAATAGTAGTAGTGGTAGTAGTAGTAGTGGTGGTAGTAGTAGTAGTAGTGTTAGTAGTAGTAGTGGTAGTAGTAGTAGTGGCGGTAGTAGTAGTAGTTGTAGTAGTAGTAGTGGTAGTAGTAGTAGTGGTAGTAGTAGTGGTAGTAGTAGTAGTAGTAGTGGTAGTAGTAGTAGTGGTAGTAGTAGTAGTGGTAGTAGTAGTGGTAGTAGTAGTAGTAGTGGTAGTAGTAGTAGTGGTAGTAGTAGTGGTAGTAGTGGTAGTAGTGGTAGTAGTAGTAGTGGTAGTACTAGTAGTAGTGGTAGTAGTAGTAGTAGAAATAGCAGTAGTAGTATTAGTAGGTGGTTGTGTTTCATATCCCTTATATGGAGCTGTGTTAAAGGTAATTTCATATATTGATTTAGCAATATCGATCCATATAATAACAATGATAAGGAAAATACAGTATTTTTTACATCATGTGAACCGCAGGTCTTTTGGGGCCCACGATTTTCAATTTTTGGTGATGTAAGGTCGATGTGAAAATATTTGAAATAGTTTTTATGCATTTCTTTCATGCCTGTAGAAAAAAACTTTTATGAGAAGGATTTGATATAAAAACAGGTGATGTTGCTTGACTGTAATTGTTGCTTCAGCTCAAAAATTGTGTTTTTAAGTTTTTAGGGAAATATAGCAATAGAATGGGAAGCCTTGATTTAAAAAGCCGAGGTCAACAGTTAATATTAACTAGACATTTTAAGCAGATTTGCTCGTCGCCACAGGCATTGTCAAGCGCATGCAAATGAGCACTTTGGAGTTGCTACGTCCATTCATGTAATCTTCCGCGCAAATCCGCATGTGACACGGCCCGTCACAAATGCACGGAGAAGATTACTGCGTCATCATAACATTGTCGGTCGGGGTTACGTAACGGCGCAAGATAAGCGAACGACCACTCTTTATGCATGATTGGACTTCCTTTTGTATTTATTTTTTAAAGACGGGCGCTGTTTTTAGGTTAAAAAAATCACCTTAAAATCAATTGCATTAAAATCGTAGAATTTTACGATTTCCCTCGTATAAGCCGCCCCCTGATTCACAATTTTAAACTCCATATTCATGGGTTTAATATGGAGTACAAATGTGTTACTTTGAAGGGAAAATCTTAAGAAAAATCATCACCCGTGGTATTTATGAGATATAGTATGAATCAAAAGCACATTATTAGGGTCAATATCATAAGGAAGTTAATATTCGCTTGCGTCGTGACTTCACGGCAAGGGCGCCATTTTGTAGTGACGTTATCGTATCGTGTCACGGCGCCATCAAATTGCAGTCGTGTTTTTATGCGCATAAAAGCCGTACCCTCGATTCAGTCATCATTTTTTGTCCAACAAAAGTGGCTTAAATGTGAGTAAATATGGTAAAAAATGTACGCGTCCGCTCTCATTTGTTTTCATTGTTGCAAAAATTAAAGTTGAAGCCACCTTCACAACAAGAGTCAACCATTGCATATCCAAGTGCTAACTTCCGTTAGCTTAGCGAGCTACAATGTTAGCAATTCTGCTCAACATGGTAATTTTCGGTTCCATTAGCTTAGATGTTGTGGATTCATTCACTCCATGTTAGCTAGCGCCTTGTTTTCCAAATGGCTCACATTGTATTCTAACCGGACAACAATTTACGGTTAGAACGTGAACTTAGCAAGCTACAGTGTGACTAAGGAACAGGAAGAAGTCCAAAAATTCCTCCAAATTCCACAGGAAATGATCCAAAATATACAGGATGTGACCTAGTCATGTGAGCAGTACAACCAGGAAGTGGTTTCTTCCTGAAATTCAAAAAGGTTAACGACCCATGAATCCTGACCTAAATGATTACCCCAACCCTGAATGTAAGACGCCGACACTTTTCAGTCTTATTTCAATGCAAAAAAACATCGTCTTATATTCGGGCCTATACGGTACCACTACTACAGCTCCATCTAGTGTATGTATAACACAACACAAATTTTATTCATTGATTGAAGGGCGTAAAATACGATAAATATTTATATTTACACACACAAAAACAACAAAAGTCTAGAAAATCACAGTCAAAAAAGCTCATTTTAAGGCATTATTTCTTGTATAATATTAAATATTCAATAGGTATATTGCCAATAATACATAAACTATGATTTATACTTTATATTTACAGTGGTGGAATAAACAAAGAGCATAAAAGTCAAGAATATAATAATCTAGAGAGTTTACTTTATCACATTAGACTATTTTTTAATTTTTAATTTTTGCAAGAACCAAGTATTTAAACGGAATTTGGTTGATTTTAATGTTATACAGCTTTATTCAAATATTAAGACATTTTTATGTGGAATTTTTTAATTGTATTATAATTTTGAGTTATTGAATCGGCAGATTGACAAACGTATTATTATTAAAAAATATTATTATCAAAACATATTAGTGTGTTATTATTTTTTTCAAATTAACATACAAATATTAGGTATTATATAATTGGACTTGTATTTCTGTAGATGTGCAAAAACATGTATTGTGGTGGTAATAATATGGGTGATCCTACTTAGCAATTTTTCAATTATCGCGGCCATGTTTGGTCTACATTATCCACGTTATTCGAGGGATCGTCTTATATTCGGGTCAATATGGTATATTTCAGTTCAACTTTACTGAAACAGACTTTATGTCGTCCACAGTCAAAGTCCGAAAAGACAAACAAAATTCAATTAATTTGATTGTTTTTGTGAATTTGCTAGAATTTTTGATTTATTTTTTACTCTCATTAATTTCGTTTTTAAATTCTATTTAAAATATAAAATATAATTTATCGCAGCCATGTTTGGTCTACATTATCCACGTTATTCGAGGGATTACTGTACTTCATTTCCGTTGACTTTTTTGCTCACATTATTATAATTTAAAATCATTTTGTCATATGAGATTTTTTCCACGTAGCATTCTCTGCGGCTAAACCATTAACATTAGCGCTATCTTATTCATGCGATTTAAATGTTTAAACATTTCCGTCATATTTTTTTGTAAGGGCTTTATTTGGAATAAGCGTTGAACATCGACATTTTTATCAAAAATAGCTCGAATGCCATGCAATTTCATTGGGCTGGAACTGCTCCAATCTGGCAACAACCCTTGGTTTAATACCGAGCCTCCTCTTTACTAGGAATGTAATCTATTTAAGGGTTAAAAACGCTTTGCTTCCTCTTTCCATTCACGGCACCTTCCACACCTCGAGGCGAAGCGTGCCAGTTGGCAAGGTCCGCAACGTTAATCACGGTACATTTTTAATCTCCTGCTGTTCGGTCCGGCAGCTAAACATCAGGCTGAGCTCAGCAGCATCTGGCAACCTTGCTCAGAGCCACATCGAGCCCTCCTTATCAGAAAAAAACTCAAATTTTGATGTTCAACGCTTATTCCAAATAAAGCACTTACACAAATATATGACGGAATTTTTTTAACTACATAAGATAGCGCTAATGTTAATTGTTTAGCCGCAGGGAATGCTACGTGGAAAAAATCTAATCCGACAAAATGACTTTAAATTATAATAACGGAAATGAAGTACAGTAATCCCTCGAAATAACGCGGATAATGTAAACCAAACATGGCCGCGATAATTGAAAAATCACAAAGTAGGATCACCCCTATTATTTATTACCACAGCATTACGTTTTTGCGCCTCTACAGAAATAAGTCCAATTATATAATACCTCATATTTGTATGTTCATTTGAAAAAAATACTATTAACACACCAATATGTTTTGATAATATTTTTTAATAATAATAAGTTTGTGGATGTGCCGATTCAATACCTCAAAATTGTAATAAAATGAAAAAAATTCCACATTGAAATGTGTTAATATTTGAATAAAGCTATGTAACAATAGTCTAATGTAATAAAGTAAACTCTAGATTATTATATTCTTGACTTTTATGCTCTCTTTGTTTATTCCACCATTGTAAATATAAATTATTAAACATATTTTGTGCATTTTGGGCAATATACCTATTGAATATTTAATGTTATACAAGAAATAATGCCTTAAATTGAGCTTTTTTTACTGTGATTTTCTAGACTTTTGTTGTTTTTGTGTATGTAAATATAAATATTTACCGTATTTTACACCCTTCAATTAATGATTTAACATTTGTGTTCTGTTATACATACACTAAATGGAGCTGTAGTAGTGGTACCGTATAGGCCTGAATATAAGACGGTGTTTTTTTGCATTGAAATAAGACTGAAAAGTGTCGGGCGTCTTATATTCGGGGTCTAGACATTAAACTCATTCACAATGCTAGATGGCGCCACCTGCTTTTTTCTTGAATATATATTTATAATCATTACTGTCATTATGTTGTCAAAAAATTGAATTTGGTGTTCAAAAAGTCAAATTTGAGTCTTGAAAAAGAAGGGGTCGTCTTATAATCAGGATCGTCTTCTATTAAAAACAATACGGTCATGGTTAGGGTTTGTGTTATACATCCGCTAGAGGGAGCTGTGCTAAATGGAATTTCATACAGTGATTAACCAAAATTATGTATTATAAAACGCACTTTGGTGGTGGTGGTAGTAGTAGTAGTGATGGTGGTCATGGTAGTGCTAGTAGTGCTAATAGTAGTGGTAGTGGTATTATTATTATTAGTAGTAGTAGTAGTAGTGATGGTGGTCACGGTAGTGCTAGTAGTGCTAATAGTAGTGGTATTATTATTAGTAGTAGTAGTAGTATTAGTAGTAGCAGTAGAAATAGTAGTAGTAGTAGTAGTAGTAGTGATGGTGATCACGGTAGTGCTAGTAGTGCTAATAGTAGTCATAGTGGTAGTTTTATTATTATTAGTAGTAGTAGTATTAGTAGTAGCAGTAGAAATAGTAGTAGTAGTAGTGATGGTGGTCACGGTAGTGCTAGTAGTGCTAATAGTAGTCGTAGTGGTAGTATTATTATTAGTAGTAGTATTAGTAGTAGCAGTAGAAATAGTAGTAGTAGTAGTTGTAATAGTAGTAGTAGTAGGGGGTTGTGTTTCATATGCTTTGGTGGAGCTGTAGTAGTAGTAATAGTAGTAGTAGTAGGGTGTTGTGTTTTATATCCCTTAGATGGAGCTGTAGTAGTAGTAATAGTAGTAGTAGTGGTTAGGGTTTGTGTTTTATATCCCTTAAATGGAGCTGTAGTAGTAGTAATAGTAGTAGTAGTGGTTAGGATTTGTGTTATACATCCACTAGAGGGAGCTGTGCTAAATGGAATTTCATACAGTGATTAACCAAAATTATGTATTATAAAACGCACTTTTGATAAAATTAAAGTATTTTAGTTGCGCCATAGCTCATGTTTCCCAATCAAACTGGATTGGTCGCCCATGAGTTACCACTTAAAATTTTGGGGGAAAATGTTGAAATGGTTCTACTCCTAAACAAACATCCGTACAGGAATCGCTTGCAATTACTTGGATGAAGATCAAATCATTTGGGCCAAGCAAAGGTTTGACGCATCATCTCACAGTCAATTAGACCCCCAAATGCCGAAGCCCGCCGTAATAAATGTGCGAGCAGACTTTAATTAGCACGGATGCTGCCTCACATTAGTCACCGGCTCTCCAAAACCGAGATTCCACTCCGGACACACACCTGGATTGGTGCCGGGTCATTGATTAAAAGGTTAAACCTGAGTTTAGCTACCTAGCCCGCGGATGACTGTCAATGTGTAAACGTTAGCTTGAACCATCCTTGAGAAAAATTTAGCTCGACTGACCCGGTTGCCACGGCGACAGCTGCCGTGGCAAATCGGGCAGGTGGCCGAAAAAGGGGAAACCCCGCCCACAAACGTCATGTGACTGAATTGGATTAAGCATTGGAGTCTTAATTTGAATTTCCCATCGCTACGTGCGGGAATAAACGCAAGCTTCGTGTGAAGCCTGTAAAATCGCACTTCACACAAGAGGTCGGCTGTTCGTTAGCACCCCCGACGGCTGTGACAAATTGACTCCTTTATGTGAGTCGAAGTGTGCAAGGGGGAGGGTTGGCGGTGAAGCGGCGTCTCGTTGGAAAATGATCGTTACATGCCAAAAAAAATCACAAGGGGCTTAGCGTTACCAAAATAAAAGCAGCCAATTGACCCGAAAAAACAAATGATCTTTTGCTTACCGTATTTTCTCGCATATTGACCGCCTCCCCGTTTAAGCCGTACCCTTAAAATTGCCTTAAAATCGTTGAATTTTACGATTTCTCGCGTATAAGCCGCCCCATGATTCATAATTTTCACCTCCATATTCATGGTTTTAATAGGGAAAAATCATCGCACGTGGTATTTCTGTGATAGTGTTTCGAAACGGTGTTGTTATGTGACCAGTACAACCAAAACACAATAAAATCAACTCAAAATCGAGAATTCTGTTTCGGTGCGACTAGACCACATGTGTCAAAGTGGCGGCCCGGGGGCCAAATCTGGCCCGCCGCATCATTTTGTGCGGCCCGAGAAAGTAAATCTTGAGTGCCGACTTTCTGTTTTAGGATCAAATTAAAATGAAGAGTATAGATGTATATTAAATTTCCTGATTTTCTCTCTTTTAAATCAATAATTGTAATTTTTTAATCATTTTTTTGTGTTTTTAGTTCAAAAATCATTTTGTAAAATCTAAAAATATATTTAAAAAAGCTAAAATAAACATTGTTTTAGATCTATAAAAAACTGAATATACAGGGCTTTTGATCCAGTTCTTTTAATCCATTTATTAAAAAAATCTAAATATTATATCTAAATTTCCTGATTTTCCCCCTTTCAAATCAATAATTGCATTTTTTATCCATTTTTTTCTTTGGTGTTTTTAGGTCAAAAATTATTTTGTAAAATCTAAAACATAAATAAAAATATTTTCACTTTAATATTGAATATAATTTTTTAAAACAATTGTTTCCATTTGAAATGAAAAACAAATGATTATTAGATGTTTTCCTTTACTAAGAAAAAATAGTTCAAATAAACAGTTTTATATCTATAAAAAAACGGAATATTTAGGGCTTTTCATCCAGTTCTTATAAACTTATAATAAAAGAAAAAAATCTAAATATTATATTTAAAATGGTCCGGCCCACATGAAATCGAGTTGATGTTAATGCGGCCCACGAACCAACCCGAGTTTGACACCCTTGTTTTAATCCATTTATTTAAAAAAATCTAAATCTAAAAGACTCTGTTTTAGGATCAAATTAAAATGAAGAGTATGGGTGTATATTAAATTTTCTGATTTACCCCTTTTAAATGAATAATTGTAATTTTTTAACTGTTTCTTCTTTACCCATATTAAAAGAAGCCCCACTCCCTAGGTCACTGGTGTCAAAGTGGTGGCCCGAGGGCCAAATCTGGTACTCCGCATCACTTTGTGTGGCCCGGGAAAGTAAATCATGAGTGCCGACTTTCTGTTTTAGGATCAAATTAAAATGAAGAGTATAGATGTATATTAAATTTCCTGATTTTCCCCCTTTTAAATCAATAATTGTCATTTTTAAAACCCTTTTTTCTGTGTTTTTAGTTCAAAAATCATTTTGTAAAATCTAAAAACATATATAAAAAAAGCTAAAATAAACATTGTTTTAGATCTATAAAAAACTGAATATACAGGGCTTTTAATCCAGTTCTTTTAATCCATCTATTAAAAAAAATCTAAATACTATTATATCTAAATTTCCGGATTTTCCCCCTTTCAAATCAATAATTGCAATTTTTATCATTTTTTTCTTTTGGTGTTTTTAGGTCAAAAAGCATTTTGTAAAATCTAAAAAATAAATAAAAATATTTTCACTTTAATATTGAATATAATTTTTTTTTAAAAATTGTTTCCATTTGAAATGAAAAACAAATGATTATTAGATGTTTTCCTTTACTAAGAAAAAAAAGTTCAAATAAACAGTTTTATATCTATAAAAAAACAGAATATTTAGGGCTTTTCATCCAGTTCTTATAAACTTATAATAAAAGAAAAAAATCTAAATATTATATTTAAAATGGTCCGGCCCACATGAAATCGAGTTGATGTTAATGCGGCCCGCGAACCAACCCGAGTTTGACACCCTTGTTTTAATCAATTTATTTAAAAAAAATCTATATCTAAAAGACTTTCTGTTTTAGGATCAAATTAAAATGAAGAGTATGGATGTATATTAAATTTTCTGATTTACCCCTTTTAAATGAATAATTGTAATTTTTTAACTGTTTCTTCTTTACCCATATTAAAAGAAGCCCCACTCCCTAGGTCACTGGTGTCAAAGTGGCGGCCCGAGGGCCAAATCTGGTACTCCGCATCACTTTGTGTGGCCGGGAAAGTAAATCATGAGTGCCGAATTTCTGTTTTGGGATCAAAATAAAATGATGAGTATAGATGTATATTAAATTTCCTGATTTTTCCCCCTTTTAAATCAATAATTGTCATTTTTTAAACCCTTTTTTCTGTGTTTTTAGTTCAAAAATCATTTTGTAAAATCTAAAAACATATATAAAAATTCTAAAATAAACATTGTTTTAGATCTATTAAAAAACTGAATATTCAGGGCTTTTAATCCAGTTCTTTTAATCCATTTATAAATAAAAAAATCTAAATATTATATCTAAAATGGTCCGGCCCGCATAAAATCGAGTTGACGTTAATGCGGCCCGCGAACGCACCCGAGTCTGACACCCTTGGACTAGACTGAATGAATATTTCCATTCAAGCCCACCATTTGTTCCCCCAAGAGCACACGATCCCAACACGTGAGGACGAATTTCCTGATTGCGCACCACCCACGCATCTTTTTTTGTGTGTGTCTGTGTGTCACACTTCCTTCAAAGTGCTTCTATAAATAGACGTTGGCATTACGTAACCTCCCAACGCGACCCCCCGTATCGCCGTCCTTCTCTTGCTGACCCCTCGTTCGATCTCATTGTGACCATCCAGATTTGTCTCGGTTAATTTAAGGGTAACATTTTTTTTGTTCATCGCGTATTTAAGCCTCGTTGTTAGCGAGCGGCGGTGGCGCACGGCTGACCTACATTCCGTAAGCCGCGCTGCATTTACACCCACCCCAATGACATATAACATCAAAATGCAGGGGCAGTCCTTGAACGCATCACGCTGCTATCTTTGCGTCTCGTCCCCTCAAAATCCTTGTCATTCCTATTTGTCCTACAAGGTCATATTGACAATGTGTAGCCTTAAATCTTGTGTGAGCACTTTCATCATTTCCCGCTAATCTATCAGGCCGCACCACCTGCGTACCACCCCCACTTCATCGCTTCCTTCCTCTTCTATTTCCCCCGTGTCGTGGTTCGGTAGACACGCGAAGCTAAACCTCAAGTGGTTTATATTTGGCCCGTATTTTCTCGCGTATAAGCCGCTCCCTTAAAATTGCCTTAACATTTGTTGAATTTTACAATTTCCCTCGTATAAGCCGCACCCCTGATTCACAGTTTTCACCTCCATATTCGTGGTTTTGATAGGGAGGACAAATGTGTTACTTTGAAGGGAAAATCTTAAGAAAAATCATCGCACGTTGACACATTTTAAATAGAAAGTCACGTGAGCAGTACAACCAGGAAGTGTGTCTGTAGCAGTCCGTGACCGGACGTTTCGCCGAAAGACGTTTGGTCCCCGGACGTTTGGTCCCCGGACGTTTGGTCCCCGGATGTTTGGTCCCCGGACGTTTGGTCCCCGGACGTTTGGTCCCCGGACGTTTGGTCCCCGGACATTTGGTCCCCGGACGTTTGGTCCCCGGACGTTTGGTCCCCGGACGTTTGGTCCCCGGACGTTTGGTCCACCGTACGTTTGGTCTACCGTACGTTTGGTCGACCGTACGTTTGGTCGACCGTACATTTTTATATTATATATTATATATGAATATCTAACCGCAATAGCGCTGGCTACAGCCCCAGACTCTATTTCCGGTTTCCGGTGCGCAGTGACTGCTGGGATATATAGTTCTTGCACGCTACACCCACACGCTAAAAACACGTTTTTAAAAAGGCAACGGAAGCAAAACTGAGTTCGGTTGTACTTTATCTAGCCATTTTACAACTTACTCACGTCATCATCACCCACAAATCCATCAAAGTCCTCATTTTCTGTGTCCGAATTGAACAATTATCCAAATTAGTCATCAAAAACGCTGAGTTTTATACGTTCGTCCAGGCGGCCACAATCCATTCGCAAATAGTAGCTAACTGGTAGCTAGCGTTACTTTTCCAACAGTGCTTTCCATGCTTCATCATGCAGTGTTGATGTCTATGTATACAGGCCACAATCCATTCGCAAATAGTAGCTAGCTGGTAGCTAGCATAACTTTTCCAACGGTGCTTTCTATGCTTCGTCAAGCTGTATTGATGTCGATGTATACAGGCCAGAATCCATTGGGTGTATTGACAAAAGAACTACTACATATCCCAGCAGTCACTGCGCAGTACAGAGTTGGTGTACCCTATCGACTGATTTATTTTATTTTATCGTGATAACAATTTTAGTATCGGTCCATAAATAAAGCGCACTGGCTTATAAGGCGCACTGGATAATAAGGCGCACTGGATTATAAGGCGCACTGGATAATAAGGCACACTGGATTATAAGGCGCCCTGTCTATTTTGGAGAAAATTTAAGACTTTTATGTGCGCCTTATAGTCGTGAAAATACGGTATATGCGAGTAAATATGGTAGCTGTTTTTTTTCTGCGTCAGGGCGCAATTTTTGACTATAGTGACGTATACTCCTAACTTGTAGTCCGGAAAATACAGTAGTTACAATACACCGCTGTAAACCATTTGTAAAACAAGGCGCTAGTAACGGGCACGCCTGGTGTTTTATTGTCCAAATAAACCTTCTGTGTCTTCCTCGTTTATCAGACTTGCCGAGGTTTCTTAAGCCAGATGTCTAAAAAGACAAGCGCAGTGATTGAGAAAAATGGCGAGGGAGCGATCAACGCGCAGCGATGCATCAGCCCGTAGCGGCAAGGGCGATTGATGGAGCAAATAGCCTTGCATGGGCTCTTTGCTATTCACAGCGTAGCCCCCCCGACACTATGCGAGTGACACTCCCAAACGGCCGGCTGCGATAAATAAAGACCGATTGCAGATTGAGTCAGTTTTGTTCGCCATCCAAAATGTACAAAAGGAGTGTGGTGGGATAGAGTAAATGCCAAAAAAAATGATATTTCTAATGTTTTATTTTGAAGAAAAAAATTGACTGTTTCAAACAAAGAGTGGTACCTCTACTTACAAAATTAATTTGTTCCAGAAGTGGTGACAAACGGTGGTCCTAGCCAATGGGAGGCTAGCAGGGCGTTGGGAGATGGCAGAACAACGATATCATGCCAATTTCAAAATAAAATAAAGGATTAAAATAAAAATTATTAACATTTTGGGGGATTTTTCATTTCATAATTTGAATTTCCTTAATAACTGGCAACAAAATAGTCACAAATACATGAAAATAAAAACGTTAATAGTGTAGGAACAATTATACAAACACTAAATAGGGGGGAAAGGCAAGTAACACAGTATTTAACCACCCACTAGGGGGTACTGTCTACCATGGGGAGTTGAAAAATTAGTCCACAGAGGGTTTTAAAAGTCTGAATAATATTAAATACAAAGCATAAAAACACTTCCCCTACATCGCAGTTATTTATTGGCCTATTGCGGCACGCCTCGGAACCAATGAACCGCGATAAACGAGGTATTACTGTATTTCGTAAGTAGAGGTACCATGATTAAAAAACAAAAGACTACAAACAAGTTTCATCCATTTTGCTACACTGCCCCACAAGTTACCTGAAAACGTCTCCCTGAATATTTCATGTGGGCCTCGGTCTAACGAGGGCTCGCGCCTCTAATTACGCAGGCTTCCACCGCTGAGTCACTGAGGCCACTACGGGCCACCGAGCCTTACCTCGGCTCATCCATGCCGCCTTCCCCGCCCCCACCAGTCTTGGCCGCCGGCAACCCTGCGCAACCTTCGATTTGGCAGGGAAGCGCTACCAATTGGCCTTTGCGCCGCTCTCCGTCTGTTTAGTTCTGTCTGCGTCCAAAATGACATTAAATGCACATTACATGTCTATGTATAGTAAATAGAAGCAGACAGAAAGCAGAGGGTGGTGCAGTGGAGAGGGAGGGGGGTTGAAGCGGTATTTAAATGACTGCATTAGCCTGCTGTTAGACGTGGAGTGCTGCCACACGACCCGCTGATGAATATGCAGAGCAGCTGCAATGATGTGCAAGTGCACAGTGTGCTTCTGTTCGTAGAAAATGGCGCCGATAGCAACAGTCAAGGTAAGCATGCTTCGGTTCAAACGGGCAAAGTCCATTGCTTATATACTACAGTGGGTACCTCTACTTACAAATGTTTCTACATACGAAATGTTCAAGATACGAAACCCTGGGATATGCAAATGGGTGTTCCTATATACGAAAACCTGTGACCGTTTCGTCGAAAGACCGGACGTTTGGTCTACCGGACGTTTGGTCGACTGGACGTTTGGTCGAACGGACGTTTGGTCGAACGGACGTTTGGTAGAACAGACGTTTGGTGGAACAGACGTTTGGTAGAACGGACGTTTGGTCGCCGGGTTCGCTCGCTGTCAAATTATGACAGAGTTTACTGTTGATATTTTGATATTAGATATTTAGATATTAAACTCACTCTCTCTCTCTCATGATTATAATTTTGAGAGCTGGTTTCAACAGTGACAACCCGGCGACCAAACGTCCATTCTACCAAACGTCCGTTCTACCAAACGTCCGTTCTACCAAACGTCCGTTCTACCAAACGTCCGTTCTACCAAACGTCCGTTCTACCAAACGTCCGTTCTACCAAACGTCCGTTCTACCAAACGTCCGTTCTACCAAACGTCCGTTCTACCAAACGTCCGTTCTACCAAACGTCCGTTCTACCAAACGTCCGTTCTACCAAACGTCCGTTCTACCAAACGTCCGTTCTACCAAACGTCCGTTCTACCAAACGTCCGTTCTACCAAACGTCCGTTCTACCAAACGTCCGTTCTACCAAACGTCCGTTCTACCAAACGTCCGTTCTACCAAACGTCCGTTCTACCAAACGCCCGTTCTACCAAACGTCCGTTCTACCAAACGTTCGGGGACCAAACATCTTTCGACGAAACGTCCGAGTACCACAAAAACCAGATCTAAGTTACGAAACGTCCGAGTACCATGAAAACCAGATCTAAGTTACGAAAGTCCTTCAAAACGAGAATGCATTTCTTATGATATGACGTTATTTTATTTTGAAATTGTCACGGTAGCATTGCGTTCTGCTTGCGTTCAATCCCTGGAAACATCTGTAAGTAGAGGTACCACTGTGCCCAGTTCCAATCTAGATAGGCTAAAAATCTTATTTTGGTAGTTGGAACAAGGCCTATGATATCTATTGGGAGTAGTAGTACATCATTCATTCATTTTCTGAATCGTTTATCCTCACAGTGTTCGCGGGGGGTGCTAGAGGCTAGCCCAGCTGACGTCGGGCCGCACACTGAATCGGTGGCCAGTCAATCGCAAGGCACGATGAGACGGACAACCATTCACACTCATAATTTGGGGCAATTTAGAGTATCTAACTCACTGTTTTGGGGAGGAAACTGGAGTACCAGGAGAAAACCACGCAGGCCCGGGAAGAACATTTAAACTCCACACAGGAGGACCAACCTAGATTCGAACCCAGGACCCCAGAACTGTGAGGCCAACGCACTAATCACTCATCCACCGTGCAGCCCTCAGGTTGACAGTCTTCCATTTTTAATCATCTTATCACTTGCTCACACAAGCAAGTGTTTTCTCACACCATTTTCTCACTTGTGTGTGTGTGTGTGTCCTACACACATACAGTAAGGTGCAAAAGAATCCTCCAAAATAAGATTGCTTTAAATAAAGTGTGAAGTATTTGCTTTCATTATTGAACAAAATGAACAAATGACACATCTAAATAAAATCATTACTTGGTGTAACAACCAAACAGCCACCAACTTATTTTGTTGACATGCTTCAACAGGTAATCCGAAAAAGAAATTTCAACATCACCTTTTCAAGGTTAGATGAGATGAGCATCATTTTTCATTCAAAGGGGAGAGAGGCGGCCATTTTGTACCTAACTAGGTTCCTTAAGCTATTGAAATAAATGTGTCTTTTTTCCAAATCCTATTATGGAAATCAATACATTCACTAGATGAAGCCTTAGTAATAGTAGTAGTAGTAGTGATGGGGGGTTGGTATACATCCAAAAGGTGGAGCAGTAGTAGTAGAAGTAGTAGATTGTGTTATAGTTCCACACTAGAGAAGCAGTAGTAGTAGTAGACTCTGTTATAGTTCCACACTAGAGTAGTAGTAGTAATAGTAGTAGGAGTAAATTGTGTTATAGTTCCATACCAGAGTAGTAGTAGTAGTTGTGTTATATTTCAAAACTAGAGTAGTAGTAGTTGTATTCGTGGTAGTATTAGTAGTAGTAGATTGTGTTAGAGTTCCACACTAGAGTAGTCGTAGTAGTGGAAGTAGTAGTGGTGGTAGTGGTAGTAGTAGTAGTAGCAGATTGTGTTATACTTCCACACTAGAGAAGCAGTAGTAGTAGTAGAGTCTGTTATAGTTCCACACTAGAGTAGTAGCAGTAGTAATAGTAGTAGGAGTAAATTGTGTTATAGTTCCATACCAGTGTAGTAGTAGTAGTTGTGTTAGAGTTCAAAACTAGAGTAGTAGTAGTCGTAGTAGTGGAAGTAGTAGTGGTGGTAGTGGTAGTAGTAGTAGCAGATTGTGTTATAGTTCCACGCTTGAGTAGTAGTAGTAGTATTAGTGGTAGTAGCAGTAGTAGTAGTAGTGGTATTAGTGGTAGTAGCAGTAGTAGTAGTATAAGTGGTAGTAGCAGTAGTAGTAGTATTAGTGGTAGTAGCAGTAGTAGTAGTATTAGTGGTAGTAGCAGTAGTAGTAGTAGTGGTATTAGTGGTAGTAGCAGTAGTAGTAGTGGTAGTAGAAGTAGTAGCAGTAGTAGTAGTATTAGTGGTAGTAGCAGTATTAGTAGTAATAGATTGTGCTATAGTTCCATGCTAGAGTAGTAGCAGTCGTAGTGGTAGTAGGTTGTATTATAGTTCCATGCTAGAGTAGTAGTAGTAGTAGTGGTCGTAGTAGTAGTAGTGGTAGGAGTAGTAGTGGTAGGAGTAGGAGTAGTAGTGGTAGGAGTAGTATTAGTAGTAGTAGTAGATTGTGTTATAGTTCCACGCTAGAGTAGTAGTAGTGGTAGGAGTAGGAGTAGTAGTAGTAGTAGTGGTAGGAATAGGAGTAGTAGTGGTAGGAGTAGGAGTAGTAGTGGTAGTAGTAGTGGTAGGAGTAGTAATGGTAGTAGTAGTAGATTGTGTTATAGTTCCACACTAGAGTAGTAGTAGTAGTGGTAGTAGATTGTTTTATCGTTGCACACTAGAGTAGTAGTTGTGGTAGTATTAGTAGATTGTTTTATAGTTGCACACTAGAGTAATAGTAGTAGTAGTAGTAGGGGTTGTGTTATACATCCACTAGATGGACCTGTGGTAAAGTCAATTACATAAAATGATAAACCAATATTAATGGAGATATAAGGCACATCTGTTTATATGGCGCACTGTCAGCTTTTGAGAAAGTGTTTTAGTTGCGCCTTTTGTCTGCTCTGTGTCAATTCAAAACGAGCAAGTCATTTTCATGTGAAGGCTTATTATTGGTCGGAATGCAGATAAGTCTTTACCACTGTCTCCTTTTTCTCTATTTATGGCGTCCTCCTTCCTTCCCATGGTAATTGCTATTCTTTTGACTCCACCGAAAAGACCCATCTTTTTTTCTTCGGGGGCTTAATGTGATAAAAGGAGAGCGAAAAAGGCAAAAAAAATCATCCCCCCTAATGCACAAACACACATGCACTATGCACTAGTCAAGCAGAAACTACGGCGCTGGGGAGTTTGCTTTTGCTGCACTACTTTAAGCCTTTTATTGCACTTCACTTTAACGTCCACTAGAAAGTCAAGGAAATGGTCATTTTCACCCAAATATTCCCAATATTGACCATTTATTCCCCTTCACTCAACGTTCTCTTGAATTTTCTTTGGTCATCCTTACGCTGACATCTATATTGTATATAAATATATCTTTTTTTTTTACAATGAGTTCCTTTCAAAGCGACCTAAGCCATCCCGGCCGGCCCCAATAACTCAAACAGTGGAAGCTTTGATGCATCATTCATGGTTTTGTTCCCTAATGCACTCTCTCCGTCTCCATCACAGTATCAAATCTCCATCGCGGGCTTTTATCTGGTGTTGCAGCTTTGTCCCTTCGCTCTTGCTTTCAGAATCTCATCTTGTTGCCGCAGCTCCCGCAAAACCCCCCTCCCCCATTTCCACCCATGCACCAAAAACTCTCCCTTTCAACTCTTTTTCTTTGACGCTCCCTCATCCTGCATCCGCTATCCCATCATGCACGTGTTCACTCTTCACCGACTTTGCCAGTTCATCATCCTCCCTGTTGGTCCCTGAGATTTATGTACCTCTACTTACAAAATGAATTGGTTCCAGAGGTTTTTCTTAACTTGGATTGTTTTAGAAGTACAGTGGTACCTTGAGATACGAGCTTAATTCGTTCCGGGACTGAGCTCGTATGTCGATGTTCTCGGAACTTGAATGAACGTTTCCCATTGAAATGAATTAAAAACAAATTAATTTGTTCTAAACCTCTGAAAAAAACACCAAAAACAGGATATTGGATTGGAAAAAAATGTTTTGTTTCTTCTAATCGCCATCTATTAACAAAGTAACACATAACTAGTGGTTTAATAGTAATAAAATATGTTTAATAGTACTAAAATGAGACTTTTTGCACGGCAACGCGCTCGTAACATAACATAAACAAATTGAAATGAACTTGGATTACGATGCAGACACACTCAAAAATAAATTCAATCTAACCCACACGTGTCAAAGCGGTGGCCCGGGGGCCAAATCTGGCCCACCGTATCATTTTGTGCGGCCCGAGAAAGGAAATTATGAATGCCGACTTTCTGTTTTAGGATCAAATTCAAATGAAGATTATTGATGTATATTATATTTCCCAATTTTTTCTTTTATAAATCAATAGTTGCAAATTTTTTTAATCCTATTTATTTCCTCTTTTGTATTTTTCGATCAAAAAGCATTTTATAAAATCTAAAAATCTAAATATAAAATATTTTCTGTTTTCCACTTTAATATTTAACATAAAAAACATTTTGTTTCTTTTTTAAATGAAAAAATATATAATTCAAAGACGTTTTCCCTTACTAAGAAAAATAAACCTTGTTTTTAGACCGAACATTTAGGAAAAATTAAGGGAAAACGTCTTTCAATTTCTTTTTTTTCATTTCAAAAAGAAACAAAATGTTTTTTATGTTAAATATTAAAGTGGAAAACAGAAAATATTTTATATTTTGATTTTTAGATTTTACAAAATGCTTTTTGATCGAAAAACAAAAAAAAGGAAATAAATTGGATTAAAAAATCGCAACTATTGACTTATAAAAGAAAGAAATCGGGAAATATAATATACATCAATAATCTTCATTTGAATTTGATCCTAAAACAGAAAGTCGGCATTCATAATTTCCTTTCTCGGGCCGCACAAAATGATGCGGTGGGCCAGTTTTGGCCCACGGGCCGCCGCTTTGACACCTGTTGGTTAGATTAAATTTATTTTTGAGTGTCTGCATCGTAATCCAAGTTCATTTAAATTTGTTTATGTTATGTTACGAGCGCATTGCCGTGCAAAAAAAGTCTAATTTTATTACTATTAAACACATTTTAGTACTATTAAACCACTAATTATTTGTTACTTTGTTAATACATGGCGAATTAGAACAAATAAAAATGTTTTTCCAATCCAATATCCTGTTTTTGGTGTTTTTTTAACAAATTAATTTGTTTTTAGTTCATTTCAATGGGAAACGTTCGTTTGAGTTACGAAAAAAATCGACATACGAGCTCAGTCCCGGAACGCATTATGCTCGTATCTCAAGGTACCACTGTATTCCGAATTTTTATTTACCTTTCCACGAAGACAAACTCCAATTGGTTTAGTTTCGAGGTGCATTTCAGGTCACCTGGGAAATCACAGCCTCGCAAACACGCCGCAAATGACATTAACAGAACTCAAAGAGTAGACAAAAGGGGTTGCGTGTAAAGCCAAGAAAAACAAATCACCACACACCCACATAAAGCTGGCGGCACACCGTGAGTAAACCGCGTTTCCAGATTTTGTCGCTCAAGCCGTTACATAAGCGCATTTTCTGATCTTTTCCGAGCTTTGGGACTCTTGAAAAGTGTTTCTCGTACTCCGTTTTCGCCGAAACTAGTGCAGCCTTTTCAATCTGGAAATTTGATACTTGAAATGATCTGTGTTGTGATAATAACATAAATAATAAATGCTGTTGTGCTTGGGTTTCTGTTGCATTCCCACATCTGTCTTTAACCGTGTGGAGGTTGTCGTTTGTCTTTGAGTGGTCTTCTTGTTTTTCCCCTATCTAAAATCGCTCAAATCAAAACCATCGTATTTTCACGACTATAAGGCGCACCGCATTATAAGGCGCACCCTCAATGAATGACACATTTAAAAAAAAATTCCATATATAAAGCACACTGGATTATAAGGCGCCCTGTCTATTTTGGAGAAAGTTTAAGACTTTTAAGTGCGCCTTATAGTCGTGAAAATACGGTACTTCTGAAACGAATGTTTATAACAATATATTTGAGAGAATATGCATGTTTTTTTCCCACATTGAAATTTGTCTATTGTATCTTAATATCTACTGAACATTTAAATATGTAAACTAAAGTGCAATCAAATTTGAAATGTAAATGAACCAATCTACGCTGATAAAAAAAAAAAAATGCAATAACTGCATTCACTATCAGTGTTCACCATTCACTTTCAACATAGCTGGCGCCATCTAGCGTTGTGAATGGGTATAATGTATAGACCCCGAATTTAAGACGACGACACATTTTTATCTCTTATTTCAATGCAAAAAACACTGACATATTCGGGCAAATACGGCAATTCACAAAAAATACTGTCTTATATTCGGGCCAATACGGTAATTCATTTATGTAGTGGATTACATAACAAAAAATTTATGAGAGACGTCTTTTTCGGATTATATGTCGCACCCGAGTATAAGACAAACCACCCAAATAAAAGGGAAAGAACACATGTATAAGTCATACTAGATTAGAAGTCGCCATTTTGGGAGGGCACTTTTTTATTTTATTAGAAACTTAGAACTAACATACGTTAATTAAAGCACATGTGTCAAAGTGGCGGCCCAGGGGCCAAATCTGGCCCGCCGCATCATTTTGTGTGAGAAAGTAAATCTTGAGTGCCGACTTTCTGTTTTAGGATCAAATTAAAATGAAGAGTATAGATGTATATTAAAGTTCCTAATTTTCCCCCTTTTAAATCAATAATTGTAATTTTTTAATCAATTTTTTCTGTGTTTTTAGTTCAAAAATCATTTGGTAAAATCTGAAAATATATTTAAAACAAGCTCAAATTAACTTTGTTTTAGATCTATAAAAAACTGAATATTCAGGGATTTTAATCCAGTTCTTTTAATCCATTTATAAAAAAACAATCAAAATATTATATCTAAAATGGTCCGGCCCACATGAAATCGAGTTAACGTTAATGCGGCCTGCGAACCAACCCGAGTCTGACACCCTTAAAGTTAAAGTATTCGTCGCAGGCCCACAAAAACTGAAAAAAAATGTGGTTTATATTCCGGAAAATACGTTAAATGGCATTACAGCCTTCAAATGAAAGGTTTGTTCAAAAATTTAAAAAAACAACATCATTTTTAGTGAGGAAAGGAAAGCACAAAATAAAATTCTATTATTTTATTTTATTTATTTTATTTTCTATTATTTTATTCGTTAATGCTGACTGTGAATTACGTTGCCAGCCATGGAAACACAAAAATATGTCATAATAACGACTACTTATCTATTTTGACTACTACTTATTTATTATGCTGACTAATTATTTATTACATATGTATTAATTAATTAATTTATTATTTATCTGTTTGTTTGTTTTTGTTATTTGTGCCCTTCCCTACTTATTTATTTATTACTTATTTATTGATTAATTATTATTTTTATTCATTGATTTATGTGTTTTTGTTATTTGTGCAGTGCTTGGTGAAGCTTTAAATCTCATTTTGCAAACAAAACCATTTTTACCGTATTTACTCGCATATAAGCCGCTCAAAAAGCATTTAATTCCCTTCCTTTGTTAGAGTTATTAAAACATCAGGGCTGTTTAGTGAATAATTAATATGCAAATCTCCCATAAAAGCTTCTTTTAAAAGGACCAACATTTATGGTACCGTATTTTCACGACTATAAGGCGCACTTAAAAGTCTTAAACTTTCTCCAAAATAGACAGGGCGCCTTATAATCCAGTGTGCTTTATATATGGAAAAAAATTAAAATGTGTCATTAATTGAGGGTGCGCCTTATAGTCGTGAAAATACGGTACTGTCATTATTTTCTGGATAAAAATTGAATTTGGTGTCTTTTTTCAAACATGAGTCTTGGAAAAAGAGGGAGTCGTCTTATATTCGGGCCAATACGGTATTATGGAAAGACAGCAAGTAAGAGCGATTTTTTTTTTAAACGCCATTGTCTGGTTGATAGTCTTATCATTCACCTCGGCTCACAGAAGCACGTAAACCATTTTTCTCCCACGCCTGAAAGAATCCCATTTAACGACGGTCGGCCCGCATCTCCTCATCTGTCTTGACGGACCTTGAATTCAAGCTTTGATCGGACTAAATGGGGCGGCGTTACAACAGTCGCCGAGACGAGACTCCGAGTCGATTAGCCCCCTCCCCCTCCCCCAAAACATATTTACCTTCATGCCGCAGTGACAGTGAAAAGCGCCCGAGGCTCGTAAACCGGCATGCGCGCGATTGGGTGAACGGCGAAATCCGCGGGAGCCACTCGAGTGACTTCACGCGCCCCGACGACACCTGGAAACCCCGGAAGACTTGGGGACGGTAGCGTCGGGTGACAGGATTTGCTCAGGGTACAAGGAAACAAGATTTTTCACAATGCTGAATGCGTAAAATACAAGACTCCACGGTTTCCCAGGAGCCATAGCAACAGCGTTACACTGCGTGAACAAGGAGGAATGCATCTAGCACCTCCTGGGCATGCCCGGTTCTCCTCAGCCCTGCAGGCATTCTGCATCTTTTAATCTTCATTCTTTTATATTGTCGGCCACGTGGGAGGAATGCAGCTTTGTCAGTTTTTTAGGTTATGGGGAAGAAAAGGGAGGAAGACGGAGGGAAATCCACAGCCTCGCAGGTTGAATTAGCATTCTAGCCATTGTACAAATTGACATAATGAAGCCATCCTCGGTGACAAGTTGGGAAAATAGCGGATTTTACCCACTATAAGGCGCACCTTTGGTGAATTTTCAAATCTGTTTTGTATATAAGGTGCACCGGATTATAAAATGCGGTAGTAGCAGGGGTGGTGATGGTGGTAGTCATGATATTAGTAGTAGGAGGAGTAGTGGTATTAGTAGTAGTAGGGGTAGTAATAGTGGTGATAGTAGTAATGATAGTAGTAGTGGTGGTGGTTGTGGTAATAGTAATAGTGGCAATAGCAATAGCAGTGGTGGTAATATTATTGGTAGTAGTAGTAGTGTTGATAGTAGTAGTAGTGTTGGTGGTGGTGGTAGTAGTAGTAGTATAAGTAGTAGTGGTGGTGGTAGTAGTAATAGTAGTATTGGTGGTGGTAGTAGTAATAGTAGTAGTAGTGGTGGTGGTATTGGTAGTAGTAGTAGTGGTGGTGGTAGTAATAACAGTAGTAGTAGTGGTGGTGGTAGTAGTAATAGTAGTAGTAGTGGTGGTAGTAGTAATAGTAGTAGTGGTGGTGGTAGTAGTAATAGTAGTAGTGGTGGTGGTAGTAGTAATAGTAGTAGTAGTGGTGGTGGTAGTAGTAACAGTAGTAGTGGTGGTAGTAATAGTAGTAGTAGTGGTGGTGGTGGTAGTAATAGTAGTAGTAGTGGTGGTGGTAGTAGTAATAGTAGTAGTAGTGGTGGTGGTAGTAATAACAGTAGTAGTAGTGGTGGTGGTAGTAGTAATAGTAGTAGTAGTGGTGGTGGTAGTAGTAATAGTAGTAGTGGTGGTGGTAGTAGTAATAGTAGTAGTGGTGGTGGTAGTAGTAATAGTAGTAGTAGTGGTGGTGGTAGTAGTAATAGTAGTAGTGGTGGTAGTAATAGTAGTAGTAGTGGTGGTGGTGGTAGTAATAGTAGTAGTAGTGGTGGTGGTAGTAGTAATAGTAGTAGTAGTGGTGGTGGTAGTAGTAATAGTAGTAATGGTAGCAGTAGTAATGTTGGTGGTGGTAGTAGTAATAGTAGTAGTAGTGGTGGTGGTAGTAGTAATAGTAGTAATGGTAGCAGTAGTAATGTTGGTGGTGGTGGTACTATATGATACGTTTATCATTTTTAAAGGGCTAGTGGTAGTATTGGGAACCTTGTAATGAATTTACATGTTAAATGTCAATCTACTTGGGAAACATTCAGGTTATGAAACCACTTCTGGAATGAATTCATGTTCTAAATTGATGTACCACTTTCAAAACAAACAACTCATTGAATGATCAACCAAACCAGCAAAATTTCATATTCACAATATACCTACAGCAAGTAGTACATGACCTGCATCTCCAAACGTGGCGATCGGCCTAATGGATAATAACCATGATATTAAAAAATATATATAACTAGTTATGAAAATTTCACATTACGAAACAACAAATCGATAAATCGCAACAAATCAAGTCGCAGAATACCACGTGAAGATCCTAAGATCCCCCTAATTGAGCAAATCCCGCGGACTCCGCCCCCTCGAGTCAAAAGAAAGGAGAGGAAGGAAGAGGGGGAGGGGTGACGCTTTTGAGGCACACGAGGGTGCGCTTTGTGAGGCTAATGAATTGAAGGGGTTGTACAAGAGCAGCATTGACCCCCACCCAACTTCCTAGCCGCTTCAAATGCCAGGTCGAAAATCTCCGGGTTTCTCCATTTCTGGCCCAGACTTCAGATAAATTCTGTTGAAAACCCACAAGGGTGCGACAGCAGCAAACCGCCGAGAGTGAGAGACGGGATTGGACGCCAGACTTTTTTTTAAAGGCCTTTCTGGAGGGCTAATTTATGTGCAGCCTGATCAATGGGTTAATTAAGTGGAGAGGGGAGAACGGGGGAGGGACAAGATGAAGGGATAGGTTTGGGGTCTGGAGAACGTTAAATCTACCAGGCTTCTGTGGTGGTCTTGAAGAGACCATTGGAAAACGAAGCGTTCCCGTATCGACCCGAATATAAGACGGTGTTTTTTTGCATTGAAATAAGACTGAGAAAGTGTCGGTCGTCATTGCATTTTTTCGTGTGGGTTTTCTCCGGGTATCCCAAAAGCATGCATAGTAGGCTAGTTGAAAAGTCCAAATTGCCCTTGGGTATGAATGTGGACATATATGCTTGTTTGTCTCATTATGCCCTGTGATTGGCTGGCTACCACTTCAGGGTGGGATAGGATAGGCTTCAGCACCCCTGTGAACCTTGGGAGGATAGAAATTGGTTTTAGAAAACAAATGTGAATTCCCGTACTGGCCCGAATAGAAGACGGTATTTTTTGTGAATTACCGTATTAGCCTGAATATGAGACAGTGTTTTTTGTGAATTACCGTATTGTTCCAAATATAAGACTGTTTTTTGTGAATTGCCGTATTGGCCCGAATAGAAGACGGTATTTTTTGTGAATTACCGTATTGGCTCGAATATAAGACAGTGTTTTTTTGTGAATTACCGTATTGTTCCAAATATGAGACTGTTTTTTGTGAATTACCGTATTGGCCCGAATAGAAGACGGTATTTTTTGTGAATTACAGTATTGGCTCGAATATAAGACAGTGTTTTTTTGTGAATTACCGTATTGTTCCAAATATGAGACTGTTTTTTGTGAATTACCGTATTGGCCCGAATAGAAGACGGTATTTTTTGTGAATTACAGTATTAGCCCGAATATAAGACAGTGTTTTTTGTGAATTACCGTATTGTTCCAAATATAAGACTGTTTTTTTGTGAATTACCGTATTGGCCCGAATATAAGACGACCCCTCTTTTTTTGATGTATTTGAGAGAAAAAGTGTGTTTTATTGTGAATTACCGTATTGTTCCAAATATAAGACAGTGTTTTTTTGTGAATTACCGTATTTTTCCAAATATAAGACTGTTTTTTGTGAATTACCGTATTGGCCTGAATACAAGACGGTATTTTTTGTGAATTACCGTATTAGCCCGAATATAAGACAGTGTTTTTTTTGGTGAATTACCGTATTGTTCCAAATATAAGACTGTTTTTTGCGAATTACCGTATTAGCCCGAATATAAGACAGTGTTCTTTTGTGAATTACCGTATTGTTTCAAATATAAGACTGTTTTTTGTGAATTACCGTATTGGCCCGAATATAAGACGACCCCTCTTTTTCGATGTATTTGAGAGAAAAAGCGTGTTTTATTGTTAATTACCGTATTGTTCCAAATATAAGACTGTTTTAATGAATTACCGTATTGGCCTGGATATAAGTCAGTGTTTTTTTTGCATTGAAATAAGACTAAAATGTGTCGTCTTAAATTCGGGATCTAGACATTATACCCATTCTCACCGCTAGATGGCGCCAGATATGTTAAAACGGAATGGTGAACACTTTAATGATAAATGCAGTTATTGTCATTTTGTTGTTTTATCACAGCAGATTGGTTGATTTTCATTTGAAAAACCAGAAGCTAATCATTTCCAAATGGGATTCCACTATAGTTTACATATTTAACTTTAGTTTACATATTTAAATGTGCAGATATTAAGACGTGATTGACAGTTTTGGCATGATTTGAAGGAAGCTTTTTCTCTCAAATACATAATAAAAAAAGAGGGGTCGTCTTATATTCGGGCCATTACGGTAACTCATGAACAAAATAGTCAATTCAGAGGATAAACCGGCCCCAGCGTCCCCATCCAATCCCAGCAGCTGTTTAGAAACGATACGCACTAATACACATCCCAACGAGGCGCTCTCGTTTGCCACCAGCGTGTGATCAAGGTTACACTTCCTTCGCAGGCCTAATTAGGCTGACAACACCCAACATCTTTCTTCCTCTAATGCGGGTGTGCAGTCGATGTGTTTTTGCGTTTTTTAAAGTCCTTTTCTAGGTAAGATGGCGGCGAGATACGGTTCATTTTTTTCATTTCATTCATAGATGTCAAAATTAATTTTGTTAGTAGTTGTGTGAGGACTGTGGAATGAATGAGAGAATTTGCATATAAAGTACTGCTCTACTTACGGAAAAAAGTTCTGGAACAAATTAGCGTATTTACTCGCATTTAAGCCGTTTTTGTTGGACAAAAAATGATGACCGAATCGAGGGTACGGCTCATATGCGCATAAAAACATGACATGCAAAAAAAATGCAAGTTGACGTCACGACAAAGTGGCACCGTTGCGTGTTAGGTGAGGTCATGACGCAAGTGAATGCCGATATGGTCATTTATTTCAAAATAGAGAAAAGATAAATAGATGAAACGCTAAACAAAATGAATTTTGACGTCTATGAATGAAATTCAAGAACAAAAAGTGAAAAAAAAACGTGAAAAAACGTTAATTTTCTGGTAAGAAAATGGTCATTTCTGCAATTAGAAAGCATCAGGTTCTCATCAAGATAGACTTTTCTTTTTTCAAAGTAAATAATTTGATATTTTGCATTTTCAAAGAAAGGGATAATAACTTTATCTTATGATATTGACCCTAATAATGTGCTTTTGATTCATACCGTATCTCAGAAATACCACGTGTGAAAATGTTTTTGAAATCATACTTTCTCGCATATAAGCCGTATTTGTAACAAACAAAAAAATGATGACTGAATCAAGGTTACGGCTTATATGCGCACAAGAATTACAGCCTTGCTATACTCTTTTTCACCAGGAGATGTCAGCAAATTAACATTGACTATTTGTTGGTTATTTTCTGTTTTGCAGTAAGAAAACAACGATTATTGGATGAATTAATAACTTCTTTATGATATTGACCCTAATTACGTGCTTTTGATTCATAGAGTATCTTAGTAATACCACCTGCGATGATTTTTCTTAAGATTTTCCCTTCAAAGTAACACATTTGTACAACCATGAATATGGAGGTGAAAATTGGGAATCAGATGGCGGCTTATACGAGGGAAATTCTCAAATTCAACGATATTTAAGGGCATTTTAGGGAATCAGGGGAGGGCTTATACGGGAGAAATTGTAAAATTCAAGGCAATTTTCAATGTGCGGCTTATATGCGAGTAAATACGGTAATTTCGTAGGTAGAGCTATGACTACTTATGGGTATGCGTGAGTCTTGATCATTCAAATTTGAATACTCTGACAAGATTCTATCATTTAATTGGGGTAAAAAAAATCCAGGATGGCGGGGGGGGGGGGGGGGGGCAATATATGTTCCCCGGTTTTTCCTCGGGTAATTCAAGACGTGACTCACGAAGGGCGCTGGATTTGGAAGATAAAGCTGCAGGCCAGGTAGATAGCCGCTGTAGTAAAGTTCAGCGCAAATCACTGACATTTGCGTCCCAGCGTAAAACCGATTCAGGCCAAAAAAAACGGGGTCTTCGTCGGGTAACATTTTGTCGAGACACACTCCAGCCTTGAAGTGGCACGTATTCACGCCGCGGCTTGTTTTGGGTATTCTCACGCTCGCTGTTGATGCGATGGCGAGAGTGACAACAAGCATCGCAGTCTGCTTGGCATCAGCTGAGCGCCAGAGTCCAACAGTGACACCCAGGCGCTCGTTTGTCACTGTCAGCCAACGACAAAACCATCTGCACGGCTTTTTTTCGGGTGCGCCCAACGTCATTTTGCTCAGACTTTATTCGTATGATAGACATAATTCACGGTAATATTTTTTCTAAACAAAATATGGTTTACAAGCGGCACGGTGGATGAGTGGTTAGCGTGTCGGCCTCTCAAAGAGTGAGGGTTTGATCCTACTTCCTGTGAGGAGTTTGTATGTTTTCCCCAGGCCTGCGTGGGTTTTCTCTGGGTACTCCGGTTTCCTCCTACATCCCCAGAAACATGCATGCGAAGCTAATTGAATCCCGTTGTTAAAATATAATGCATATTTGTGACTACTTATTGTGTTGACTATTTAATTATTTACTATTTATTTGTTTGTTGTTGTTATTATGCACTTTACTACCTATTTATGTTGTTGACTACTTATGTTGACTACTTATTTACATATTAATTTTGTGTTGATTATTTATTATCATTATTATTTATTGATTATGTATTTGTTTGTTGTTGTTGTTTGTGCACTTCCCTACCTATTTATGTTGTTGACTATTTATTTATTTATGACGGATTTATTGATTATTAATGTATTCCTTATTTATTATTTATTATTCATTAATTATTTTAAATTTATTTTTGTTTTTATTTGTTCACTTCCCTACTTATTTATGTTTTAACAACTTATGTTGACTACTCATTTATGTATTACTCATTTATTGATTATTTATTAGTTTTTTTTGTTATTGGTGCACTTCCCTACCTATTTGTGTTGTTTACTTATTTTGACTACTTATTTTTTTTATTACTTATTTATTGGTTATGTATTATTTTTATGTAATTATTTGTGTAACTCCCTACCCATTTATTTTGTTGACTACTTATTTATTTATGACTTATTTATTGATGATCAATGTATTACTTATTTAGTATTTATTATGTATTTTTTACTTATTTATTATTTCTTTTTGTTGTTGTTATTTGTGCACTTCTACTTATGTTGTTGACAACTTATGTTGACTACTCATTTATTTATTACTCATTTATTGATTATTTATTATTATTTATTTGTTTGTTTTTGTTATTGGCGCACGTCCCTACCTATTTATGTTGTTGATTATTTATTTATTTAGGACTTATTTATTGATTATTAATTTATTACTTATTAGTATTGATTGTGTATTTTTTACTTATTTATTATTTCTATTTTGTTGTTGTTATTTGTGCACTTCTACTTATTTATGTTGTTGACAACTTATGTTGACTACTCATTTATGTATTACTCATTTATTGATTATTTATTATCATTTATTGTTGTTGTTTAATTATCTTGACTACTTATTTTTTATTACTTATTTATTGGTTATGTATTATTTTTATGATTGTTTATGGGTTATTTTTTTATTTGTTTAACTCCCTACCCATTTATGTTGTTGACTACTTATTTATTTAGGACTTATTTATTGATTATTAATTTATTACTTATTTAGTATTTGTGATGTATTTTTTACTTATTTATTATTTCTTTTTTGTTGTTGTTATTTGTGCACTTCTACTTATTTATGTTTTGGACAACTTATGTTGACTACTCATTTATTTATTACTAATTTATTGATTATTTATTATTATTTATTGTTGTTTACTTATCTTGACTACTTATTTTTTATTACTTATTTATTGGTTATGTATTATTTTTATGATTATTTATGGATTATATTTTTATTTGTGTAACTCCCTACCCATTTATGTTGTTGACTACTTACTTATTTAGGACTTATTTATTGATTATTTATTTATTACTTATTTAGTATTCATGTATTTTTTACTTATTTATCATTTCTTTTTTGTTGTTGTTATTTGTGCACTTCAACTTATTTATGTTGTTGACAACTTATGTTGACTACTTATTTTTTTATTACTTATTTATTGCCTTCTCATTATTTTATTATTTAGTTGTTGTTGTTTGTATAACTCCCGACCTATTTATGTTGTAGACTACTTATTTTATGACTTATTTATTATTATTCATTGATTATTTGTGCACTTCCCTACTTATTTATGTTGTTGACAACTTATGTTGACTACCTATTTATTTATTATTTATTTATTGGTCATTTATTATTTTTATTTGTTGATTATTTATGTTTGTGTAACTCGCTACCTATTTATGTTGTTGACTACTTATTTTTTATTACTTATTCATTGGTTATTTATTATTTGTATTATTATTTTGTGATTATTTGTTGTTGTTATTTGTGCACTTCTCTACTTATTATGTTGACTACATATTATGTTGACTACTTATTTATTTATGACTCATGTATTGATTATTCATGTATTACTTATTTCGTATTTATTATGTATTTATTACTTATTTATTATTTCTTTCTTTGTTGTTGTTATTTGTGCACTTCCCTACTTATTTATGTTGTTGACAACTTATGTGGACTACTTGTGATTATTATTTTTATTGTCCGTTTGTTTCTTGTTGTTATTTGTGAACTTTGCGGCGAAGCTTTAAATCTCATTATACTTGTATCGTAAATTAAAATGAAATTAAAATCATATTTAATTCAATTCAATTCAACCACACAGTCAACACAAATGAAAAATCCGGAATTTGGGGTGAAATTTCCCCATATTTTAGATCAGATTTTTGACGAAAATACACTCGCACACACCAAATAAAAGACCCACCCCCCACAAAAAAAAATCAAGTCCCACTTAAAACACCCAAATCCATCGTCTCCGCCATTTCAGGGTTAAGCTTTGTTTACCTGACAGAAAAACAAGGTTTTTTTTTGTGCATATTTTGGACCGTTCAGGGCAGGTGAACCACTTTAGAAGGGGTCCAAAATACATTAAAAAAATGTAAAAAGCCAATTAACCCTAGCCAAAGCAGCCTTGGAGATGAGAACAGGGGTCTTCTTGTCCCCCGCTGTCATCTCGCAGGCTACACGGCATATCAATGCGCCCCATTCTTTGCCGCGTGCCTCATTTTTTGACGTGCCGGCTGGCATTTAGGCGCTCACCAAAAAATTCCTGCTTGGAAATGGAGTCGGAAAAACGACACCTGAAGGTGAGGAACGATGATTGTGTTGTCATGTGATGGGAAAATGTCCAAAAAATAGGATTTGAAGACCCTTTTTTTGTTTTTATCGGATCCTCATAGCCAACTGGTTAATGTCCATGTCCACTAAGACATTTTAACAGTGTAAATGAGTGTGAAATTGAGTGTGAAATCTTACCTGTTAAATCCGGATCCCCGGGTGCAAGCGGAGAGCCAGGTTCCGATGGATGTCCTTTCTTTTCTCCAATGGTGCCCTCCCTTTTCCAAAAAAGCCCATTCAAGCAGCAATCTTGGACGGTGACTACAAAAAAAAAATGTGCAAAAAAAAAAAAAGACAGCAACACTGCTCCCTATTGGACTCGAACCAACGACACAAGCGTCTGACCGCTCCACAGGCGTCTAAATGCGTCTCAAAAAATAAGACACGCGGGGGGGACAATTAGGTAGCGGGGTCCACTTCGGGGGCAATTCGAGGCCCGGAAAAGCCACGACAGAAAATCGTACGTGCACGCGCCTGCAGACGCGACATTCCCGGGGTGGAAGCTGGGCTAGCTCCGCCCACCGCGTCGTCGTCGATGAATTCTCAATCGGAAAAGCAGGAAAGGTCGCTAAAATCTAGATCAATTTCGGGCTAAGGACCGGTTCCGCAGTTTTACGGCTCGTCTGCCAATGAGGTGGGCGCGCGCCCCCGTCAATGCGCGTTCTCGCCGGCACGCCCCCGCCGCCGCCGCCGCCACGCACGCGCCGCAGTGTCCTCCTCCCGAACGAGAACAGGTCGCCATGGTAACGCTTGCCTATGACCTCAATAAGATGGTATGATCCAGCCTCGGCGTGAGGGGTTGCTTTGATTGTGGCTGGGATAGGCTCCAGCACCCCCCCGCCCCCGTGCGATCTTTGAAATGAGAAATAAATGGGGTTTACCGGTGTCAAAGTGGCGGTGCGGGGGCCAAATCTGGCCCGCCGCGTCATTTTCTGCGGCCTGAGAAAATGAATGACTTTGTTTTATGATCAAATACAAATAAAAATTATAGATTTATCGGGAATATTTCCTGTTTCTCGTTTTTAGATCAGTAATTGCATTTTTTTTTAATTCTAAATTGCAATTTTTTTAATTCCAAGGTGCAATCTTTTTTATTTAAAATTGCAATTTTTTTTAATTTAAAATTGCATTTTTTTTAAATTCAAAATTGCATTTTTTTTAAAATTCAAAATTGTATTTTTTTCTGTTTGTTGTTTTTGTTCAAAAGGATTTTTTTCAATTTAAAAATAAATATAAAACAAAGATTTTCTGTTTTTGCTTTATTATTCAACATCAATAAAAATACATTTTCTTTCCTTTTAAAATGAAAAATAAAAAAATGAAGACGAATAAACATTATTTTAAATCTATAACAAACAGAATATTAAAGGCTTTTGATCCAGATCCTTTAATCCGATTTTTTTTAATATATAAATATTATATCTAAAGAGTTACCTTATTCCACTTTTATTTTTCACTGTAAATAGCAATATTTATTTAAGAAAAAGCAAAAGGTTAAAATATATGATATATTTAATACTTGCCATTTTCTGATTTAAAAAAAAACATTTTAAAGAGAATATTTGCTATAAAAACAATTAATGAATCGATTAATTTAGACCTATTTTATGTTTATGCAAAAATTTGGTATAGTTTCTTTAATCCTGATACGACCCTAAAAAGTCATGAAAAATGATAAACATTCCGCCCCTGTCAGAACTTTTATTATTTTTTTCATATTCAAAAATTAGCATAAACAAGAAACTATCTTGACATAGTTTCAGATAAAAAGCTATAAATAAATAAGCCTTGACTTGGATTAAAAAAGAAACAATCATTATTCTTTAGAACAGAACACACGAGAGAAAGATGCATATTTTTAGATCATCCGTTCCACAACCAGCGGTCTGCGGACCGGTAGCGGTCCGCAAACTGCCTGGTGCCGGTCCATCAGAAAAATATTTACTCGCATATTAGCCGCCTTCACATATACGTTGTACCCTTAAAATGGCCTTAAAAATCGTTGAATTTGACAATTTCCCTCGTATAAGCCGCCCCCTGATTGACAATTTTCATCTCCATATTCATGGTTTTAATAGGATGAACAAATGTGTTACTTTGAAGGGGAAAATCTTAATTTTAACTATTTCTGAGATACTTTATGAATCAAAAGGATCATTTGCAGGATTGCCTGCACGTAAGCAATTCAAAAAGGAAGTCATGTGAGCAGTACAACCAGGAAGTGAATTCGTAGCAGTTTAGTTTGTCATCCCTAGGTAAGATGGTGGCGCCCCGAGCGAGCAATGGCAGGCAAAAGTGAGTTTTTTCACATTTTTTGCAAGATACGGTTGATTTTTTTGTTGAATTTCATTCATAGACGTCAAAATAAATGTTTTTTAGCGTTTTATCTGTTTATCTTTTCTCTATTTTGAAATAAATGACCGTATCGGCATTCGCTTGCGTCGTGACTTCACGGCATGGGCGCCATTTTGTAGTGACGTTATCCTGTCACGTCATTTTTTTTGGTCCAACAAAAGCGGCTTAAATGCGAGTAAATATTGTAAAAAAATGTACGTGCGCTCTCATTTATTTTCATTGTAGTAATAATTAGCGTTGAAGACACCTTCACAAAAAAAATCAACCGTTGCATATCCAAATGCTAACTTCCGTTAGCTTAGCGAGCTACAATGTTAGCAATTCTGCTCAACAAGGTAATTTTCGGTTCCATTAGCTTAGCTGTTGTGGATTCATTCACTCCACGTTTTTTTTCTTCTTGAATTTCATTCATAGACGTCAAAATTATGTTTTATTTTTTATATTTTCTCTATTTTGAAACAAATTACCATATTATCTTGCGTTATGGCATTTTGTCTTTGTCACCTTGTAGTTCCGTGCATGCCAAGTTTAATTTGTGCGCATATAAGCCGTACCCTCGATTCGGTCTTTTTTTTATAAATACGGCTTATATGCGAGAAAATATGGTAAATATTACCATGTAATATTAAAATATTAGCATTACCTAACCCTCGCACACTATGAATAGAGTATTCTCTCAATTTTAATTTGTTCCATAGCCACCGGAATTAAGTGATTTTTTCTATTTTTTAAACTTCCTTCACCATTATTATTATATGAATCTAAATGTTAAATCTAAATCATAAATCTCAATATTAAATCTAAATGTTCATTCTAAATCCTGAATCTAAATGTTAATATTAAACCCTAATTCTCCAAACTAAATATTTAGCTAATATGCAAAATCAAATGACAGGGGACAGGAAGTAACAAAATAAAAGCCAATTGCTTCCGTTTTTTTTACTTTGGATTTGAATATTAATTAAATAATATGTGACATTAAATATTTTTATTTAGATGTGACCTTAAAATTTTGGATTCAGATTTGACCTTAAAATTTAGAATTTAGATTTAACGTTTCAATTTAAGATTTAGATTTAACATTTCAATTTTGAATTTAGATTAAAGTATCAATTTAGGATTTAGATTTAACATTTACATTTAGGATTTAGTTTTAACATTTCAATTTAGGATTTAGATTTAACATTTCAATTTAAGATTTAGATTTAACATTTCAATTTAGGATTTACATTTAACGGTAAAATTTAGGATTTAAATTTGACATTTAAATTTAGGATTTAGAGTTCACATTTCAATTTAGAATTTAGATTAAAGTTTCAATTTAGGATTTAAGTTTGACGTTTAATATTAGGATTTAGATTTGACATTGAAATTTAGGATTTAGATTCAATATTTGAATTTAGGATTTGATAAAAAAAAATTAAAGTTGCAAAATATTGTTAGAAATGAGCAAAAAAATGACTTACATGAGAAAAGATAACATGCTTTTTTCTCGAATATATTGTTATAATCATTGGTTTCAGATTTACTGCCATTATTTTCTGTCTAAAAATGGAATTTGGTGTTCAAAAAGTCTTTTTTCAAAGTCGAGAAGTGAAAAATAGGAGGTCGTCTTATAATCGGGGTCGTCTTATATTCGGTAGAGTTGTTGAGATGTTTATATTTTTGAAATGATGCTCTGTGGGAGGCGTTGACGTGAAAGTGACTGCCAAAAAAATTCTTGAATTATACGGAAATATGTAGATGTGGAAGCAGGTGGAATTTATAAGGGTTTGCATTGCTTGAAGGTAGAAATGGAAAACTTCCCCTAATTTTCGCCTCCATTAAACCGAGCGATCAGCGCGGCATTTAATGAGGGAGCCTGTTCATTTGCGCCGGCCAAGTCAGGCCTCGTAAATTGCTCGCTTGGCTCACTTGTGAAATTATTACCCAGAAATATATATATATATATATATTTTTTTGGGGTTCAGGCGGGAAAAGTCTGAACCAGACGTACATTAGTTTTGCGATTAGGTTTCTGAAAATAAGGTTGGGTTTTTCTAAATTCTAATGTTTTCTCAGAATTGGAAAAAAAATCTGAAAAATTTGAAATCTGAGAAAGAATTCTGAGAAAAAAATATTTTGATTTTTTTATTCAGTTTTTTAAAGTCAAATTTTTGAGGAAGTCAGAATTCTGATGTTTTCTCAGAATTGAAAAATGTCGGAATTTTGACTTTTTCTCAGAATTGAAACGTGTCTGAATTTTGACTTTTTCTCAGAATTGAAAAATGTTTGAATTTGGACTTTTTCTCAGAATTGAAAAATGTCTAAATTTGGACTTTTTCTCAGAATTGAAAAAATGTCTAAATTTTGACTTTCTCAGAATTGAAAAATGTCGGAATTTTGACTTTTTCTCAGAATTGAAAAATGTCTAAATTTTTACTTTTTATCAGAATTGAAAAAGGTCTGAATTTTGACGTTTTCTCAGATTTGAAAAATGACTGAATTTTGACGTTTTCTCAGAATTGAAAAATGTCTGAATTTTGACTTTTTCTCAGAATTGAAAAATGTTTGAATTTTGACTTTCTCAGAATTGAAAAATGTTTGAATTTTGACTTTCTCAGACTTGAAATATGTTTGAATTTTGACTTTCTCAGAATTGAAAAATGTTTGAATTTTGACTTTCTCAGAATTGAAAAATGTTCGAATTTTGAATTTTTCTCAGAATTGAAAAATGTCGGAATTTTGACTTTTTCTCAGAATTGAAAAATGTCTGAATTTTGACTTTTTCTCAGAAAATGAAAAATGTCGGAATTTTAACTTTTTCTCAGAATTGAAAAATGTTTGAATTTTGACGTTTTCTCAGAATTGAAAAATGTCTGAATTTTGACTTTTTCTCAGAATTGAAAAATGTCAAAGTTTTGACTTTTTCTCAGAATTGAAAAATGTCGGAATTTTGACTTTTCCTCAGAATTGAAAAAAGTCAAAATTCTGACTTTCTCAATTCAATTATTGTAAGTTAAAATTCGGAACCGTCAAAATTCAGACTTTTCCAATTGAATTTTAAACAGTCAAAATTCAGGAAGGAAAAAGTCAGAATTCTAACTTTTTAAATAAAATCCTTTCACGTCAAAATTCTCAGCACAAAAACTCAAAATTCTGACCTCCTGTCCATTAAAATCATTAAAGTAAGAATTCTGAGGCCATAAATCCTCTCCCGTACCTTTTGACAACCCCTGCAAACCCAGCAAAACCCAGAAAAAAAAAACCACAACCTCTCCGAGCAGTATAAGCAAAACTGCTGGAACTCCACATGAAAAATGGAGGTGAATTATGCAGTAAATGCATTTCTTCCCCCGTGATGAAACCCTCGCAATAACCGAACCTTCCAAGCTACAAGACAGACTTTTTGGGCCTAATTGGCGCCAGTGGCCAAATCGCATCTATTTGCATTGATCTCCTTTGAAGAGCAATGCAGATGAGCTTAACTAGGGCGTTAATTATGCTTGCACAGCGACGTGGGGGAGCCTGATCTGGGTGCACCAGTCAACCTCATGCCTTCACAACACAATTTACATGTGTGAGACCAATCCGCCTTTAAGAAGGAACAAACAACTTGCCTTTAACCAGAGCTTTGCATCAGCTAGAGCAGGGGTAGGGAACCTATGGCTCGGGAGCCACATGTGGCTCTTTTGATGGGTGCATCTGGCTCTTCGCAAACCTGTGAGCTAAAATATGGAAATGGCTGATGACAGAACTGAGATATTACATTTAGAACTGCTTTAATCTTCTTTTTTTTGCTTTAATCTTCATTTTTTTGCTTTAATCTTCATTTTTTTCTTTAATCTTCATTTTTTTTGCTTTAATCTTCCCTTTTTCTGCTTTAATCTTCATTTTTTCGCTTTAATCTTCCTTTTTTTGCTTTAATCTTCATTTTTTGCTTTAATCTTCATTTTTTTGCTTTAATCTTCATTTTTTTGGCTTTAATCTTCATTTTTTTTACTTTAATCTTCATTATTTTGCTTTAATCTTCATTTTTTTTGCTTTAATCTTCATTTTTTTCTTTAATCTTCATTTTTTTTGCTTTAATCTTCATTTTTTGCTTTAATCGTCATTTTTTTGCTTTAATCTTCATTATTTTGCTTTAATCTTCATTTTTTTTGCTTTAATCTTCATTTTTTTCTTTAATCTTCATTTTTTTTGCTTTAATCTTCATTTTTTGCTTTAATCGTCATTTTTTTGCTTTAATCTTCATTTTTTTGCTTTAATCTTCATTTTTTGCTTTAATCTTCATTTTTTTTGCCTTAATCTTCATTTTTTTCTTTAATCGTCATTTTTTTGCTTTAATCTTCATTTTTTGCTTTAATCTTCATTTTTTTGCTTTAATCTTCATTTTTTTGCTTTAATCTTCATTTTTTTGCTTTAATCTTCATTTTTTTCTTTAATCTTCATTTTTTTGCTTTAATCTTCATTTTTTGCTTTAATCTTCATTTTTTTGCTTTAATCTTCATTTTTTTGCTTTAATCTTCATTTTTTTGCTTTAATCTTCATTTTTTTGCTTTAATCTTCATTTTTTTTGCTTTAATCTTCATTTTTTGCTTTAATCTTCATTTTTTTGCTTTAATCTTCATTTTTTTGCTTTAATCTTCATTTTTTTGCTTTAATCTTCATTTTTTTGCAGTAGACTCTTCTGGTATGCACCCTCTCATTGATGAGCAACAGCATAAGAACCTTTTAAAAAATATTCAGTTTTTTCCCACTTTAAAAGTGGTGAAATTACAAAAAAAATTGAAAAGGCACTCGTTTACATGTATGTATTTTGACTTTTAATGGATTGCCTCTTCCTTGCACCTCCCTCAATAGAAGCCTTTCGCTTTTCACCAACCATATTCAATAATGGATGCACGAGATATTTAATGATAAAAATGAAAAGGTTCTTTGTCCACTGGAGATACGTTCATGCACTTCCGCATTGCAACGAAGAAGGTAGATGCTGGGTGAGCTGAGCTCTCACAGCGCCAGGTGTCGGTATTAGCGGCGGAAAGAAGCACTACTCGGAAAAAGGCGCGCAATACAAAATCGAACTTACGAACATTTTTCGACATAAACGCAATTTGCAGACATGTTCGTATGTACCGTTGTTCGTAACTCGAATGTTCGTAAGTAGGGGAGCGTCTGTACTAAAATTAGAAAGAGACTTTTTGCACGGTAACGCGCTCGTAACATAACAAATTCAAATGAACTTGGATTACGATGCAGACACACTAAAATAAATTTAATCTAACCCACATGTGTCAAAGCGGCGGCCCGGGGGCCAAATCTGGCCCACCGCATCATTTTGTGCGGCCCGAGAAAGGAAAATTTGAATGCCGACTTTCTGTTTTAGGATCAAATTCAAATGAAGATTATTGATGTATATTATATTTCCCGATTTTTTTCTTTTATAAATCAATAGTTGCAATTTTTTAATCCAAATTATTTCCTCTTTTGTGTTTTTAGATCAAAAAGCATTTTGTAAAATCTAAAAATCAAAATATAATATATTTTTGTGCATTATCCTATTGTGACAACATTTATGTTTATCATTTTGGGAATATTTTGAAGGGAAAACAACCCTCGATAGGTTGCATCTGAAAGTCAGGGTGGAGGCGGGGCCAATAGAGCCAAGAAAGGTACCAAAATGTCAAACAAAATTAGAATTAAATTTAGTGTAAGGTTAGATTAAACTTATTTTTGAGTGCGTCTGCATCGTAATCCAAGATCATTTCAATTTGTTTACGTTATGTTACGAGCGCGTTGCCGCGAAATCCGTCTAATTTTAGTGCTATTAAACACATTTTAGTAGTATTAAACCAACTAATTATTTGTTACTTTCTTAATAGATGGCGAATTAGAAGAAATAAAACATTTTTTTCCAATCCAATATCCTGTTTTTGGTGTTTTTTCAGAGGGTTGGAACGAATTCATTTGTTTTTAGTTCATTTCAATGGGAAACGTTCATTTGAGTGACGAGAAAATCGACATACGAGCTCAGTCCCGGAACGTATTAAGCTTGTATCTCAAGGTACCACTGCTTTTTGGTCCGGTATTGTGCAAGTGTTCATGTGGGGCGGTTTTTTTAAGATGCATAGGTGATATTTATTCTTTAAAAATGAAAATAGTTTGATCCCTATTTTGAGCTAATGATGTAGCACGCATACAAAACAATTTCTTGACTTAACCGTGCGCATGCCTAAAGCTGTTTGCATCTCTGCCAAACAGCGTTTCGATGACAATGACTGGTTTTGACTGTCTTTGCACACAATGGCCCAAATTCTGAGACAACATGTCAGTGGACAGCGCCGTTTCTGCTGCCTCTTCCGAATCCTTCTTGGCTAAGAGCACCGAAATGGATGACACGAAGCTCTGATGTTAAAAGATGTGACAATCGAGCGCGCACTGCATCTACAAATCCTCATAACACACAATCAGACGGATACTTCTCTTAAAGTCAGTCAAAACATGCAAAGAATGTTATTATTGATGTTGCCATGCTAGTAGTGTAGCGCAAAAAAAAAATATTTATTTAAGACCTATTTATTTATGTCTAAAATGTATTTTCCTGTGTCTGTATTCTCACCCTCTTGCTACTGTGACAGTGAAATTTCCCGAATATGGGATGAATAAAGATATCTAATCTAAAAAAAAAATAATAATCAAATTTCTTCTAATTCTTAATTTTACTGTACACAGCAGTAAAGAAAAAAACACTTAGATTTGTTTTTCCTTCACAAAAAACTGTTTTAAATTTGAAATGTAGAACAAATGCATTGCACATACCGTATTTTCTGGACTATAAATCGCACCTGAGTATAAGTCGCACCAGCCAAATCATGTACAATGACGAAGAAAAAAGTATAAATAAGGCACACTGGAGTTCACGTCATATTTTAGGGAGGCCATTTTTTTTAACTTGATCAGAAACCATGAAAAAAACATACTTCAAAACAAAAGAACAGGACAATGGAACATGTATTTTTTTGACTATAGTCTAAAAAAACGGGAATTTGGTGGACAGGGAGGGGGATAAAAAAACATAAGTCACACTTGAGTTATACATACTATGGGAAAAATGTGACTTATAGTCCGGACAATACGTGATGTGTGTACGTACGATTTAAACTAATTTTGGGCCATGTAATAATATTTATCAAGTAAGTACATTAAACTGCCTGACACAAAGCCATTTGAACTGGGAGGGCTGGCAGAAATAATGCATTCGCCTCTTGCTTGACAATTTCCCTACACTGCGCTCTCATTGGCTGTCTCTCCATGTTTGCTTAAACCAATTCATTTCGACTGGTTTGCAATCAGTGTAAAAAGTTAGGATGGCGACCTCAAGTGGACAGAAATAGAAACTCAACTTCATGCAAATTATGTCATTTCCTGGTACGTCACCTTTACGCAATTTAAGGAACCAAAAAATCGAGAGGAGGAAAATAAATGCTAAAATTATAAAGCATAGTATGCAATATAGATTTTTTTTATATATATAAAAAAAAATTGACACCAATTTTTAAAAAAATGGGCATTAGGCATTAAAAAAAAATCAATATTTTCAAAACTGTTGAAAAACAAACAAAATGTTGACCTAAGATTGACCTATCAAAGACTAAAAAATAAAAGCAAAATATCTACAAAAACATTGTAGCACAATTTTTTTTCCGGCACAAACGTAGCAGAAATAATAATATTTTTTTCTATTAATTTAAACAAATGTAAAAATCCAGTCTGTTTTCCTTGTCTCCCTCCTGCCACACACCTGAATCAAATAATCAACTCATTAGCAAGCGGATGATTTGATTCAGGTGTGTGGCAGGAAAAAAAAAGACTGTAAATGTAAAGTTGACCCTAAATTAAAGCATCTAAACTCTGATAATGTTAATTTAAACGCGTCCTTAGTGTAAAAAAAAAACTAATTAATCCTCCTCGCTACGGGTCAATTTAATGTTTTAATCGGGTAGAGGAAGAAGATGTATGGACAGATGGTTGTTTAATAAAAAGCTTGAAGTCTTTTAATTTGAAAATATTTTCAGTTTGAGTATTAAACTGCCGGAAATTTCCCTGCGTTCAATAAATTAAAACTTTTAATACAAGTAAGCCCCATTTTTCATTCCAAAAGTATATAATCAGTGTCGAATGTGTACATACATGACAACAGGAACATACATGTATGCATGCAGGCGGTCACAGGACAAGCGCCAGCCAGCCCGCAATCATGGCCATGCCTCCCACGGGGGCAACTTTGCGTAGAATGGGGTCCCCCGTCATGGCTTGGTGGTAGAGTGATCCGCAGAACATTCCCATGCCGGTGATCAGGAGGGTGCCAGCCTAGATTTTAAAAGGGAGAAAAGCTGCTCATTAAATCAATTAAAGGTATGTTAAGGCCAACTGTATGTATACGTGTGCATCTATGTGTATGTATATGTATATTTATATATTTATATATATGTGTGTATATATACATATATACACACACGCACACATTTAAATACATATATATATATATATACATAAATAGATGAATAAGCGTGTTGCTGAAATATATATATATACGTACACACACATACATATATATACATATATATATACATACATATATAGATATATAGATATTATTTTGGAATAAATTGAGCATTTAAAATAGTGATTTTTTTTGCATATCAAGAAATATTTTCCCCCAAACTGTATTGTTTCTAAATAATAACAATTTATATTCATAGCCACATTATTAAAAAAAACTACAAAAAAAACCAATTTTTTAACCTAGTTAACTTAAAATTTTCAATAAAAAAACTTATTTGTTTTCAAAGGATTTAAGATTTCTCTCAAAACAAGAGATGAGATATGAAAACCTGATTTTTTTTCTATTTTATATATATATATATATATATATATATATATATATATATATATATATATACATATATACATATATATGCGCTTATTTATTTATCTATGTATCTATGTCTATCTCTCTTATCTATTTGTCTATTTATCTAGCGATTTATTTATTTATGTATTTATTAACTTATTTATTACCTATTTATTTATTTCAAAAATGTATTTTTCTGTGTCTGTATTCTCACCCTCTTGCTACTTTGACAGTGAAATTTCCCAAATACGCATACCTGTCAACCTCTGCCGATAACTGCCCTTATAAATGATTATGATTCCCCTTACGAACCCCCAAAAAACCTTACAAACACCGTTTTTTGGGAGGTTTGTCAGGGGAATCATAATCATTTATAAGGGCAGTTATCGGCAGAGGTTGACAGGTATGAATACGGGATGAATAAAATTATCTAATCTAATCATCACCACCTGGCGGAAAAAGACAGGTTTTACGTCTCCCATTATAACGACTGCGAAGATTCGTGTATAGCGCGCACCCAAACTTTGCTTCTGTTTTTTTGGTAAAAAAAATTGCGTGTTATATTCGGATAAATACGGTACATTTGCGACCCTCCTCACAAAAGCCAAATAAAAATTGACCATATTTTCCAACATAGAGAAGTCGCACCGAACTATAAGTTGAATTTTTCAAGAAAAATGTACTATATATTGACTTAAATATAGTAGATAGTGTTACTCCAGCAATAAAAGAACAGCTGAAACATATTGAATAGTTGCACACAGTGCTAGTGCTAACTTAAGCGCTTGTTAGCTTAGCGAGCTACGACGTTGCACCACTTCAACCCAATAATGGCCATTTTTTCAGCTTTTTTTCGACATTAATACAAATATAAAAAAAGTATTTTACACTTGATTTTGGTAAACAATCATCTCACCGAGGGCGCTATTAGCTTAGCTGTAGCAGCTTCTCATTCATCCAAATGTGTCCACTTCATTACACTTATATAATGACAATAAAAGCATTTAATTCAATTCAAATGACCGTGCCAACATTTCAAAACAAGATCCAAGTTACAAAATTCCCCAAAACGTAAATGCATTTCCTGTGTCTGTTATTTTATTTTGAAAATGTCCCGGTAACAAAAAAAGTGAGATGTTACATCCGGAAAATACAGTAAATACAAGGATGACACTATTCTTTAGCAAAAAGCTAACTTTTGTAGCACGCCAAACAATTATAAAGTATACTTCACATGAATTTTCTTCTTAAAGACTGAAGATGTAGTCATGTTTTATATTTACAAGGTGTAAAAAGAAAAATGTACTTACTACAACAGGTTTGCTGGAGTGGGCTGCACCTAACAAGGCCAAACTGTGGTAGAAATGGTACTTGTTGGCTGTTTCAAATAGCTGTAAAACACATATTTAAACGATATTTCAGATTAATCGTGCTTGCTCGATATTAAAGGGTCATTAAATCATACCACTCTCTGGTAATCATCGGGGTCGCTGTGTTTAAAACCTGCCAAATGAAGTCACAACGACAGAAATTAAGATGCGTGTTCGTTTTAAAAGACTATTTAGGGGAAAATATGTCTAAAGCAGTGAATAGAAAATGATATAAAATAAATACCATGCGCTCCGTAGGCACCGAGAGCCACCGCCGAAGCCCCAGAAAGAGCAGCTAGCCGCCGGACAACAACAGCGGTCATGGTAGCTTAGCATGTAGCTCCACACAACCGGAAGTCACCGGAACTGCTCGTCTTCTTCTGTAGTTTTATTACGCACATTACCGCCATCTCTTGGACTGAAGTGTATTAAGCCGTCATATATAAACTACTAAACTAGTAAGCTTCCTTTTCTAACATAATTTGGGCCTCCCGGTTGTTGTTTTATATCGAAAATATTTGATTAGTTATAGAAATGATTATTTGTGTTAGATTTTTCACTTTTAATCCATGGTTTTTGTTTATTCTTTAATTATGTTGTTGTAATTCTCATGCGCAGTTTGCAACATTTGTTTTGATGATACTTTCGTGCCTTGTTTTGTTCGAATAATTGTTTTGTTTTTTAAAAAGAAACATTATTCAGAGAAGAGGGTATTATCTTAACATATTCATTTTTTTTTCTCTGGCACCACTATGTGGACATTTACGTGTATCGCATGTAAGAATGAGTTCGCGATTTTTTAAAATGCCGTTTTATTGTCGTGGATTTAAAAAAGCTAAAAAATAACTACATTTTAAAAAGTTTAATTTCATTCATATTTAGGCAAAATAGAAAATGTTTCCAGTTTTTTCATATCTCATCTCTTGTTTTGAGAGAAATATCAAATCCTTTGAAAAAAACTGTTTTTTTATTTATGAAAAGTTAAATATGTTAATAATTTGAGTTTTTTTTAATAATGTGGCTATGAATATAAATTGTTATTATTTAGAAACAATACAGTTTGGGGGGAAATATTTCTTGATATGCAAAAAAAACACTATTTTAAATACTGAATTTATTCCAAAATATTTTTTAATAAAATGCAGCATTTTTTATTTTTCAATTGTTATCATGTTATTTATTAAAAAAAATATAGACTCCACTCCACTGCCTGTAAAAAATAATAATAATGAAATAATAAATAAAATTAAATAAACTGCTGCAACATGCAGTCAGTGCAAAATTTATTTTGTTCACTTGAATTTATATCTTTTATAATAGATGGATTTTTAGATATAGATTTGGTCAATTAACATGGAATTTTTTCACAAATTATTTTTGTTTCATTTAAAATATGTTTTAATGAGAAAATATGGTGCATCGTTTATTTAAATAAAAATTAAAAAAACAGCAGATTTTACCACTGTAGTATAATCATACTACCGTAATGCAGCAAATGTAAGCGCCCTTGAAATTTATTTGTTTGGGACAGATAAATTTAAACGCCAAAATGATATTTTGCCATGGTTATTTTAATCAGGAATCTCCAATATGGAAGAACATTAAATATATAAACAATATTTTCAGCAATAATACAAATACAACATTCACAAGGATACAATAATTTATATATTATTTCTTATAAACTTTCTTTTATGGCTATTTTGCCATCATTCATGTCTTTCATGCTAATACTCAGCAAAAGACAGCTATTTTACAAATTCATTTTCACAAATTAAAGAAATGAAAAACAATTTCACAGCGACAGCCACGTGTAATTTTGATATACTTCCTCAAACATACAAATAATCTTTAAAATCAGAACCATAGCAGCATTAAAATAACACATTTTGGACTATAAGTAACATAAGGAATAAACAAAACAACAACAACATATAAGTCTCAAAGTCACAAAGCAAAGTAACAATAGTAAACAAGCTTAATAGAGATCTCTTAGATTTTTAGATAAACTCATCAGAAAAATAAATAAATAAATAAAGAAATACCACATGCAATGATTTTTCTTAAGATTACACATTTGTACTACCGATTAAAACCACGACAATGGAGGTCAAAATTGTGAATCAGGGTGCGTCTTATATGAGAGAAATTGTCAAATTAAACCTTTTTAAGGCAATTTTAAAGGTAAGGCTTACATCCGGAGGCGGCTAATATGTAAGAAAATATGGTATTTAAGTCGCACTTGCGTATTCGTCGCAGACCAAACTATGAAAAAAAAGTTGGACTTATAGTCCGGAAAAAAATGGCAACTTGGTTGATTGTCACATTTATACTCGTGGAAATTAAAAAAATCATAATTCGAACCAAAATAATCAGCATGAATGACTTGGAAATGTTTATTGGTCACCATTTTCCATCCCAACACACACGTGTCTCTTAACCTGATATTTCCAAGACAATCTTTTGCCGCAAACTGAGCAGGAAAAAGGTTTCTCACCAGTGTGGGTTCTTGTGTGTTGCATTAAATTCCCCTTTTTGGAGAAGATTTGACCGCAAAATGAGCATGAAAAGGGTTTCTCGCCACTGTGGGTTCTCGTGTGTTCCGTCAAGTGCTCCTTCCGAGCGAATCTTTGGCCACACAGTGAGCAGGTGAAAGGTTTCTCACCAGTGTGGGTCCTCGTGTGCTTCGTTAAATCTGACTTGGCGGGGAATCCTTTACCACACACGGAGCAGGAGAACGGTTTCTCGTCCGTGTGGGTTCTTTTGTGGATTTTTAAGGAGTTCTTGTGCGCAAATCTCTGGCCGCAGTCCGAGCAGACATAAGGTTTCTCCCCAGTGTGCGTTCTGGTGTGGATCCTCAATTTAGCCTTCTCGGCAAATCGTTGGCCACAAACCAAGCAGGAAAAGGGTTTCTCCCCAGTGTGTGTTCTCGTGTGCTGCGTCAAGTTCTGCTTGGAAGTCATTTTCTTACTGCAAACCGAGCAGGAAAAAGGTTTCTCACCGGTGTGAGTTCGGGTGTGGTTGGTTAGGTTTTGCTTGGAAGATAATTTCTTCCCACAAACGGAGCAGGGAAAAAGTTTCTCTCCGGTGTGGCTCCTCATGTGCCTCTTCAAGTTGGACTTCTTCCCATAGGTTTTCCCACACTGTGAGCATTTGTGGTCCGCAGCGGCCGCTTTGTGAACTTCGTCTTCGTCATCGGTGTCCAACGACGTAGCGCCGTCGCTATCCGTTAGCGGAGCGATGAGCTTGCGTGCTTCCGTTGAGCAGCTGCTGGCCTCGCTCAGACCGTCGTCTTCGCTTTTTAAAGGCTCAAAAGTGCACGTGAGGATGTCCATCTCCTCTTCTTTAACATTGGGGGGGTCTCCCTCCTCCTTTTTGAGGGGATTCTGCACCCCCTCAATGTGGGGGTTCCCAACTGTAATGAAACTCTCCTCCTGCTCTTCTTTTATGGGTTCAAACTTTTCCCCCACTTTGATAAGTACAAATTCTTCCTCTTCTTTTTTAATATAGGGCGACCTCTCTTCTTCTTTGAGACGAGTGGACGCCGGGTGGTCGAGACAACGCCCTGGGTGGACATCTGCAAGGTGGAGAAATGTCATCATGTGCAAATTTCTTTGCTGATTACAGTTTTCATTCATGTTAATCCGTCTATTCAAATGAAAACGGAGTCAAAAGGACAACAGTATGGTTTCTCAATATTGTCAATTTTTTTGAAAGACATTGTCGTTGTAATATATCTTCATCTGAAAACAAGTTCAATTTTAATAAACGTCTTTTGATGATCGCCAATTGGTGAAAAAAAAGTCATCAATGCACCAACTAAAAGATTATTTAATTTTACATGAAACGACGGTGATTAATATAAAGTATACACTCGTCAGAATTAAATCATTTGTAAATTAATTATTAATCAATAACGGAGAACAGATAACGCGACAAAACTTGGAATTTCTATAATGAACGGAATTTTCATCAACACATTATTAATGAGTTATCCTGGGCGCCGCTATTGTAAAACAGCGCCCTCTGGTGGTCAAACGACCACTTTCTCCTCTTTCAGATGCTCTTGTTTGGATATGCATAAAAGCATGTGTACTTATGTGTCCTTGTACTAAATGTACGTGTGCTATTGCTAAAACTATGTGTACTAGTACTACAAGCAAGAACGTATATTTTTATGTACCTTATTGACAGAGGGTCATAAAATAATTCATATTTTGGAATATTATTCCTGAGATCCATACTCAGAATTTCAAAGTAAAAATAATACACCACTTTTAAAGTACAAAAAGTCACTGATTTCTTTTGATAACAATGTTACGCTGTTGCTAATCCGTGATAATCAACAAGTATGCATTCACAAGGGAGTCTAATGAAATAAAAAAATATGATTACACCTGGGCTTTTAGCTTATAAATTAGCAGTGAGCCATACGCACCCAACAAAAGAGCCACATATGGCTCGCGAGCCATAGGTTCCCTACACCTGGTTTAAACTGTCATTTTGTCCTCCGGTAGGACTGATAAAACCGAATCGTACACCCGTGTAAAAGCCCAAAACGAGGTTTTGGTATACGTGAACATCAGGAAAACGTGTTTTTGACGTTAAAACTGGGTCAGCTGACTCCGAGTTGTCACGTAACCGAAATAAAAATGTCAGACTCGACTCTGTTTACATGATGAACGTCAACCACGGAGGGTGAAAATAAATCTATAAATATTCAAATTAGCATCTATTTGAGAGATATGAGAGTTGTAAATCAATTTACCTGACATTTTTTTGGTGTTTGGTGTTAGCTTGCTCGGTGATGCGTTGATCCTAAACGCCTTGTTTGTTCCTTTTGGTCGTAGTTATGCCAAGCTAAACTAAGCTAGGCTAGGCTAAGCTAGGTTTCAGCCTGCGTTCATAAAACTCGAAAGGAAATGGAACAAATCGTCTGTTCCGATACTTTTGGTGGATTCGGTCATGAGGCTAAGAAGAAATAAAAAGCGTATTGCCTTAAAACCCTGTAAAAATTAAAACACTATTCCAAAGCTATCGTATTGATGTGACAGGAACCCCGTGTCGCCGCTAGGTGACAGCATTGCGCCCAACCGCCAGAAATTCAAGAGAAGAAGACTTCCAGCCTTTTGGATACGCGTCTTTTGTTATTATTTTCCTCATTTTTAGTCACTTAAATTGATCCTATTGAAGTTTAAATTAGCCATTTCACTTTTTTTCATGTTTTGTTTTGAAACCTAACTCAAAAAAACGGGAGGAAAATATTTTAATTGAAGAAAGTATAGTGTTCGTTATTCATTCATAATTCTACACTGACTAGAAGGTGGGTTGACTTTTTATTTACATTAATTCCCTAAATGTTTAATGGAAAAATAGCTTTAAGGCTTAAAGGTATTCTATTGACGTAATAATATTATAGCGTTCGTACATTTTCATGAAGTCGCACTAGCTTCATTCGAAGAAAGACGTAATCAATTATATTTATATTTTAATGTAACCACTCTAGGACGGAAAGAATAAGTCTCAACGCGTGTTTATACTTAAACAATGGCGGAAAACGTAGCTTTCCTTTTATTGAATCCTTATTACAAACAAACATTGTATTTTTCTTGATGACGCAAAGCGCGAGCGCCCTCCAGAGGCGTTCAAGAAAACGTAGCTTTCCTTTTATTGAATCCTTATTACAAACAAACATTGTATTTTTCTTGATGACGCAAAGCGCGAGCGCCCTCCAGAGGCGTTCAAGAGTCATTCCTGCTACTCGCCCTCCGTTTTTGGCTGCATTCTTGAGTTACATAACACTTATTGGCATGCTATAAAATTGAAAATTCAAAAAATAGAGATGTAGATGCACTAAACAACAACGAGAGCAGCGTTCAAACAATGGTGTCAAAGTTGCGGCTCAAGGGCCAAATCTAGCCCACCGCCACTCCGTGGTGTGGCCCTAATGTAATTATAAATACATTGAATATTTACTATTTTACCCACTATTTTTGTCGTGATTTTTTGTTTTAATTCAAAAATCTAACATATTGAGTTTTGAGCATGATAACTCCGAGAACGAATTGGACGAAAATGATTTTGTTCTTCCTTTTTCAGGCCAGATATACAATTAAGGTGAATTCTGGTAAAGATCGAGACAACGGACTTCCCCCAAGTGTATTTGTATTTGTCATAAATAAAAAATGATTATGGGATTTCGTACAAATGTGTAATAACAGGGGGGAATGTTGGGGTTATTTTGGGTACTATTATAAATGTGCTTGAAATATTAATCATTATATGTGGAATATTAATCATTATATGTGGAATATTAATCATTATAAGCATATGTGAAATATTAATCATTATAAGCCCCTGCAGCTTGCTCTGAGCACTGTTGATAAACCTCGACCCTTTACCCAGATGCAAGTTCGCAATGAAGATCTATGAAGGACTCTTAAATTGTTTTTGATTTCAGCGGATGGCTATCGAATCAACTTCCGAGAATACTCGCGGATTGTTTTAAAATAGTGTTGCTAGGTTCACCTAATATGGAATTGTTTTGATCTAATGGACGCTTGCTTGTTTTAATTCTTATGCAGTTGTTTTTTAGTTCCGACCTTAATAGTTGATATGCAATTGTTGTTGCTGTTGTTTTTTGACCTTGCAAGTTAATGCTGGCAATTGGAATGAATAGCTAACCTTGTAATTGTTTTGATTCGATGTCTTAAATTGGCAGGAGATGAATTCGGTCCTTTAGAATGATCCGTGGCGAGGACGAGCCAGGACCGATTCTCACTTTCAAGTTAATGCTGGAGATGTGCCCAATGCCTTCCTTGTCTTTTTTTATATTAAAGATAACTAAAAATGAACCTATCAGTGTGACATGCTAAAGTGTTTATTTTATTAACGATCGCATGTTGGGGATGTGCAACTAGTTTGGATTGGATGTATATTGATATTCGATTATTGATGCCTTGATGCCCATACCACTAGTTTGGATTGGATGTATATCGGTATTCGATTATTGAGGCCTTGACGGGAGATATTCTTCATATCATTAAAGTTGGATTGAGGAAGCAACAACGAAACACTATTGTGATTATTTCTCCCCGTGTTTCAAGCAAAAATGCAGGGTGCAACATACACAGTAATTAAGACAGTCAATCATAAGTTTTCGAAGAGCGTTTTAAAGAAATTATATCAGAAAAATAGCAATTTCTCAAAGGTGTCTTAAACCCAAAAGGAAAAGTTGTTTTTCTTTTATTTAAATTATTCCCTTAACCTGTAGATGTAAATTATATTTCTTGATTTTCCCATTTTTAAAGAATATTTGCAATTTTTCCCTCCAATTTGTTTTCTTTCTTTTGACATCTTCCCTTACTAAGAAAACATATACATATATATATACATACATATATATACATACATATACATACATATACATACATATACATACATATACATACATACACATACATACACATACATACATACACATACACACACACATACACACACATACACACACATACACACACATACACACACACACATACACACACACATACTTACACATACATACATATACATACACATATGTACACACATACGTACACATACATACACACACATACACACATACACACACATACATACACATACATACACATACATACACATACATACCAAGATGGTATGTATGTGGATTCCAAGATGGCGCCGTTCACGCGGGAGCCAGTGGAAGTAGCTCTGTACACTCTCTGGCTGCCTCACTATGGCTTTGGCCTGCCTACTAGCCAATCAGAGTTGGTGAAAGCAATGACGTATCCCAGCCAGCAAAATGCCAATGCGTATGAAAAAGCATTGTGGGGTTGCCAACTCGAAATCTGATTGGTTAAAAGCAACAGTCTAGTTTAAGGCAGCAGAGCCCGCAGAACTGATTGTGAAGGCTTTGAGGCAGATCTGATCTGGCAACAAATAATGGCTGAAATGTGATTGGTTAAATGCTTCATTATGAAAACATACATCTGGAAGCAGTGCAACCAGGGGGAAAAGCAATGTAAGGAAGCTAACAGACCATTTGGAATAATAAGTATTGATGGACAAAATATAATATGATTCAGATATTTCTTAGGCCAGCAGAGAAGGCCTTGAAGGCCCGGACGGCCCGCCACTGATATTTATACAGACGCTCCCCTACTTACGAACATTCAACTTACGAAAAACGGTACATACGAACATGTCTGCAAATTGCGTTTAAGTCGAAAAATGTTCGTAAGTCCAATTTTGTATTTCGCGCCTTTTTCCGAGTAGTACTTCTTTCCACCGCTAATACCGACGCCTGGCGCTGTGAGAGCTCAGCTCACCCAGCATCTACCTTCTTCTTCGTTGCAATGCGGAATTGCGTGAATGTATCTCCAGTGTGCAAAGAACCTTTTTCATTTGTATCATTAAATATCTCATGCATCCAATATTGAATATGGTTGGTAAAAAGCTAAAGGCTTCTATTGAGGGAGTTGCAAGGAAGAGGCAAGCCATTTCATTTGAAACGAGTGGCAATAATAACGAAGCTTGATGCACGTGAGTGGTGAGCGTTGCACATATATGTACAACTTGAATCGTTCGACTGTCAGTACCATTTATAAACAGAAAGATCGAGCAGCAGGACCCAAATATTGAACGTTGTACAAAGTGTTGGAATAATGATTCAAACCTTTTAAATCATTATTAGTAATATTTAATTAAAATAGGAAAACATCTTTCAACATAACTGCTTACAACTTGCAAGGAGGTGCCTTGTGACGTCGTCTCAGTCCACAAGGCATTCTGACGAGCGGCATACTCTTCGGTCCATTTAGCGGCACATAACCAAGACATTCAAAGGTAATCTGATTTCAACAATTGCATGAGCAAAAACAACTGTCTCAACTGTTTTGAACAATTGTATAAGCTTAACCTAATAACATCATGAAGGTTATAAAAACAACTGTCACAACAATCTGTTTTTATCGGAACACCTGCGTAAGAATTTGCACAATAAGCAAAACAACGGCATTAGAATTTGCACCAGTAAGCATAATAATTTCTTTATAAGGTAAACAGAGCAAAGCAGTTTAAGAGTCCTTGTAGATCCTGGAACTTGTATCTGGGGAAAGGGTTGAGGCGTATCTTCCAGTAATCAGTCCTCGGAGCAAGGACTCAGTGAATTGTTAAGTCTCTAGCTGGAGCCAGCTGTCCTGGAGAGTGACCTTGGAGTAAGAGTTTGTCTTCGTTGAAAACACATATTAATTCTAACTCTAACATAAAAGCGATCAACAATATATATATATATATTGTTTAATATAGTTACACATTTAGGATGAGCATTACTATTCCTAATAAGCAAATATATTGATTAATATAGTAAGCATGTATATTATAAGGCTTTATATTCCTAAATAAGCATTGCAAACACATTTATAATAATGATTACTCCAACACAAAGTTTGCAAATCAATTGAATGATGCCACACAGTGCTACCGCATCATTTATGATGAAAAAAAGAAGAAAACTGTGCAATCGTCGTTAGATCGCTTCTTTCGGCCAGTTTCTAATACATAAATCTCTCTCTCTATATATACAGTACTGTACATATTCTCTCCATTTTATTAAATGTTTTTTCAGTACAAACCAATGCGTGTTACTTATACAAGCCTTAAACATACAAATGCACTTATATCAACCTTCAATATACTTATATAGGCCTTAAACATAAATTATAATACAAAATATAGCACTGAATCAACTTACAAAACAAATTCAACTTATGAACAATCGCTCGGAACCTAACTCGTTCGTAAGTAGGGGAGCGTCTGTATATATTATATATATATTATATATATATATATATAAATATAAATATTATATCTAAAATAGTCCGGCCCACATGAACTCGAGTTGACGTTAATGCATCCTTGGGCTTTTTGTATAACGTTTCCTGCAGTGATTTCTAACGGCCACTAAGTGTAAGTATTCTGCGAAGCAGTAGGTCACTGTATGGAAACGACAAGTGATGCTCACAAACCCATCACTAGTAGTGTGTCAATACAATTATTACGGTATACATAAAGAGTTTTAATTAAAAACACAAAAAGCAAACTGAAAACCTGAGCCCAAAATAAAAAATTACACCCCAAAAAATTAAAATGGACAAAAAGCCGCAGGACGCAGTAAGGCATGGGTTGACGAGACATGGAAAACAGGTGGGTGACACACATGGGAGGCGACCACAGGCGAAAGCAATATACAATCACAACGATAAGTTTCAAGCCATCAATATTTTTTTCATACTAATGATTATACATAAGAATATTGGGTATTATCTGTTTGTTCAACATTAAAATAAAATTAAAAAAACAATTCACATTTGACTTCATATACCGACTGCCAGGTCTATTTACATAAAAAATCAAATCAGTTTGGATAAATATAAAATGGAAAACTACTCCAAAATGAACCCAAAGTCAGTTCTTATAGTTTAAAAAAGGAAAATAATGTAGTTTACAAAGCTAATAGAAAATTTTGAAGATTAAATGAAATAAAACATTTGACTTGGTTTTCTCTTTTTCAAACAGAGACAAATTCACAGCAGACTAATTTTATCAACATGATTCAAAAATGACACGAGGAATTCTCATCATTTTTGCCAATTAATAGATAACATACACACACACATTTGTGTCTTTTAAGTCTTATGAATAAATCCTTGGCAACAAACTTAGTATTATGTATTATTAAGTATTTTTAACCAACGTGTTGAACTACAAATTGAGCAAAGAAAGGGCTTTTCGCCACTGCGGGTTGTTAAGTCTTCTTTTCAGGTTTTTCCAATTGTGTAGCTTTTTAATTGAGCAGGAAGACATTGTTCTCCAGTGTGGGTTAATAAGTGTTCTTTTAAGCTTCTCCTTTGGGAAAATGTTCGACCACAAACTGAGCAGGAAAATGTTTTTTCACCAGCGTGGATTCTTGTGTTTTGGGAAATCTTGCTTTTGAGAAAAGGCTTTACCGCAAACTGCACACGAGAATGGCTTTTAACCTGTGTGTGTTCTTGCATGACTAATTAAGTGATCCTTCCGTGTGAATGTTTGACCACAAACTGAACACGAAAATGGTTTTTCACCAGTGTGGGTTCTTGTGTGCCTTTTTAAGTTTTGCTTGTGTGTAAATCTTTTACCACAAACTGAACACGAAAATGGTTTTTCACCAGTGTGGGTTCTTGTGTGCCTTTTTAAGCTTCCTTTCTGTGTGAATCTTTGACCACAAACTGAACACGAAAATGGTTTTTCACTCGAGTGTGTTCTCGTGTGCGTTTTTAAGTGTCCCTTCTCTGTAAATCTTTTACCACAAACTGAACACGAAAATGTATTTTCACCAGTGTGGGTTCTTGCATGAATATTTAACTTTCCCGTCCGTGTGAATCTTTGACCACAAACTGAACACGCAAATGGTTTTTCACCAGTGTGTGTTCTTGCATGACTAATTAGGCTTTCCTTCCATGTGAATCTTTGACCACAAATTGAACACGAAAATGGTTTTTCACCAGTGTGGATTCTTTTGTGTATTTTTAAGCTTTCTCTCTCTTTAAATCTTTTACCACAAACTGAACACGAAAATGGTTTTTCACCAGTGTGTGTTCTTGCATGACTATTTAAGTGTCCCTTCTGTGTGAATCTTTTACCACAAACTGAACACGAAAATGTATTTTCACCTGTGTGTGTTCTTGCATGACTATTTAAGCTTCCCGTCTGTGTGAATCTTTGACCACAAACTGAACACGAAAATGGTTTTTCACCAGTGTGGGTTCTTGTGTGCCTTTTTAAGTGTCCCTTCTCTGTAAATCTTTTACCACAAACTGAACACGAAAATGGTTTTTCACCAGTGTGTGTTCTTGCATGACTATTTAAGTGTCCCTTCTGTGTGAATCTTTTACCACAAACTGAACACGAAAATGTATTTTCACCTGTGTGTGTTCTTGCATGACTATTTAAGCTTCCCGTCTGTGTGAATCTTTGACCACAAACTGAACACGAAAATGGTTTTTCACCAGTGTGGGTTCTTGTGTGCCTTTTTAAGTGTCCCTTCTCTGTAAATCTTTTACCACAAACTGAACATGAAAATGGTTTGTCACCTGTGTGTGTTCTTGCATGACTAATTAAGTGATTCTTCCGTGTGAATCTTTTTCCACAAACTGAACACGAAAATGTTTTTTCACCAGTGTGGGTTCTTATGTGGATTTTTAAGGAATGATTTTGAGAATAGGCTTTACCGCAAACTGAACACCAAAATTGTTTTTCACCAGTGTGTGTTCTTGTGTGCCTTTTTAAGTTTCCCTTGTCTGTGAATCCTTGACCACAAACTGAACACGAGAATGGTTTTTCACCAGTGTGGGTTCTTGTGTGCATTTTTAAGTGTCCCTTCTCTGTAAATCTTTTACCACAAACTGAACACGAGAATGGTTTTTCACCAGTGTGGGTTCTTGTGTGCATTTTTAAGAGTCCCTTCTGTGTAAATGTTTTACCACAAACTGTACATGATAAGGGTTTCTCCCCAGTGTGGCTCCTCATGTGTGTTTTCAAAGTAGACTTTTTCCCAAAGGTTTTTCCACACTGAGAGCATTTCCAGAGTTTGCCGTCCTTAAGACCTTCATTGTCATAAAGCAAGTCTTCGGTATCTGATAACGGAGCAATTAAATTGTCTGCTTGCCCTTCTGCTGAGCTGCCGTTCGGAGTCTCCGCCCCTCTGCCGGCCACGCCCAGATCCTCTTCACTCTTGAAAGGCTCACCAGTTGACACGGTGACATCTTCTTCCTCCTTTTTGATTTGCTGTTTAGGGAACTCTGGCTCCTCCTCTTTAATTTGGGGTAACGTTAAGGTGTGTGCAGGCTCCGCCCCTCTGCTGGTCACGCCCAAATCCTCTTCCCTCTTCAGGAATTCGCCAAATGACCAGGTGACATCATCTTCCTCCTTCTTGATTGGAAGTCGCTCGTCTCTCATTTGTTGTTGAGAGAACTCTGGCTCCTCCCCTTTGATTTGGGGGAGCTCAAGTTCCTTTTTAAGGCCAACAGACTCTTTCCCATCAGGACCAAGATATTCTCTGAAACCTGCAAAGACACGAAAATAAATGATATGTTTCATAATCTGTCTATCTAACGAGAAGTCCTTTAGGTTAGACTGGGAATGTAAAGTCTTATACTTATATCGGCGGTGGTTAGGCTCGTAACATGACATTAACTTGAAATTTAACTGAAATCAACTCAAATGACTATACACACCCACAAATATTTGACCACCCGGAACCATCTCAATAAGATCGTATCTCCAATTTGTCTCATATCTCAAGGAAAAAAATTGCTCTGAATTTAGCTCGTTTCTTACATTTTCCGTAAATTGGGACACTCGTATGTCAAGGTATTCCTGAAATATGCTGGCTGCCACAGCAAATGTTTAATTAACAAGGAATAAGTATAGCACTCGCGGGTGACCCGCATTGTAATCAACAGTTTGAGGAAAAAAAGAGTTCACCTTCAAAATTAAAGTACAATTAAGAGCACACCTACACATTTCAATGTTTAAAAATGTTTTGTTTTATTAAACCCAAAGGATTCTTTAATCTCATCTCATTTTCTTAACCGCTTTATCCTCATCAGAGTCGTGGGGGGTGCTGGAGCCTATCCCAGCTGACTTTAGGCCAGAGGCGGGGCACCCTGATTCATTCGCAGGGCACAACAAGACACACAACCATTCACACTCATACCTAGGAGCAATTTAGAGTGTCCAATCAGCCTACCATGTCTTTAGAATGTGGGAGGAAGCCGGAGTACCCGGAGAAAACCCACACGCGTCAAAATAAAAAGGTAAATTCTGGGCCACTTTTCACATTTTTATGAACTTAGAATAAAATAAAAATCTTCAGTGCTGAGTCCTAGTAGCAAGCGGAAGACATGGGAGTTGCTTCCGCTTGAAAAATAATTTAAAAAACAAAAAACATTTTCCCCAGAAAAAATCCGCGATGTAGTGAAATACTGAGGGATTACTGTACTTGAATTTCCAACTGCAGCACACAGATATAGCACTTATACAATTACCATTAAGCCTTAATGATGAAGGGAATATATAGATATAAAAATGGACCCACCTTCTAGTCTGTGAAGGACAACTTTTGCATGCATTATTTTGCAAAATGTCGAGTTTTCCTCGTGGAACTTTGCTGGTCTTTTCCCACACGTAAATTCTGATGGAGACGCCATTGATAGCTGCTAGCTCGGCTAAGCTAAGGTAGGCCGCAAAGCTTCAAAGTTCTTCGACGACGTGAGAGACTTGTTCCTTTGATATATGCTAACAGGCTGAGCTAATGTAGCCCGCAAAGCTTCAACGAGGTCTTGAAAATGATTTTGGCTGATATTTAAGGTCATAAAGTAGCTGAAGCTAGACATGACGGGGACCCATAGGTTAAGTTTGGTGGCGAAAATTGGGCATGCGCGGTGGCGGCGTCACTTCCTTCGATGCGTTAAGTTTATAAATGTAAGAGATTTGGACATAGGAAATAATTATTATTCAAATTTTCTGACATGTGGTTTGAGCAAAAAAATGTTTGCGCAGGTTTGAATTAAATTGAAAATTAAATTAAACATAAATCACTTGAAGATCACGTCTCAAAAGGAGGCGTCGCAAAACGCGCATGCGCAGAAAAAAAATCGCCCTTGATAATGGTGCTGTTCTGTTTTGCCGATTGGCATCACGGGAGAAGTAGTTCTTCATTGAAACGGTTTGAAGTCGCAGGAATCAGTCTCTTATTTATGTACTGCTCTCTCGTGGTCAGGAGAAAATTTGTTTCATTCTAAGTTCAGTATTCGTGGACATTGTAAACAATATTTAAGACACTGTCAATCAAAAGTTATCGGAGAAGCACATTTTAAGAAATTATATCAGAAAATTAGCAATTTCTCAAAGGTGTCTTAAACCCAAAAGGAAAAGTTTGTTTTTTCTTTTATTTACATTATTCCCTTAATCCGGACCAACCACTAGATTTAAATTATGTCTTGATTTTCCCATTTTTAACGAATATTTGCAATTTTTCCCTCCAATTTTGTTCTTTTGTTCTCTATATAGAAATATTTTCAACAAATGATTCTTCCCTTATTGAAAATAAAAGCTCAAATAAACATTGTTTTAGATCTATGAAAAATATTTAAGGCTTTATATCCAGTTCTTTAAATCCGATTTAATCTCTCTCTCTCGCTCTCTTGCTCTCTCCCGCTCCCTCCCGCTAACTCTCTCCATCCATCCATCCATCCATCCCTCCCTCCCTCCCTCCCTCCCTCCCTCCCTCCCTCCCTCCCTCCCTCCCTCCCTCCCTCCCTCCCTCCCTCCCTCCCTCCCTCCCTCCCTCCCTCCCTCCCTCCCTCCCTCCCTCCCTCCCTCCCTCCCTCCCTCCCTCCCTCCCTCCCTCCCTCCCTCCCTCCCTCCCTCCCGCCCTCCCTCCAAAACCTCCCTCCCTCCCTCCCTTGTAGATCATCCGTCTGGCCTGGAACTTGTTGTCCTGTTCAGTCCATAGTTATGAAGACAATTGACTGGCCCCGACAGGAAGACTGGGGGAAAGTGCACTCGGTCCAAACAGTATGGCACAATTTAAATTATAGCTTCATTACCTATTAATTCCAAATGAACAAAGAACTGAATGACAAGCCTTGCATTTTACATTTTTTATAGATCTAAAACTATGTTTATTTTAGTTTTTTTTCTTACAGAGGGAAGATGTCTTTTAATCATTTAATTTCAAAAGGAAACGAAATATGTTTTTATGTTCAAAATTAAAGTGGAAAACAGAAAACATTTTTATATAGTTATTTTTACATTTGACTAAATACTCATTGAACTAAAACACAAAAAGAAAAAATAAGGATGAAAAAATTGCAAATATTCGTTAAAAATGGGAAAATCATGAAATATAATTTACATCTAGTGGTTGGTCCAGATTAGGGAATAATGTTAATCAAAGAAAAAACAAACTTTTCCTTTTGGGTTTAAGACACCTTTGAGAAATTGCAAATTTTCTGATATAATTTCTGCGCTTCTTCGATAACTCGTGATTGACAGTGTCTTAATTATTGTGTACAATGTCCACGAATACTGAAATTAAAATTAAACAAATTTCCTCCTGACCACGAGAGAGCGTTACCTAAATAAGAGACTGATTCCTGCGAGTTCAAACCGTTTCATTGAAGAACTACTTCTCCCGTGATGCCAATCGGCGAAACAGCAACAGCTCCATTATCAATGACGATTTTTCTCTGCGCATGCGCGTTTTGCGACGCCTCCTTTTGAGACGCAATCTTCAAGTTATTTATGTTTAATTTAATTTTCAATTTAATTAAAACCTGCGCAAACATTTATTGCTCAAACCACACGTCAGAACATTTGAAGATTAATTATTTCCTATTTCCAACTCTCTTACATTTATAAATCGAAGGAAGTGACGCTGCCACCGCGCATGCGCAGTTTTCGCCACCAAACTTAACCTATGGGTCCCAGTCGTGTCTAGCTTCAGCTACTTTATGACCTTAAATATCAGCCAAAATCATTTTCAAGACCTCGTTGAAGCTTTGCGGCCTACTTTAGCTCAGCCTGTTAGCATATATCAAAAGGAACAAGTCTCTCACGTCGTCGAAGAACTTTGAAGCTTTGCGGCCTACCTTAGCTTAGCCTAGCTAGCAGCTATCAATGGCGTCTCCATCAGAATTTACGTGTGGAAAAAGAGCAGCAAAGTTCCACGAGGAAAACTCGACATTTTGCAAAATAATGCATGCAAAAGTTGTCCTTCACAGACTAGAAGGTGGGTCCATTTTTATATCTATATATTCCCTTCATCATTAAGGCTTAATAATAATAATAATCGGACATAGGCCCTGTCGTCATTTTCACAACACAAAAAGCCTACTTGTCATCACACGCAGAAACTGCGTGTGACGAAATTGGTGGTGCTTCTCCATAAGCTACGTTTACTCGGCAAAAGACCTAAATAAGTGTAAGTTACGGACTTGTAATCTGGCATTCTGCTGTTGTGGATACAGGTCGCTTACCTCTCGCTTACCTCTCACTGTCTTTCACTTACCTTACTTCAGTCAGCTAGTAGGAGGCAGATCACCACCCAAACATTTTTTCATATTGTCGCAGAAGGGAATGTGTGTTATGTTACCGCGAGTTTAGATTTCTGATGGATGTGTGGAAAAAACTGTCCTTAAGCCTATTTTCCGTGCTTTATGGGACCTGTAGCGTCTGCCAGAGGGCAGCAGCTGGAACAGATTGTGACCAGGGTGGTAAGGGTCCCGTATGATGTTCTTGGCTCTGCTGAGGTAACGAGGGCTGGCCATGTCTTCCAGTGAGGGCAGAGAGCAGCCGACAATCCTCTGGGGAGTGTTAATCACTTTCTGCATGGCCTTTTTGTCTGCCGCTGTGCTTCCAGCGTACCACACTGTGATGCCGTATGCCAGGATGCTCTCTACAGTGGTTCGATAGTAGGTGATCAGAAGATTTGTGCCCAAGTTGTTCTTCCTAAGTACCCTGAGTAAATGGAGTCGTTTCTGAGCCTTCTTCACCACTGCCGTGATGTTTGTAGACCATGAGAGCTTATCCGTGACGTGGACCCCCAGGAATTTAAAGGACTGGACCCTGTCTACACATACTCCATTTATGAGGAGTGGGGCCAGATCTGTGCCGTGTTCAGCGAAAGTCCAGGATTATTTCTTTAGTTTTCGTGGTGTTCAGTGTGAGATTGTTCACCGAGCACCACGAAGACAATTTGTTGACCGATTTTTGTATTTTGTTGATGGTAATTGTAGAAGTGCTTTTTTGTGCGCTGCAATTGCATATTCAAGTACAGTAATCCCTCAGCATTTCACTACATCGCAGATTTTTCTGGGGAAAATGTTTATTTTTTAAATAATTTTTCAAGCGGAAGCAACGCCCATGTCTTCCGCTTGCTACTAGGACTCAAAACTGGAGATTTTTTTTAAATTATAAATTCATAAAAAATGTGAAAACCGGCCCAGAGGAGCTAATGGTTAGCGCATCGGCCTCACAGCTCTCGGGTCCTAGGTTCAAATCCAGGTCAAGTCCACCTGGGTGGAGTTTGCATGTTCTTCCCAGGCCTGCGTGGGTTTCCTCCAGGTTCTCCGGTTTCCTCCCACACTCCAAAAACTTGCATAGTAAGGCTTTTTTTAATAATAAAAAAGACCATGTAAAGCAGGGGTCTCAAACTTGCGGCCCGCGGGCCAACTGCGGCCCTCGGGACGATAATTTGCGGCCCCCGTCTTAATATGAAAGATTAATGTTCGTGCGGCCCGCAAAATTGATATGAATGACACTTGTGTTCGGAGCAATGTTCCCTCCAATCTGCGCGCGTGCGCAATTGCGCACTACTCTCGTCTTCTCTGCGCAGTAGCAATCATATGGCGCGCAGTAAAAAAAAAAAAATCGATTTTTTTTTTTTATTTTTTATTTTTTTTTACCCCTTTCCCCATGATGGCGCCGTTTAAGTGGCAGCCAGTGGCAGTAGCTCTGTCCACTCATGTTTTTCGTGTTTTACAGCATGTTTTACATGAAAAATTAGAGGGAACATTGACATGCACCTGCTTGTGGCAGGTGTGATACTGGTGTGCCCATAGCGAGCAATGATGATGTCGTGACCGGATGATTCGCCTAAAGACGTTTTGCCGACGTGTGTCCAATCAGCCTACCATGTCTTTAGAATGTGGGAGGAAGCCGGAGTACCCGGAGAAAACCCACACGCGTCAAAATAAAAAGGTAAAAAAATTGAAAAAAAGCCTTTCTATAAATGGTCATTTTTAAAGAAACTAATGCTTTACTATACATGGTATTTTTTATTATTAAAAAAAGCCTTACTATGCAAAGTCTATGCATGTCTTTGGAGTGTGGGAGGAAACCGGTGTACCTGGAGGAAACCCACACAGGCCTGGGGAGAACATGAAAACTCCACAAAGTTGGACTTGACCTGGATTTGAACTCAGGACCCCAGAGCTGTGAGGCCGACGCGCTAACCACTCGCTCCTCTGGGCCGCTTTTCACATTTTTAAGAACTTAAAATAAAATAAAAATCTTCAGTGTTGAGTCCTAGTAGCAAGCGGAAGACATGGGAGTTGCTTCCGCTTGAAAACTAATTAAAAAAATAAAAAACATTTTCCCCATAAAAAATCCGCGATGTAGTGAAATGCTGAGGGATTACTGTACTTGAATTTGCAATTGCATTGCACAGATATAGCACTTCTACAATTAGCATTAAGCCTTAATGGTTTAGGAAATATATAGATATAAAAATGGACCCACCTTCTAGTCTGTTAAGGACAACTTTTGCATGCATTATTTTGCAAAATGTCGAGTTTTCCTCGTGGAACGTTGCTGCTCTTTTCCCACACGTAAATTCTGATGGAGACGCCATTGATAGCTGCTAGCTAGGCTAAGTTAAAGAGGGCGCAAAGCTTCAAAGTTCTTCGACGACTTGAAGAGTTGTTCCTTTGATATATGCTAACAGGCTGAGCTAAAGTAGCCCGCAAAGCTTCAACGAGGTCTTGAAAATGATTTTGGCTGATATTTAAGGTCATAAAGTAGCTTATGCTAGACACGACGGGGACCCATAAGTTAAGTTTGGTGGCGAAAACTGCGCATGCGCGGTGGCAGCGTCACTTCCTTCGATTTATAAATGTAAGAGAGTCGGAAATAGGAAATAATTATTCTTCAAACGTTCTGACACGTGATTTGTGCAAAAAAAAATTGCACAGGTTTTTATTAAATTAAACATAAATCACTTGAAGATTGCGTCTCAAAGGAGGCGTCGCAAAACGCGCATGCGCAGACAAAACGTCCTGGATAATGGAGCTGTTGCTGTTTCGCCGATTGGCATCACGGGAGAAGTAGTTCTTCAATGAAACGGTTTGAACTCGCAGGAATCAGTCTCTTATTTAGGTATCGCTCTCTCGTGGTCAGGAGAAAATTTGTTTAATTTTAATTTCAGTATTCGTGGACATTGTACACAATAATTAAGACACTGTCAATCACAAGTTATCGAAGAAGCGCATTTTAAGAAATCATATTAGAAAATTAGCAATTTCTCAAAGCTATTTTAAACCCAAAAGGAAAAGTTTGTTTCGCCACCAAAACTTAACCTATGGGTATAAGCTACTTTATGACCTTAAATATCAGCCATATATATATATATATATATATATATATATATATATATATATATATATATATATATATATATATATATATATATATGTGTGTGTGTGTGTGTTTGTGTGCGCGCACACACACACACACACACACACACACACAAACACACACATATATAGCGCATGCGCAGAATAAATCCTTCATGATACGATCAAAATAGTTCCACACTGGGAGAAATTCAGAATTATCAATAATTACGTAAAAGTCCATCCAACAGACCCACGACACTTTGATAAAGTTTATTTCCTTATACTAAACACTTTGGCCAAACGATACATTTTCTGTATCAGTCACGTGGTTCTTTTCGGCACAGTGACGCACCAGTGTCGCTCGTTCATCACTATTTATCAGCAAAACCTGCTTTAGCTTAGTCCAGCTAGCATCTTTCAAAGAAACAAGTCGTCGAATAGCTTGTTCATACTTTAGCTTAATTTAGCTAGCAGCTATCAAAGGAACAAGTCGCCGAAGAGATTGTTTATGCTGTAGTTTAGCTAGCAGCTATCAAAGGAACAAGTCGACGAAGAACTCGTTGTAGGTTTCCTGGCTAATTTAGCTTAGCCTAGCTAGCAGCTATCAAAGCCGCCGCCACCCATCAGAATTCACGTGTGGAAATGTCGGCAAGAACACAACGGCCAAAGCTCCAGGAGGAACTTTTTGAGGTCAAACAGGAGCATTCAACTCACGAGCAATTGACAGTTTGCAACATAACGCACGAGAAAGTTGTTCTTCATAGACTAGAAGGTGGGTTCACGTTTTATTTCCATATAGTCCCTTAAAGGTATTCTATTGACATGACACTATAGTAGCGTACGTACATTTTCATGAATTTGCACTAGCACCATTCGAAGAAAGACGTAATAAATTATATTTCTATTTAAATTAACCACTCAAGGAGGGAAAGAATGAGTCTCAACGCGTGTTAATACTTAACAACGGCATTAAACAGTAGCTTTCCTATTATTGTATCCTTATCACAAACAAACAATGTATTTTTCAAATTACGCAAAGCGCGAGCGCCCCCCAGAGGCGTTCAAGAGTCATTCCTGCTACTCGCCCTCCAATTTTGGCTACATGCTTGAATGACATAACACTTATTTGCATGCTGTAAATCGAAAATTCAAATACTAGAGATATAGATGCACTAAACAACAACGAGAGCAGCGTTCAAACAACGGTGTCAAAGTTGCGGCCCGAGGGCCAAATCTGGCCCACTGCCACTCGGTGCTGCCTGCGAAATTCTTTTCCTTTTTTTAAACTATAAGAACTGACTTTGGGTTCATTTTGGAGTAGTTCTTTTCGCTTATATTTATCCAAACGGATTTGATCTGTATGTAAATAGACCTGGCAGTCGGTAAATGAAGTCAAATGTGAATTGTTTTTTTTTAAATTTTATTGTAATGTTGAACAAACAGATAATACTCAATATTCTTATTTATAATCATTAGGATGAAAAAAAATGTTGATGGCTTGAAACTTATCGTTGTGATTGTCCATTGCTTTCACCTGTGGTCACCTCCCCCTGTGTCACCCACCAGAGAGAGGGGAGAGAGAGAGAGGAGAGAGATATTAAATCGGATTTAAAGAACTGGATGAGAAGCCTTAAATATTTTTTTATAGATCTAAAACAATGTTTATTTGATCTTTTTTTCTTAGTAAGGGAAGATGTCTTAATCATTTGTTGAAAATATTTCTGTATAGTTATTTTTACATTTTACAAAATACTTATTGAACTAAAACACAAAAAGAAAAAAATTGGAGGGAAAAATTGCAAATATTCATTAAAAATGGGAAAATCAAGACATGATTTACATGTAGTGGTTGGTCCAGATTGAATGAATAATGTTAATAAAAGAAAAAACAAACTTTTCCTTTTGGGTTTAAGACACCTTTGAGAAATTGCTAATTTTCTGATATAATTTCTTAAAATGTGCTTCTTCGATAACTTGTGATTGACAGTGTCTTAATTATTGTGTACAATGTCCACGAATACTGAAATTAAAATTAAACAAATTGTCTCCAGACGACGAGAGAGCGGTACCTAAATAAGAGACTGATTCCTGCGAGTTCAAACCGTTTCAATGAAGAACTACTTCTCCCGTGATGCCAATCGGCGAAACAGAACAGCACCATTATCAAGGACGTTTTTCTGCGCATGCGCGTTTTGCGACGCCTCCTTTTGAGACGCGATCTTCAAGTGATTTATGTTTAATTTAATTTTCAATTAAATTCAAACCTGCGCAAACATTTATTGCTCAAACCACATGTCAGAACATTTGAAGAATAATTATTTCCTATGTCCAACTCTCTTACATTTATAAACTTAATGCATCGAAGGAAGTGACGCTGCCACCACGCATGCGCAGTTTTCGCCACCAAACTTAACCTATGGGTCCCAGTCGTGTCTAGCTTAAGCTACTTTATGACCTTAAATATCAGCCAAAATCATTTTCAAGACCTCGTTGAAGCTTTGTGCGCTACTTTAGCTCAGCCTGTTAGCATATATCAAAGGAACAACTCTTCAAGTCGTCGAAGAACTTTGAAGCTTTGCGCCCTCTTTAACTTAGCCTAGCTAGCAGCTATCAATGGCGTCTCCTTCAGAATTTACGTGTGGGAAAAGACCAGCAAAGTTCCACGAGGAAAACTCGACATTTTGCAAAATAATGCATGCAAAAGTTGTCCTTCACAGACTACAAGGTGGGTCCATTTTTATATCTATATATTTCCTAAACCATTAAGGCTTAATGGTAATTGTAGAAGTGCTATTTTTGTGCGCTGCAATCCCTCAGCATTTCACTACATCGCAGATTTTTTAATGCAAAAATGTTTTTTATTTTGTAAATTATTTTTCAAGCGGGAGCAACTCCCATGTCTTCCGCTTGCTACTAGGACTCGGCACTGAATATTTTTATTTTATTTTAAGTTCTTAAAAATGTGAAAAAGCAGCCCAGAGGAGCGAGTGGTTAGCGCGTCGGCCTCACAGCTCTCGGGTCCTAGGTTCAAATCCAGGTCAAGTCCACCTGGGTGGAGTTTGCATGTTCTTCCCAGGCCTGCGTGGGTTTCCTCCAGGTTCTCCGGTTTCCTCCCACACTCCAAAAACTTGCATAGTAAGGCTTTTTTTAATAATAAAAAAGACCATGTAAAGCAGGGGTCTCAAACTTGCGGCCCTCGGGACGATAATTTGCGGCCCCCGTCTTAATATGAAAGATTAATGTTCGTGCGGCCCGCAAAATTGATATGAATGACACTTGTGTTCGGAGCAATGTTCCCTCCAATCTGCGCGCGTGCGCAATTGCGCACTACTCTCGTCTTCTCTGCGCAGTAGCAATCATATGGCGCGCAGTAAAAAAAAAAAAAATCGATTTTTTTTTTTTTTTAATTTTTTTTTTTTTTTACCCCTTTCCCCATGATGGCGCCGTTTAAGTGGCAGCCAGTGGCAGTAGCTCTGTCCACTCATGTTTTTCGTGTTTTACAGCATGTTTTACATGAAAAATTAGAGGGAACATTGACATGCACCTGCTTGTGGCAGGTGTGATACTGGTGTGCCCATAGCGAGCAATGATGATGTCGTGACCGGATGATTCGCCTAAAGACGTTTTGCCGACGGACGTTTGACAGACGGACAGGTCGTACTAGTATTTGTTAGTTTAATGATTAAATACAAATACTAGTATTTGTATTTAATCATTAAACACAAATACTAGTATTTGTATTTAATCATTAAACGCTGTTTTCAGCTGGATTTGACCGAATTTGAGAGCATTTTGAGCCGTTTGGCGAATGGACGTCTATAGACGTTTTTTTGCCTCCATCGCGATATCATCCAGTATTTGTAGTTAATCATTAAATGCTGTTTTAGGATGGATTTGACCCGATTGCTGTCATTTTACGGCTCGGTTCTGCTACATCTGCCTGCCCAAGAGTGCTTATTCCCGGACTGCCATGCCCGCCCAAGAGTGCTTATTCCCGGGCTGCCATTGATGGTAGACGAACATTGATTTTTACTATAATTTGGACAACACCGGCGGCGGGCCGGATTAAAAATCCTAACGGGCCGTATATGGCCCGCGGGCCGAGGTTGAAAAACGGGGCGAGCGTTCGAATCCCGTTTCGGCGAAACCTCCGTTCGGCCGAATGAACGTTCTGTGGAACGTCCATTCGGCGACCTGCCCGTCTGTCAAACGTCCGTCGGCGAAACGTCTTTAGGCGAATCATCCGAGTACCAATGATGTCGCTCACACTGGTACTCAGTGCGCTCAGGGAGGTTGTCTTTCTGCTCAGACCAACAAAAAATTAGAGGGAACTTTGGTTCGGAGCTGAATGAACCAATCACGGTGAGGTATACGGCTCTGGAGGGCGGGACATCGGCCGGGCTGTCCAGTGCCTCGCTCACTCACTCATTCATTCCTCCAATCAGCTGGGTGGAGGAGAAGCCGTGAGGCCAATCACTCCGCTCGGCGCGCACACTCCTCCGCTGCTCTCAGCATAGAACTGAATGAGGGGCTATGATCCGTGATCCAGCCTGTGTCAGTGTCTGTAGCCATCTCCGCGATTGAAACGGAGAGCGAAAGTGCACATGCGCCACAAACCCGCGCGACTGAATGTGAAAGATCAACCCGAGACTCATTCCAAGTGGAAAAACATATTGCAGAGCCCCAGAGATGTCTCTTTCAAAGCCTGCCGTGAAGAGAAAGGTCGGTGATGAGCACAGACAGTTTCAAGAAAAGTGGGGAGTGCAATATTTCTTTGTTGAACACAGGGGCACCCCGACGTGTCTCATTTACACTGAAAAAGTTGCGGTGCACAAGGAATACAATTTGAAACGTAATTGTACTACGAGACATGCTGAGGAGTACGAAAAATACCAGGGAGATGAGAGAGCCAACCAGGTTGCCAGTCTTAAAACACGTCTTCTGAGGCAACAGGATTTCTTCAAGAAGGCTACCAAAGACAGTAATGCAGCAGTCAAAGCTAGCTACGCCGTTTGTGAGTTGATTGATCCTGTGCTAAGTGATCCCAAATGGCTCATGGACTTGGCTTTTCTTGTTGATATCACACATGAGCTTAATGTACTGAACAAGAAGCTACAAGGCCAGGGGCAACTTGTCAGTGCTGCCTATGACAACGTGAGAGCATTCTGCACTAAACTTGTGTTATGGAAAGCCCAGCTCTCTCAGACAAACCTTTGCCATTTCCCAGCATGCAAGGCTCTCGTGGATGCAGGCACACCATTCAGTGGTGAGAAGTATGTGTAGGCCATTTCGAAGCTACAGGAGGAATTTGATCACAGATTTGCAGACTTCAAGACACACAAAGCCACATTTCAAATTTTTGCGGACCCCTTCTCCTTTGATGTGCAAGATGCCCCTCCTGAGCTTCAAATGGAGCTCATTGACCTGCAGTGCAACTCTGCACTCAAAGCCAAGTTCAGGGAGGTGAGTGGAGAAGCAGACAAGCTTGGGCAATTTTTGAGAGAGTTGTCCCCCAGCTTCCCTGAACTTTCCCGAAGGTTCAAGCGGACCATGTGCCTTTTTGGGAGCACATACTTGTGTGAGAAGCTCTTCTCCACCTTGAACTTCAATAAGTCCAAGTACTGGTCCAGACTTACTGATGAGCATCTTCAAGCTCTACTGAGGGTCTCCACTGCTTCCTCCCTCAAGCCAAATGTGACTATGTGAGAAGAAGCGCTGCCAGGTCTCTAGCAGCAAGGAGTAGGCAAGAGAAGCCGTGTTCAGAATATTTCATGTTCAATGTTCCATTCAAGTTCAGAAAGTTAAAGGTTAAAGAGCTGTTAATACAGACATTTGAAACGGAATAAAAATAATTCATTTTCTCTACTTAGCCAGCCAGTGTATATCTACTGTATGCTCATTAGTATTATTTGGTTTTGTATTACTGATTGATTTATTTTTTATTCATCTTTAAGTTAATTTATTTAATTCATTATTTTTTGTTAAAAAATAAAGATATTTGATAACGTTGGAATGTTTTATCAGTGCTTTTCTTGTGGAAATCCTGATGCGGCCCAGACTCGGCCTCTAGCGGCCCCCAGGTAAATTGAGTTTGAGACCCCTGATGTAAAGTAAAGTATCAGTTTCTTTAAAAAATGACCATTTATAGAAAGGCTTTTTTTTAAAAAAAAAAACCTTTTTATTTTGACGCGTGTGGGTTTTCTCCAGGTACTCCGGCTTCTTCCCACATTGTAAAGACATGGTAGGCTGATTGGACACTAAATTGCTCCTAGGTATGAGTGTGAGCGTGAATGGTTGTCTGTCTTGTTGTGCCCTGCGATTGGCTGGCCAACAATTCAGGGTGCCCCCCCCTCTGGCCCGAAGTCAGCTGGGATAGGCTTCAGCCCCCCCCCCGACTCAGATGAGGATAAAGCTGTTCAGAAAATGAGATGAGATTAAAGAATCCTTTGGGTTTAATAAAACAACACATTTTTATACATTGAAATGTGTTGGTGTGCTCTTAATTGTACTTTAATTTTGAAGGTGAACTCTGTTTTCCTCAAACTGTTGATTACAATGCGGGTCACCCGCGAGTGCTATAATTATTCCTTGTTAATTAAACATTTGCTGTGGCAGCCAGCATATTACCGGAAAACGTTGACATACGGGCAATGTTCCCTCTAATTTTTCGTTGGTCTGAGCAGAAAGTCAACCTCCCTGAGCGCACTGAGTACCAGTGTGAGCGACATCATTGGTACTCGGATGATTCGCCTAAACACGTTTCGCCGACGGACGTTTGACAGGCGGGCAGGTCGCCGAATGGACGTTCCACAGAACGTTCATTCGGCCGAACGGAGGTTTCGCCGAAACGGGATTCGAACGCTCGCCCCGCCGGATCGTGTGTACAAGTTTTTCAACCTCGGCCCGCGGGCCATATACGGCCCGTTAGGATTTTTAATCCGGACCGCCGCCGGTGTTGTCCAAATTATAGTAACAATCAATGTTAGTCTACCATCAATGGCAGCCCGGGAATAAGCACTCTTGGGCGGGCATGGCAGTCCGGGAATAAGCACTCTTGGGCGGGCAGATGTAGCAGAACCGAGCCGTAAAATGACAGCAATCGGGTCAAATCCATCCTAAAACAGCATTTAATGATTAAATACAAATACTGGAGCTCTTTGGACATTAGAACCGAGCCCAGGGAAGTGAATTCCTCGGTAAAATGTTGCGATGATGTCGCGATGGAGGCAAAATAATGTCCATATACGTCCATTCGCCAAACGGCTCAAAATGCTCTCAAATTCGGTCAAATCCAGCTGAAAACAGCGTTTAATGATTAAATACAAATACTAGTATTTGTATTTAATTATTAAACTAACAAATACTAGTATTTGTATTTAATCATTAAACTAACGAATACTAGTATTTGTATTTAATCATTAAACTAACAAATACTAGTATTTGTATTTAAAAATTAAACTAACAAATACTAGTATTTGTATTTAATCATTAAACGCTGTTTGAACGAACGTTCATTCGGCGACCTGTCCGTCTGTCAAATGTCCGTTGGCGAAACGTCTTTAGGCGAATCATCCGGTCACGACATCATCATTGCTCGCTATGGGCACACCAGTATCACACCTGCCACAAGCAGGTGCATGTCAATGTTCCCTCTAATTTTTCATGTAAAACATGCTGTAAAACACGAAAAACATAAGTGGACAGAGCTACTGCCACTGCACTGGCTGCCGTTTAAACAGCGCCATCATGGGGAAAGGGGTAAAAAAAAAAAAAAAATCCGCTTTTTTTTTTTTTTTTACTGCGCGCCATATGATTGCTGCTGCGCAGAGAAGACGAGAGTAGTGCGCAATTGCGCACGCGCGCAGCTTAGAGGGAACAGTGCATACGGGTGTCCCATTTTACGGGAAATTTGAGATACGAGCTAAATTCGGAGCCATTTTTTTCCTTGAGAAATGAAACAAATTGGAGATACGAGCTTATTGAGATGGTGGTCAAATATGTGTGGGTGTGTATAGTCATTTGAGTTGATTTCAGTTAAATTTCAAGTTAATGTCATGTTACGAGCCTAACCACCGCCGATATAAGTATAAGACTTTACATTCCCAGTCTAACCTAAAGGACTTCTCTTTGGATAGACAGATTATGAAACATATCATTTATTTTCGTGTCTTTGCAGGTTTCAGAGAATATCTTGGTCCTGATGGGAAAGAGTCTGCTGGCCTTAAAAAGGAACTAGAGCTCCCCCAAATTAAAGAGGAGGAGCCAGAGTTCCCTCAACAACAAATGAGATACGAGCGACTTCCAATCAAGAAGGAGGAAGATGATGTCACCTGGTCATTTGGTGAATTCCTGAAAAGGGAAGAGGATCTGGGCGTGACCAGCAGAGGGGCGGAGCCTGCACACACCTTAACATTACCCCAAATTAAAGAGGAGGAGCCAGAGTTCCCTCAACAACAAATGAGAGACGAGCGACTTCCAATCAAGAAGGAGGAAGATGATGTCACCTGGTCACTTGGTGAAAACCTGAAGAGGGAAGAGGATCTGGGCGTGACCAGCAGAGGGGCGGAGCCTGCACACACCTTAAAGTTACCCCAAATTAAAGAGGAGGAGCCAGAGTTCCCTCAACAGCAAATCAAAAAGGAGGAAGATGATGTCAGTGTGTCAACTGGTGAGCCTTTCAAGAGTGAAGATGATCTGGGCGTGGCCGGCAGAGGGGCGGAGACTCCGAATGGCAGCTCAGCAGAAGGGCAAGCAGACAATTTAATTGCTCCGTTATCAGATACCGAAGACTTGCTTTATGACAATGAAGGTCTTAAGGACGGCAAACTCTGGAAATGCTCTCAGTGTGGAAAAACCTTTGGGAAAAAGTCTACTTTGAAAACACACATGAGGAGCCACACTGGGGAGAAACCATTTTCGTGTTCAGTTTGTGGTAAAACATTTACACAGAAGGGACTCTTAAAAATGCACACAAGAACCCACACTGGTGAAAAACCATTCTCGTGTTCAGTTTGTGGTCTAGGATTCACAGACAAGGGAAACTTAAAAAGGCACACAAGAACACACACTGGTGAAAAACAATTTTGGTGTTCAGTTTGCGGTAAAGCCTATTCTCAAAATCATTCCTTAAAAATCCACATAAGAACCCACACTGGTGAAAAACCATTTTCGTGTTCAGTTTGTGGTCAAAGATTCACACAGAAGGGACACTTAAATAGTCATGCAAGAATACACACAGGTGAAAATACATTTTCGTGTTCAGTTTGCGGTAAAAGATTTACAGAGAAAGGAAGCTTAGAAATACACAAAAGAACCCACACTGGTGAAAAACCATTCTCGTGTTCAGTTTGTGGTCTAGGATTCACAGACAAGGGAAACTTAAAAAGGCACACAAGAACACACACTGGTGAAAAACCATTTTCGTGTTCAGTTTGTGGTCAAAGATTCACACAGAAGGGACACTTAAATAGTCATGCACAAACCCACACTGGTGAAAAACCATTTTCGTGTTCAGTTTGTGGTAAACGATTTAAAGAGAAGAATACCTTAAAAATGCACACAAGAACCCACACTGGTGAAAAACCATTTTCGTGTTCAGTTTGTGGTCAAAGATTTACACAGAAGGGACTCTTGAAAAATCACACAAGAACCCACACTGGTGAAAAACCATTTTCGTG